>NC_056750.1:335827323-336014823 GCF_019279795.1 Protopterus annectens
TGCATCAAATAGTTCCACAGTCATTTAACAAACAGAAAATTCAAGGTTAGGTGAGAGTAAGGAACTCTTCATAGAGTATATAAGCAACAAAGGTGTATAATATGCATTCATATAGGGCACCTTAATATTTAGTCTTTATGTTTACACTTCATTTGAACAGTTTAAGTTGCCTATAATTGAACATGTTAATAATATTGCTTTAAGTGCTCTGCTATCAGTCATAAGGAAGGTGTAAAAATGCTAAATGCAGACTTCAGTTCTGGAAAATGACCTTGAGATTCTAAAGTAATCCTTAATGCTACCAATTGTAAGTTTGTCATAGGTTTGTAGGTAAATACTATAAGTACTTTTTTTTTGCACTTGCTCTATGTTAGTGCTGTTTAACAGTTCTGTGCTGCATTTATTGATTTGGTTGAATTTGTCACTGTTTCCAGCCTGCACTTGTTAAAGAATCACCAACTGTTTGCTAATGTACTGTTCTTAGTTCATTTTAACACTATTCTGATATTTTCTAACCTCCTCTGATACTGCAAAAGCTGTTCTGAGTTTGCTAAAGTTCTGGATTTTCCAAAATATTTCTAAGTTTTGCAAAGTGTTTCTGTGTTTGTAGAAGTTCTCCTACATTTGCATACATTTTTCTATATTTGGAAACTTTTCTCAGGGTTTGTGAACTTATTTCCAAGGACTCCTGATACTGCAGGACTTCTGCCTTTTGTTGTAAAGTATTTGTTACTAAACTTAAGCTCAAAACCAGCTTGTTTTATATTAAAAGTGTTTTTTCTGCACTCTGGTGGGAGTAGAGGGCTTATTCAACCCATCTGAGTTGGGAACTGCTAGTTGAAAGCTTATTTTTAATTTATCTGATTAGCCTGATGGCTTAACCATGTAAAAGTCTTTCATCCTGCTGGTATAACTTACCAGCAGAATTCCTAGAAATAGCAGCTGAGTCATAGCCTACCCTATATCTATTCTTATTAATAGATCCCTGCCAGAAGCCCTTGTCCCCGATATATGGAAAATATCACATATAATACTGCTACATAAAGGAGGGAATTCCACATAATTAACAAACTACTGTCCAATAGCTATCCTATCCCCAATAGCCAAAATCCTAGAAAGATGTATACACACCCAAATTATGGGTTACTTGCACTCACATAAACTTCTATCTACCACACAACATGGCTTGTACCCCAATCACAGTACCACCACAGCTCTTATGTCTTTCACAAACACAGTTAATTACCACAGAAATAATAGCAGATTTGTATCAGCCACTTTTCTTGACCTGTCAAAAGCTTTTGACATGGTCAGACACAGCATACTCATCAAAACTCTCTCCAATATAGGCCTTAGTGACTCCTCCTTAGCCTGGTTCCAAAGCTACCTTTCCAATGCCAACAAGAGTGACGTGGCAACATTAACTCTCTCCACTACTCCCAGTCACTCTCTGTGTGCCACAAGGGTCCGTTCTAGGTCTACTACTCTTCTCCTTGTATACTAACAACTTCCACTCTGCTATTCCTCATGCATCTGTCATCTCATGCATATGCAGATAATTCTACTCTAATCTGCTCAGCTTCTTTCCTACAAAAACTCCATTCACTTACCTAACTATCCTTCCTAGCAGTTGAACAATTCCTATCCAGCATCCAACTTATTCTGAATCCTAACAAAACAAGACTGCTTCTTTTCAAACCAAAGAGATCCACCACCCTAGACCCCACCTTTTATATCACATCTTTTAACAAAACCATAATTTCCCCCACTGCTCACACAAAGCTACTTGGTGTTCAGATTGACAATAATTTGAGATTTGATGTACACACAGGCAGTATCTTACAAAACAATCAAAAACAACTATAGCGCATACCCACTTACTTTCCATCCTATTGTATGCCTCCCCTATACTCACCAATCTCAAAAAGGCCGACTTTGCAAAACTAGAATCCTGCTATAACAACATTGCAAGGTTTGCGACTGACTCCCCTTATAGGACACTCCACTGTCAAGCTTTAAGACAACTTAACTGGCTAGAATTTCCCCATTTCTTATATCGCAATCAACTCACTCTAGCTCATAAAATTCTGCATCACCCCAAAAAAACACCTTCACTTCAAACCTGACTTCAGCCATATTCCAGTAAAAGGAATATTCACTCAAATAATAAATTCCTTCTCGAGGAAACCAAAACCCTCAATTCAGCAGGAGGATCTCTCTTCTCTAACTGTGTATCCAAACTATGGAACTCTTTACCTGCACACATATCATCTATCCTACCACTACCACAGTTAAAAAAAAACACTGAGAACTCACTATACTTCTAATTGGCTCTCTTCCTGTACTTGTCCAGGTTAACTCCAAGCTAGTGTTATGGCTCATTTCAAGTTTTTGTCCCACTATACTATGTAAAGAATACCTAACAGCTATTGTCTGTTGTACCTAGAAACATATCTTATATGTATTATATAACCTAATTAGTTCACTTGTAAAATAATCTACATCATCTGAATGCATCTATTTATGTTTGTTCTAAAGGTAGACTGAAATAGGAATGTAAAGAACAAACTAAATCTTGCATGTATTCTACTTAAATAAGGTTTTATTACTCTGTTAAAGTCAACATAGTTTAATATTACATGTCTTTAAAATTGTTCTTGTATATTATCTACTGCAGTTCACTCTTACTGTTGATTTATTAATGGAGCTTTTCTCCTCGGGCCTCCACTGAAAAAGGATGTGTCCAGTGGACTTTCCTGGTTAACAAATGTAAAATAAATAAATAAATAATACACAAATGTGTTTACCCACGCCTTGTATATTAAGCAAACCTCTCCAGTTTAAAATCCTCTATAGGAAATGCTTGCCATAGTCTCCCACTGTTCATACTTTGTTCGAAGAGCTGCCAGTTTGTGCAGAGGGCAGCACCACTGCAGGTCATTTACTACTAATCTACTAAATGTTTATCTACTACTAAATCCTCTCACTTAGTCTTTTAAGTGACTCTCCCTTAATCCTTCCCATTTGCTAAGGATCTGGTATAATGGATAGGCACTTCCCTGTCACCGCTCTTTCTGGCCTGTTGGATATGGGCATCCTGAGGCAGTATAGTAACTGCCTCATGTTCACTGACAACCATTTAATTTTAGAACACACAAACACAGTGTGTGAGAGATGTAGATACACAATGTCATTGGAGACAAAGTTCTCACATACGCACACGAAAAATGCAAACTAGGTTGTCAGTGTTACACCCAAAACATTCACTACCATGCACAATGCCAGGGCACTTCTATGGGCTAGGCTTGTAAAGGCTCCAGGCCCATTAGCCTAGTACACACCTATGAACCCATGAACATTATGGAACAAACACATAGGCCCACATATGCAAAGGTACTCATTGGTAATCTACCCAAACCTCTAAGACCTCCTAAATGCATCTTTCAGTGGCTCCGTACATACTCAAAAAAGGCAGCACCTCATGTAACACATAACTCTGAAAATTATAGTAGCCCCAATTCCAAGCCCATACAGCAACATACCATGCAGCCAAACATTCTAGTTATTGGGGATTCTATTATAAGACATACTGATGTCCCCCTTACCAGACCAAACAAGGAGAAGATCACAGTGAGCTGTCTGTCTGGAGTCAGGATCTGCCAGATCACTCATGCACTTAGGTCTTTAAACCACAAGTACCAGTATGATATGGTTATAGTCCATGTGGGTGTAAATAACCTAAATGTACATCACTGGACTACATGAAGAGAGACATGGTGAAGCTCTCTGAATATATGTCCTAGGTGGGTATGAATCTAGCCTTGAGTAGCATCCTACCTTCACCATTGATGATGCCATAATACCAACAAAAAAATGATTCACTTCAATAATTGGCTTAGTTTCTGGTATCACAACAAGGGTATCCAATATTTGTCAGCCAGGAGAGTCATGATTGACAAACCACAATGCTTTGCCAAAAATTGTTTACACTTGTCACCCCTTGGCTTCCAGATACTGGCAAAAACTTTATCTATCCCCGTAGTGCTTTTTTTAGGCTGTGCCAACTTGTTAAACTGTGCAACATAACAAAAATCATACATGACTTCTTAAGGGTACTGCTGTTCCATGCTAGGAGTTTAAATAAAAAAACTGCACTTCCTGGAGGCACTTTTCACCCTGGAGAATGCAGGCATGTGTGCAGTCACAGAAACATGGTTCACAACTATGGAAAGAACCCCAGCTGTCAAAGGCTAAAATGCCTTTCATACATTTCAATCCCCCCTTGATGATGCCATAATATCAACAAAAAAATGATTGACTTCAATAATTGGCTTAGTTTCTGGTATCACAACAAGGGTATCCAATATTTGTCAGCCAGGGGAGTCATGATTGACAAACCACAATGCTTTGCCAAAAATTGTTTGCACTTGTCACCCCTTGGCTTCCGGATACAGGCAAAAAATGTATCTATACCCATAGTGCTTTTTTTAGGCTGTGCCAACTTGTTAAACTGTGCAACATAACAAAAATTACGCATGACTTCCTAAAGGTACTGCTGTTCCATGCTAGGAGTTTAAATAAAAAAACTGCACTTCCTGAAGGCACTTTTCACCCTGGAGAATACAGACATGTGTGCAGTCACAGAAACATGGTTCACAACTATGGAAAGAACCCCAACTGTCAAAGACTAAAATGCCTTTCATACATTTCAATCCCCCTCTGAATAAAAAAAAGGGAGGAAGTGTCTCAGTATTCATAAAGGGCAAGTACACTGCTAGACTGGTCCAACTAAATGACTCGCTTGAGCTGCTCCATACCCAACTAACCAAGGTGCGACTCCTATCATATCCTTGCTAGCTATATATTCCCTAACATGAATCTGGAAAACCACATCTCCTACCTAAACCTACTGGAATCTCTTAACATGCTGCCTACACCATATTTATGGGTGACATCAACTACCCCTCCATGAACTGGTAGACTTATACAACCCATAATTCACTTGCTCAGAGGTTTTTAGTCTTCATCAATGCAAACACCCTGGAGCATCTAGTTAGCTACCCAACTAGAGGTACAAATATCCTAGACCCAGTATTCACGAGCATGGGGGATGCTGCTCTCTCCCATGCATTAACTCTTCCCTGGTAAGATGTGACCACAAAATGATCTATTTAAGTATTAACCTAGGACCCCCATCAAACTCCAAACCTGTTATGAACTTTGCTAAGGCCAATTACCACAAACTAAGTGACAGCTTTTTAAACTTCCAAACTTCTCTGAACCCAGATGACACTGATGCTTACTCTGAGCTGAATGCAAAAGCACTGTACAACCACACTCATAGCTGCATAGAGGAGGCAGTACCTGTCCGAGTCAAAACTATGATTACTGACAAAAGTAAACCAGCCTGGTGGACCCCTAGCATAAATAGGCCATTCAACAAAAGGAAAAAAATCATCTCTCAAACCAGGAAGGAACAGGCAAAACAGTGCAAAAAGACACACCTGTCTAATCAAACAAATTATACAACTGGTCAAATTTGCCAAAGCAAACTATGAGGCAAAGATAGCCTCCTAGGTGAATGATAACCTTAAGGTTTTTTTAATTATGTTCATAACCTCAGAGGAAATGCTCAGCAATGTGCCGAGTTAATCATTCCCTGCCTGAAGCTATAACAAAGCTGCTGGATGACAAATTCAATTCAACCCCCCCCCCATCACCCCCTACTGAACCCAAAGAAATGCCCGCAGCCATCCACCTACCAGTCATTATGAGGGATCAGGTCCTTATTGTGCTCGCTAAAGCAGAAAACACAGCCTACATGGGTCCTGACAACATTTCAGGATATTTCTTAAATAGATTAAAATAGAATCTATCAGGCCCACTAAAAACCCTCTTTAACCACAGCTTCTAGATGAGCTTTGTCTCAGAGGAATGGAGAACTGCAACAGTCATTCCTCTGCACAAAGAGGGGCCCATCAACTGACCCAGGGAGCTACAGATCCATAAGCTTGGCCAGACTTATCTTCAAGGCCATGGAGAGATTATCATGGATCTGATCAATAATGACATAGGAACTCTCCAAACACTGGACCAGATCCAATCTGGATTTGTCAAAGGGAAGTCTTGCCTGCTCAATCTGGTGGAATTCTTCAAGAAAGTCACCAAGGTCATGGATGAGGGTAAAATGGTACACACCTTATCTAGAACTGGCCAAAGCTTCTGACACAGTTCCCCACTCAGGAATCATAGATAAACTTACGGTGTTAGGCATAAATCCCTACATCATCAGATGGATAGCAAAGTGGCTCACTGACAGGACACGTTGTCTGGATAAGTGAATCCACCTCCGATAAGAAACCTGTTACTTGCAGTATCCCACAGAGCTCAGTGTTGGGACCCTTCCTGTTTGGTATATACTTCTCTGAAGCGAAGGTCAGTGTTGGGGGCCACTGCCTTACCAACTTTGCTGATGACTGTCAGCTGGGAGCAATTATTCAATGTCCAAATGATGTTGACATCCTATAAACAGGCTTACTGCCAAAACCACGGTCTGAGACTAAATGCTAAAAAATGTGAATAATCATACCATTCGGTAAATCAGATATCCCTGCAAATTATAATACTGATAGCACACTCCTAAAAGTAGACCCAGTGGGGAGGGACCTAGGAACACAGATAGATAGTAACCTAAACATTGACCACCAGGTAGCTACGGCAGTGAGGAAATCCTTCTGTGTAACTCAACTTATAAGTAAAAGCATGGCATCAAGATCAAAGGAATTCATAGCGCTGTTGAACTTGGCCCTCATCAGGCCCATAATCAAGTACAATGGTCTCTTCTGCATGTACCTAACCATGCACTTACACAAACTGGAGTGGCCCCCAGAGGTTTCTCACTAAAAAAAAAAACAAAGCATAAGACACATGTCTTATGCAGATTGACTAAAAGCCCTATTCCTTTATTAGTGTGTTAGATTGAGGAGTCATTAACTCCTTACTGACTCTCTACCATGTCTAAAAGGTGGAGGGGCAACTCCCTCAGCTCAGTTACCCTTAAAAAATAACCAGTGTGCCAGATTCTAATGACAATGAACAGATACATCTTAGTTACAAATGTATAGCACCCCTCATCAGAACTGTTAGACTCTCTAAACATTGTCAAATATTTAAAAGACAGGCTTAGATTAATTAAAATGCTATTCTTCACATATACATACATATATACACCCACAGATATATCTATCTGTCTTTACTAAAATATGAAGTGGTAAGATTCTGAATGCAGCATGTATTATGGGCATGTATATTACCACGTTGAAAACTTAATTCATCGAATTTCATTACATCGTAATGTATTCAGAGAAAGCTTGAAGTATTGAAAGCTTAAAATGGCGAAAAGTAACCCTGTGTAAATGAATACTTGGCCTAGTGACGTGTAGTACGTAGTGTGATATTGTACTGAGCGAACAGTGAGAAGAAGTTTCCCTTACGTAACTAATAAAGTTGGTAAATGTTTAAACATGTTCTGCAATCAGTAATTAGATAAAATAATGAATTCCAGTATATAGGAAGTACAACTTATATAAAATACTGCGTTGCCACATGTTTACGTACATGAATTTCTGACGAAATGCAATATGGCCGCAACTGCTTATCCTAACTCCTCAGAAACACTTGGTTCCGTATATACATGTGTCATGTCTCAAAGGAGAAAAGAAATGTTACAGTTAGAGGGTATATCTAAAGGTAGACGATACTGGTGCTGTAGGCTAAAGCATGTACAAAAGTGCAGAGGTAGAGCAATAACAGAGCAAGTAGTAGAAGGTGATCGTTTAGTAAAGTCAGTCAGTCACCTACACACTCCAGACATTGGTGAAGTAGAAAAGTATACAGCATGCCATAATTTAAAACAGAGTGCTAGCTGTAACAGTACCACAGCAGCTTTACTTATTGACGACGTGATTGCAAGTACGTCTGTGGAAAGTTTAACATCTTTGCCTTCACGTCGCTGTATGTTGCAGCAAGTGCATAGGGTTAGACGTAAGGAAATATTGAGCTACAGAAAGGTCGCTAACAGTATGGCACATGTAGATACTACAGAATGTACATTGAGACAGGGAACATTTATTCAGTCTCGTAGAGCTGATGTGCACAGTAATATGCAAGTTTTAGTGTTCACTACAGTATGCAATCTTCGAAATCTATCAAATGCAACATATGGTTTATGGACGGAATATTTTTGACTACAGGGAAGTTGTGTAGGAAACTATATACAATTCACCCGTTGGTAACGTTTCCTACCATAACTAAATGTTTACCACTCGTGTTTGCCTTAATGTCACATAAATCTTACAAAGCCTATAACTATCTGTGGGACTGTGTGCATGAGCTAATGTCTGCTAATGAACTGCACTATAGTGTGACATATATCATGACCGATTCCGAGTTAGCGTCAATAAAAAGTGTGAGGCACAATTTCAACTCTGTTGTTAGTAAGGGATGTTTTTTTCACTTCACGCAGGCTGTTTGGAGAAAGGTGCAATCATTGGGACTCATTAAGTTGTATGGTAGCAATGTTAGTTTCCAATTAGATGTGAAGAGACTTCTTGCGCTAGCATTTCTACGTGAGGAAGATGTCTCAGCAACATTTAAGTGTGTTACTGAAACATTCCACTGTGATGGGAAGGAGTTAGTTAAGTACTTTGCTGAGGTTTATGTACTTGGACGGTCAAGAAAGCAACAGACACAGGGATGCACTGTTAACAGATTCCCTCCGATGTTTCCCATATCCTTTTGGAATGTTAATGATTTGAGTGTACTCTCTTTACCTAGAACACAAAACTACGTGGGGGGATGGCATCGTCCTCTTCGTTGTTTACTAAGTAGACGGATTGCTGATATTCCTTCCGTTGTTAATGTCCTCGTGAGGGAGCAAAATAGAGTGGATGATTTGAGCATTCTGATTAGATCAGATAGTACGTGTGAACCTCGAAAAAATAGGTATCTGTCCAGGGAACATAAACTACAAAATGTGATGAGCAGTAGGTCAGAATATACCACTAAGGAATACCTAGATACAGTTGCTATGCTTCTAAAACTGTAAAGTAGCGGTTACATGTACCACATAATTGTATATATACTTTTATTTGTGTTGTGCAATTTGCAGTTGGAAAATATTATATTCTATAGTCTACATTGATGTTTCTGTTAGTGCAGCGTAATAAGTTCTTTATGTTTGTTTGGGTGTTCCTAATGTTTGGTTTCATGGTACTATGCTTGTATGGGTATACTTTTCATTTTCTCACTACGGGTGTGCAGACTGTTGCATTTTGGATGGTTTGTTTTCGATGGTATAAGCTTTCGATGCTTCAAGCTTTCGCTGAATTCATTGCGATGTAATGACATTCGATGAATTAAGTTTTTGACATAGTAATATACACGCGTATTATGGAATTGTCTAAATATTCCATCACAGTGGCATTTTAATCTTCTTTAGTTCTAGAAAAAAAAGCACTGATATATTGCTTTTAATTTTACTGATACATAATTGTTCCAAACTAATGCATTTGAACATTATCACTGCTGTTGTTTACCAAGAAATCTGAAAAAGTTGTTATATATACCTGCTTACTAGATGCTTTTAATTCACTTTTCTAGTTTAAATAGTCAAGTCTTCTTAACTGCTGATCTTTCTAGTGTATCTAACAGTATGAACTTGTTTGATAATGGCGTATGAAAATGGTATATGAAAGGGGAAAAACATGACTCCAGACAGATAGAAACACCTTGCCTGGGATTCAGGAACATGGCAGACTTGGGTGCTCTGTGTTGACCGCTGTTTATTTTTCAGATGCAATACTGCCCAAAGGTCATTAAGGATTAACGTTATGAAATGTTAGTGTAAACACAATCTCATTAAAAATTTTGTTCACTGCCAGAGAAGGGCCTGCAGTGAGGGCATGCATCCTCCAGTGGTGGCCATGGATTGTTAAGAGAAACACTCATGAATTTAGCTCTTCTATGTGCCTCAGTGTAGTTCAGTGCATTTACATGCCCACAGAAATCTCAAGACAGAAATGTCAGCTAGCAACCTAAAGGGCCAAAATAATATGATTTCGTCTATTTTTGACCAAATTAAAGGATGGAAATGGGAGTACAGGACAGTTCTGAAAAACATAGAGGCAAGCAGAGGGAAGCACATAAGTAGAGGTGATAAGGAATGAACTGGATGGTGGTGGAGAAGGTAGGATAATTGTTTGGGACAAGTGCACATTTTATATATAGCAAGAAAGTAAGGAAAGCTGAAGGAAGGTAAGAGAGTTGTGGTAGTAGCAACTGCACATGATCAAACATAGAGGGCAAACAAGTCTGACAGAGGAGGTGTTGGCACACACTGAGGAACAGCAAGCACTGAATTTGGAGACATCTGACTAACAGATGGAAGACAATGGTGATGGAGAGGACTGGGCAAAAACAAGGGAGGTCACAGACACAAGAAGTAGGAGAACACTGGATGGAGGATAGAGTGAGTATAATAAGCAGTTCCAAGCAGTTCCACTTGTTCACATCATATAATGGGGCAGCTGGTAATGGTGGTAACAGGCAACAGTTGGTGCTGTGGACATTGCTGTATAAAGAGGGAAATAAATGGAGAGAAACAACAAAGCAGACCTAAAATTAATGTAATAAACAGAAAGGATGGCGACAAAGGACATACAATGAAATCACTACATAGCAATGAAAATGTATTACCACAACTACAGCTGCATTATTCTCAAGAAAAAAGCATCAGCGACAACAACAAATGTAGCTTGATTTGTGCTTCCACTATAACATGAATAAGTTGTATGTGCAAATAAACTAAATACAGACCCAGTGAATGTGTGTGCTGAAAGTATGTCTAACAGTAATGTGCCTGCATGTAGGAATATCTACACATATGTGCTCCCCTATGCACTATAGAAGTAATCCTATCTGTCATATACAGCTACAGGTCCCCACATAAGCTTAAGGCACAGAGCAGCAGTTGCTATGCCCCCCCCACGATGTAATGTACTGTGTTTCACATAGATGGAAGGAAAGCACTTGCTGTGAGAATAGGACCTGCAGACTTCGTAGTATTACCTATGAAAGGCAAGTATACAACCTGTTGACCCGTTGTAACAGCACTACTACTACTGCCAAACACATGCAAAACCTGTTACTACAAAGTGAAAGCACACACTGAGGCAAGATTTCATACAGTCATGTGTCTACAGATTATGTATTCATATGTGTTTCTTTATGCACAATAAAAGTTATCCGTTCAGATGTATGCAGCTACCACAGAGTCAGTTAGATGGTACTGCACAGAGGTCTCATTTACAGGACAGCAGTGACGTGCTCTCCATGCTATAATATAGTGTGCTTTATGTATATAGAAGGAAAACACTTGCTGGGAATAAAATGCGGAACCTTCTTATCATGAACCATGAAAGGCAAGTATGATGTCTGCAGAGCCTCATTGGTAACAGTACTACCACCAGATATCCAGGAACTATTAATCACATATGCTAACAAACCACTGAAATGAATAATTGTTGAAAGCAGCTGACAGGTAATACTTAATAGTATTAGCACATTACCTGCTATAAAGTTTCCTAAGAGGTTTAAACACATGGCTATGTATACAATAATTAGGCTGTAACTCTGACAGCTAAACAATTTCATAAGGTACATTATAAAAGATGCGTACTTACTCCTGTGCCTGAAAAGGTGGGCCAACCTCCTTGATACTGCTGATGACTCTGGACAATGGCCTCCAGAGCTATAGGATTAAAAAGACAAACATCAGTAAAGCCCATACTGGCATGATTATTATTTAAAAGAAAAGAAAATAGTTTAGAATCTACTTGCAGAACATCTCAGGAGCTCATACCATGTCCTCTTCTTGCCATCAGCGAAGAAGGCCTGGATGATGCCTCTGCAGGTCACTGTAGTGATGTCTATACTGCTCACTAGAGCAGGTTATGCCAGTGGCATCAGTAACCTCCTTAGTGAGATAGTGCCAGGCTTCCA
The DNA here is from genome assembly GCF_019279795.1 of Protopterus annectens. Classification (NCBI taxonomy): domain Eukaryota; kingdom Metazoa; phylum Chordata; order Ceratodontiformes; family Protopteridae; genus Protopterus; species Protopterus annectens. The sequence goes on from NC_056750.1 coordinate 335,839,384, forward strand.
CCTTGTACTGGTTATCCTTGTAAGAGTCCCCCAGAAAACGTGTCTGGTGGTCTCTATGCAAGAATTGGAGAAAGATTTTAGCAGCTTAAGAACGTCACTAGGGTGAACTGCAATTAACAGTGTCTTCCAAAGTCACAGCCATTCACCAGGTCTCTTTCCAGAGAATGAGCACTTCATGGACACAGATGTTTTCTCTTATGATTATTGTCACGCAACATAGAGCAACTCAGTACAAAGGTCATTAAGATAGATCATGCTATTTTTGAATTTGTACAATACAGGGTTAGAGGTGTGAAATTAGGCAGCCAGAGTTTAGTTGTATAGCTTGTTGATATTATGGTAATGATACTGCTCTTTATTGACCGCATGCCTAACAGGGAACTACAGAAAACCTATTGGCAATATTTTCATGCCCAAGCAAGTGCAGGGTGCCTTGTAGGTGCTCAGGCATGTGGACAACACAATGTAGAACTTTCTATTTTTCAAGAATGTGTGATGTAGAATGAGCCATTCAGAGACATTAATGAGCTCAGACCTCTTTTGCATAATCATTGTACTCAGAGGCTTGAATCAGTGCATTATAAATCCTGGCAACCACACAGAGTCTCATCATTCTTTGGAGGAAAGAGTAGCATGTCATAATCACAAAAATATTCACCTGTTGTGGAAAATCAACACTGTAGAAAGCTGAATTCCTGTTTGTTGAAGATATGTCCAACATTTTCCAAAAAAGCATTTATGTATAGATGTATATGAATGTTCTTCAGTTGAAATACATGCTTTGGGAAAATATGCAGTGGCTGTTAAGTGTAAAAGTAGCCAGTAAAACACAGAGAAGCGCATATACAAGGGCTAGTAAGGTTAAAGGGGGGCATACCGAAAAGCGATTGTAAAATGTAGCTCTTAAAGGAGGCAGGCCAGCATTGTATGATAGGATGGGCCACAACTTTACCTGTGTATATATTATTTTTAGGGCACATATTGTCATGTATAACAGTAACATAGAACTGCCACATTCACTTTATACTAGTACAGTGGCACTATATATGGTAATGTGCATGTGCTTGCGTGCTGAAGGTAACCATAGTGGGTATTATACTGTGACATGAAATGGAAGCACTATCTGACTGGTTACCTGTGTGTCTTAGGATTCTGTGTGTTTTGTGGCAAGGATGTGTGTCTATTGTTCATTGTATAACTGTTAGTGTTTGAATATTATAATGTATAGTCCTATGTGTACTACTAACACTCCTAATGGAGTGTACAGGAAGAGTGGTACACTACATAGAGAGTAGGTGGACAAGCAGTCCTTATTGGTATACTCACACTGTGTGTTTTAACCATGCAGCAATATGCCTGGCAAGGGGAAGAGAAGGAAGAGCAAGTTCACAAATGCAGAGAATGAGGTGCTGTTGTAGGTCCTCCATTTCCCTAGCTAACAACTCTTAGAGCAGGAGGCTGCTGAGCAGCCTTGCTGTAAACATGCTTTACATGATCTTGTGCTTGACATCAATGTTGTCAGTTGTCAGGATCACAGCTATAAACAGATCAAGTGTAGGGCTACAGGCATTGCCAAATATGCTAAAAAATGTGTTTTCCACCTTTCACAGATAGGGAGATGGGGTGGGCTGTCAGTCTCATGATGCGGTTTTAGACCTTGGAGCTAAGCTGCAATGTGCCTCTAGAGTATCCGCTGAAAATGCCACAGATGGTTATTGCAACATCTGCATTACAGCATGATTAGTTTGGTTGCTCCCTTTATCGCTACACATACTCATTAATATTGTGTACTTCAGGCACTATAGGAGCATAAGTGGTACAGCCTCTATGGGCACCTGTAGGAGGAAAGATTTATCCAGTATTGTTGGTCACCACTGTAATATTAAACCACACTGAGGGTCTGGGTTATACTTATACTGGGTTTTGTGCTTTGCTGTGTTCACATGTGATTCTGTATCCAGCATCACCACTGTGGAACTTCCACCACCTGATGTTGAAGAATTGTCTGACTCTAATGAAGATGGCACAATCAGATAGTACAGTGTATGTGTTGGACACAGGCCATGAGCAAACAAGATCTCCTAACCAGATCATCAATACTGCTTCTGTCCCTGTGGACACCCAGTAAACACACAATATGCAGAAAGTACAGGTTACTGCAGATACAGTCAGATGCGTCACCCCTTTGGAACAGGAATCAGTGTCTGGCACAAACCCCATAGAGCACAGTAGTGACAACTTGTGTGTGTACTGGTGGATATCAAAGGCAAGAGTACCACCCTCCTCCTGAACTAGCGGTGTCAATGGCTGTGACCCAGTGTATGTACAGGACCATCAAGGAAGCAAAGTCTAATACCAGCACAGCCTTTTCAATGTTAATACGGATAATGCAGGGTGTACAGGATGACATGCAGAAGTGCATGTCCTATATGCATGACATTTTGGATATAATAAATCACATACTGCAGCAAGGTAAATCATCCCAGGCTTGCACGCTGTTTAGCAGGCATGGTCCATTCAGCCAGTCTCCTCTGCCTCCATGAACTGTAGCTATCATGAACTTGGATGGCAAAAGTCACAGTCATGCAGCACCAGCACTTCTGTAGCAACATTTGGTGTGGAGGTCCCTTATTGCCATGAGACAGCATCTCCAGAGTCATGGTAGTGAGGGCAGTTGTAGGTGTGGTAAAAGACAACATCACAATCATGCAGCAAACCTATATCTAGCCAGAAACATGGTACTACCTGTGAAACTCCTTGAAGAGGCAGTTCTCACGAGAGGGGGCATGCACAGAATGCCCACTCATCTACCATGGATGCCCTGCATTGTCTATTAGATCGAGTTACAGTGCTGCATTTACAGCTGAGGCTGTGTCCCAGCATATACACACACAAGCACACACATGCATGCACACACCATTGCAACCACCATTACCTCCAGCATACAAACGACCAATGTCAGTGACTCATCACAAAGCATTCTTAAGTAACCCCTCCATTCACATATTTTATACACATTTCCACACCACACTCACCACTCACATATTCCCTTTGGAAGATTTTGCAGAGTTGTGCTCCTTCCCTCACCCATGCAAGTGATGATAACTGTAATTTATTACTTGGATTGCCTATGTCTAATGTACAGAGTGTTCGACCTTTGAGTGAGTAAAACACAGTTGGGTGTTGAGTATGCATGCATCACTTTTAGTGTAGTGTATATGCTTTACTATGGGCCAAATCTGTTTGCCAGCTGTTGCCTATTTGCCAGTGCCATGGCATGCTGTGCCTGCCTCCATCTAGCATGTTTGTCCCCTGTGCCTGCCTCTTCCAGTGATGTCTCATCCATCATTGCCTGGTGTGCTGGGAGATGTTCTTCCTGAAAGTGGCCTATCTGCTACAAACTGCCTTCTATCATATTGCTTAACATTGCACACAATGAAAAATATTTTAGTACATGTGCCAGGGTCATTCTGCTGATCACCACTAGATATGTCCAGGGGCCATACCTCTCAACCTCTTAGAGCAAGATATCTGCACAAAGCCATTAATAAAAGGGGACAAAGGCCCAAAAATAAGGACAATTTTTAAATATTCCTCTGATAAACTTGGAAAGTTGATAGAATAACAGGTTTTGCATTAGCATGCATTTTTCTGAAGGGTATGAAGTTTGAAACTCAAATGTCTGTCTTTATTTCCTAACTTCAATATTTAATGATTTGTCACTAATTTGCTAGAAAACCACAATTTTATGAAAAAAATGGACAAACAATATGAGGCAAAAATCTGGACATTCTGTGAAAACCTGTACAGTTGATAGGTATATGGCCCAGGCAGTGAAAGCATGCCTTCAGCAGCCAAGCAAACTCTCCAGGATGACTCTAGTTTGTGATAGGGCAGAGTTGTATCCTTTGTTTGTTACAGTCTGTGGAGTTCTGCTGGATGACATTAACTAAGGATCCAGAGCATATCCAGCATTGCCAGTAAGATGCTTCAGCGGAAGTCAGCCCTCAAAACCTTTGGTAAAGGTTATACATGAGCCATATGTGGGAGTCATGGTAACTGCCTGGGTGGCCTGCAGATACATTGCTGATGACAATAAAGTGCTCTTTATAAGTTTTTGAATTGCTCTGCCATTTTTTTACCTCATTTACATACATGGAACCCCTAATTTTAATACTGGTGCTCATTAGCATCTGCTTATATTAGCATATATTATGAGTGGTGCTGATGCTAGGCCTCCACCACCAGAGCCGTGTGTGTCTTTAAATTGCACACACACTGCTCATGCCTACTCATCTCATAGAGTTTGCAGCAAATGCTTCTGAATCCCAAGGCATACTTCTAACAAAGTTAACTGCAAACATATAGAACATATTATCATGCATTTATGTTAGATATTTTTATATGTCTGCATTCTTAAGATTAATAGAGAACAGGTAGAGAAAACTAATTTGTTCTAACTGAACATCTGTTCTGAAGAGAAGTGTTTAAAATACATGAATTAGTTAAACTTTGTTGGTTTTGAAGAAGTCTTGTCACTTGAAGATGAACTTGTTTAGTCATTCAAATAAAAGATTGATTGTTTCCAGTTTAGTTTGTTTTTTTGGCCATCCTTTTTAAAACAACAAAGCAAGCAAAACGGCTGTATTCTAAATTTCCAAACTTCCTCAGAATTTATTCAAACGAAAGTGCTAACATAATACAACTTTTCTACGAGGAGAATACAGACATTTTGCTTGCTTTGTTGTTTTAAACAGTCTTTATTGTTCTTTGGCCATCCTTGTCAAGTTCATTATGTATTAAACTACACTCGAAAAGTTCACACTTAGAAAACAAAATACATTTTTTATTCACAAGTGGTAACAACAGAACATAGCGCTTAACTTTCTAAGATGACAACTGGAGGCATATCCAAAATATATTGAAAGGCAAATGAATAAAATCAGAGAGATTTTTATAATAGCATTGATGTGCTCATATAAAAATATAAAATAAGAATATTTGTATTAACATTCAATGTTTTAAGAGTCTAATGGCCAATATGATTAGACTGTAACCATCAGTATTTTGTTAACAAAAAGCACACATTTATGAAGGAGAGAGAATTTCTGATGCAAAATCAAGGGTGTCCTTGATGAGGAGGAGCACCTTATTAAACAGCACATTGATACCCCCAAGCCAACTACAATAAGGGGCCACTAACATTTAGCAAATGCAAATGCAAAGAATCACCATAATAGTTATTAGATTATAAATATTTGATTTTGTCTATGAGATCCTAACTGTTTAGGAGGATTGTAATTTTTCACAAGGGCAGAAATAGTAGGACATTTTGGTGATTTGTAGAAGATATTGTGAATTATCATTAATTGACTGAATGCTAAGGTTTCCTTCTGTCCTATCTAACCTGTTTAATGTTAAACAGCGATGAGTTTTGCTAGTCATGTTAGCTGTGAATCTGGCTATTTTGTAATATGTAGCTTCTAATTTATGTAGGATTGGTTTTGAAGATTACTGTGAATCAGAGATACATATAGAAGACTTGAGCATACACACTTGTTTGAGCTGTTGAAATTAATGATAGTTCGGTTAGGTATGGTATTGCTTTGTATAATATACCTCATTTCTGATTTTTCTTTGCAACTGCATTGTTTATGTGTTGAAATTTTAAAGCTTGATTAATATGTACACTAGGTAATGTGGAATAAAACAGTTGTTCTATAGGGGGTTGTTGGTCTGGGATGTTATCTTTAGTTGTGAGGTGACTTTAAAAGTTGAGGATTATTAAAGCGTTTTTGGTATTTTGTTATAGCTGAGATTCCATTAGCCATGCGTCAGAGATGAATGAGATTTGTATGAGTACTTGAAGATCATTTAATGAGTTAGGTGAAATTATCATTGTAGAATGATACTGCATTAAAGTACCATTTACCGATGATATTTACCGATGATGCAAGTGTGTCTGCATGTGTGTGTGTGTTTATATGATTGCATTTCAATTTGTCAACAGTTCATTTGGCTGACAAAGTGAACTACACTGTTATTTTACCAAACATTAGTTTTACAAATGTTCATTTTAGAGACGGCTTGTTTTCTTGATATCGGTAAGAGAGTCTATGTTAGGGGTTGGAGTATTTTTGGGTTAAGGTTAGAGTAAGGGCTAGGTAAGGGGATAGCCTTAATATTGTGTATGTTTATTATGCACATTATATGTATCAGAGTGGCATTGTTAGTGAAAGAGTTTTTTGGAAAGTAAGGTATAGGGCTGAGGTTAAAGGTAAGGATAGGGTTAGGGTTAATACACATACATAAGGTTATGCAGGCCATCTCGTCCATCCTTACTCATGTGAGCTAACCCAAACGTTGTTCCTGTCCCTGCCTCTAACCCCAATCCTGCATCTTACTTCCTGAAAAAAAATTCCAAAGGAGTACCACTATTCAAAAAATGATTTTTTTGTTTTTATTTAATCATCATTCATAATCATCATTCCCTCTTTTTCCAAGTTTCTTCATAGGGTTGGGGTGTTGTGTCAACTGTCTTCATCTCTTTCTATTCAGGCCACTCTCCTGTCTTCTTCAACACATATCTGACTGTCATAGGACATCTCTCAAACAATCCAGCCACCTTTTTGCTGGATGCCCTAGTTTCCTCTTGCCTTTTCCCTGTCTGTTCTAAATATTCTTCACTAGATTGTTTTCTGCTTTTCTGCACATGTGCCTAAGTCATTGTAATCTGTTCTCTTTGACCTTTTCTGGAATTGGAGCTACTTTATCTTCTGTACTTGTGTTCTCATTTCTTCATCTCTCCCACAGTGTGCATCCAATCACCTGTCTTAGGAACTTCATCTCCATCACCTCTAAATTTCTCATCTGCTCTGCTGTTATGGTCCAGATTTCTGTACCGTACAGTAGTACTGGTTGCACCACTGTTTTATACAACTTACTTTTTAGTTTGTTTGCCATTGTTGTGTCATACACTGCACCTGACAGTCTGTGTCAGTTGGTGGCATCCCCTCTGATTCTAGCGTTGACCTCTTCATTCAGACTTCCTTTCTCCTCAGCCTTCCCTCCCAGATAACTGAAGCTGTTATTTTCTCTTCTGTCTCAATTCTCAGCTTCTTCTGATGTCCTGCATTTGCTGCCATTAAAACTGTGCTATCTGTATTCAATTTCAAGCCATTTATTTTCAGCCTTGCATTCCATCCCCCTATCCTTTGTTAAAGTTCTTGCTCAGAGTCTGCCTGTAATGCCATCATTTACATACAGCAATGTTGTTGATCTCTCCCCCTCTGACCTGTTTGCTAATGTAGTCCATCACCAGTTTGAACAGCAGGGGGCTCAGAGCTGAACTCTGATACACACCCACTTCCACTGGGAACCCCTCTGAAAGGTCGAACACTGTTTGTACTTGAGTCATTGGGTCCTTGCACATAGCTTGCATTAATTCTACCAATGTTTCTGGGACTTTGAACCATCAGAGGACTACCCAAATCAGCTTTCTTGGCACCTTGTCATATGTTTTCTTCAAGTCTAGGAATGGCCAGTGGGACTCTTTCCTCATCTGTAGCTTTTTTTCAGCTATCTATTTCACTGCAAACATCGGGTCAGTTGTGCTGCATCCTGATCTGAATCCGAACTGCTTATCTCCCATCTTACTTTCTACTACATGTTTGTTTATCAACCACCTTTTACGGAACTTTCATGCAATGTGACAGGAGTCTGATATCTCTGTGCTGCCCACAGTTGTGAATGTCCCCTTTTTTCTTAAACACTGTCACTAGTATGCTTATTCTCCAATCATCTGGGATACTTATTTCTCTTCACACTGTTACAAATACCCTCAGCAGTCATTTCTCTCTTATATCACCCAGCATCTTTATCATATCTGCTGTGACCTCATCCGAGCCCACTGCTTTCCGTGACTTAATTTTCCTTAATGCTGCTCTTACGTCTTCTGTTGTGGGCTAGTCGTTTTCTCGCATCATAGGCTGTGTCTGGGCAGTACAGCTTTTGTGGGGTTGTATTCATTCAGAAGCTGCTGGAACTACTCTTTCCATCTGACTTTGATGTCCTGTGGACTGGTGAGCAAGTTGTGGCTGGCATCCCTTATGAAAAGTGTCTGACTATCTTCTTTATCTTTCTGTCTTTGTCTTGCAACCTGATATAGTTTCTTTGTGCCATCTACTGACTCATTTTTCAGAAGCTGGTAGAGTGCTTCTGATGCCTTGTTCTTTGCTATTCCAACTCCTTTCTTAGCCTTGTTGTTAGCCAAACTGTATTTCTTTCTAAGCCTGGTCTGTCTTTTCTATCTCCCCTTTCTTCCTGCACTCCTTCTTTCTTTTGATGACCTCCTGGACTTTTGCATTCCACCACCAGTTTTCCTTATGTACCTTATTTCCATACCTTGCTCAGTTGCATATCTGTTCTGTTCTCACACATGCTACTTTGAGGCACTGCCATTATTCTGCAATTTCTCTGCTTTTTGAGATGCTAGAGCCCTCAGTAACTCCTTGAACTGTAGTGCTTTCTCTCCAGTCAACTTTCTGGTCTTCAGCTTGGTCTATTGATCTTTGAGCCTTCTCTGACTGCTGCTTGCAGCTAATTGTGGCAACCACTGATTTATGCTGTTATGCTGTGGCCTGACTGTTTAACTGGAGATGACTTTGCAATCGCTGATTCTACCCCAATGTTCTTTCCTAAGTAGGAAGAAGTCTACCTGAATTGTATGCTGGCCAGTCTTGTATGTGATCTTGTGACTGTCTCTCTTTCTGAACCAGAAAGAAGGGACCAGCACTCAATGGTAGCAGTAAAATATATATTTAATTAGATTGTAACAACAATCTAATGTAAAATGCACATACCGGTTTCGGCCAACAATGCCTTTCTCAATGTGTCTTTATCCAAACATTTTAATTACAGCCCATAATGCATTCAGCTACCAATTTATACTGTCTTCTTAAAGTGGTATGTTCCACATTCATTCTATATTACTGACAGTTTAGCTAAACACATAGACACCATATTTTGCAAATGAATTCACTAAAATGAACCTATTTTCTACAACAAAATATGTAACTTCAATGTGATGTAACTGTAATTTATACATATTTATATAGTGAAATCCATTTGTAACAGCAATATTAAACCAGATATGAGTAATATGAAAATTTTGTGCAATATTCAACATATTTTAACTTTTTAGGGTACATCTGCAGAATAACAAATTATATATCCAATGTTATATGTTAAAAAATGCAAGAAATTAAAGGAATAGTAATAGATACTAACAATGATGGTGTTGTTATATCTTAGATAAGATATAACAATTAAATCAATATTATACCACTGTGAATATCACATTTTATACCATTTATCCTTCACATACATGATATTCATTGAGTCCGGGTTTAAAACGGGCCCCAAGTGTAGTGATCCATCTTTCTTCCATATTGTTTAGTTTTTTATGCCAACCCATTTTAAAATTCCTATGTGATTGTATTCTGTCTATGATAGTGAACTGAAATGAAGCTGTAGTGTGTTGTCTGGTGTGCTTGTATAAGGCGTTGGTTATGCGCCTATTCCGAATGGCGCTTAAGTGTTCACTAATTCTGATCCTCATAGGCCTAGAAGTCTGGCCTACATAAAAAGCAGAGCAAGAACATTGTGCCAAGTATGTCACCCAGTCCGAACTACAGTTTCCAAATATTTTGATGTTAAAAATTTTTGGTGTATTTTTGCTGGTAAATTCTTTTGTTTTGCGAATATGTTGACATAAACTGCAGTGTCCACATGGATATGGCGGAGATATTTAGATGACTGTTGGTTGGTGTGGCGAGGCAGCCGAGAGGTCCTTACTAAATTCGTGGAATACCTTAACAACAACCCATGGGACATAGAATTTACCATTAACATTGGATATAAGGAAATAGTGTTTTTGGATGTATTAATTAATAGATTGGAAGATCACACTTTGTCAACAACAATACACCGAAAGTTTCCGCAATATAACACTATTCTACATGCAACAAGTTCCCATCCTCGCCACATCATTACCAATATTCCAAAATCACAATACATACGGCTCAAAAGGATTTGTTCATCCGATATGGAATATCATAAAAAAACTGGTGAATTAACTACAAGATTTACAGACAGAGGATATAATATCAACCGACTAAACAACACGGTAACACAAATTGATAAAAAAAGACGTGAGGATTTACTTCAATACAATAAATCCACAGAAGGGCTTCAGTCCGCCAAACAACCAATCAGGTTGATCACTACATATGGTAATAATACCAAATGGTTTAGAAAAATTGTTGAAAAACATTGGGGAACCTTACAGTCTAATTCTTTTCTCAGGGATATTCTTCCAGAAAATTGTTTATTTTCCTATCGAAGAGGACGAAATATACAGTCCAATTTTGCACATTACAAATGCCGCCTTCCTGGTATACAACACCAAACCACATTATTTGGAGACACATTGGTTGGCTGTTATCCATGTGGACACTGCAGTTTATGTCAACATATTCGCAAAACAAAAGAATTTACCAGCAAAAATACACCAAAAATTTTTAACATCAAAATATTTGGAAACTGTAGTTCGGACTGGGTGACATACTTGGCACAATGTTCTTGCTCTGCTTTTTATGTAGGCCAGACTTCTAGGCCTATGAGGATCAGAATTAGTGAACACTTAAGCGCCATTCGGAATAGGCGCATAACCAACGCCTTATACAAACACACCAGACAACACACTGCAGCTTCATTTCAGTTCACTATCATCGACAGAATACAATCACATAGGAATTTTAAAATGGGTTGGCATAAAAAACTAAACAATATGGAAGAAAGATGGATCACTACACTTGGGGCCCGTTTTAAACCCGGACTCAATGAATATCATGTATGTGAAGGATAAATGGTATAAAATGTGATATTCACAGTGGTATAATATTGATTTAATTGTGATATCTTATCTAAGATATAACAACACCATCATTGTTAGTATCTATTACTATTCCTTTAATTTCTTGCATTTTTTAACATATAACATTGGATATATAATTTGTTATTCTGCAGATGTACCCTAAAAAGTTAAAATATGTTGAATATTGCACAAAATTTTCATATTACTCATATCTGGTTTAATATTGCTGTTACAAATGGATTTCACTATATAAATATGTATAAATTACAGTTACATCACATTGAAGTTACATATTTTGTTGTAGAAAATAGGTTCATTTTAGTGAATTCATTTGCAAAATATGGTGTCTATGTGTTTAGCTAAACTGTCAGTAATATAGAATGAATGTGGAACATACCACTTTAAGAAGACAGTATAAATTGGTAGCTGAATGCATTATGGGCTGTAATTAAAATGTTTGGATAAAGACACATTGAGAAAGGCATTGTTGGCCGAAACCGGTATGTGCATTTTACATTAGATTGTTGTTACAATCTAATTAAATATATATTTTACTGCTACCATTGAGTGCTGGTCCCTTCTTTCTGGTTCATAGTTGTGGTTTGGACCGAGCACCAACTGTCTTGCGTGCGTGCCTTGTTTGTTGGACTGACTGTCTCTCTTTCTGAACCATGTGTTGGCTACTATCAAGCCAGTTGCCAAGCAGAAGTCTGGAATGGCTTCCCCTTCTTTAACCCTATTGCTTCATCCATGTGGACCTAGACAGTCCTCATATCCTGTTCTGTCTGTCCTGATATGTGCATTTAAATCACCTAACATCAACACCAGTTCATGGTGTCCTGCTTTATCCAGTAAGTCCTGCAACTGCTGTCTGAATGCAGTCTTTTCCACACTATCACAACCCTGCTGGGGGTCATAGGCTGAGATTATGAATACTGCCATATGTTTGGGTTGGAGTCTAATTGCCATGAGTCTGTTACTAATTCTGATTACATCTCTAAGTATATTAGATATTGTTATCTGTGCTATCATGACCGGCTGAAGTTTTGTAAATAATTGTAAATTACCCTGTGTTACAAATGCCAGCATGACTAGCTATAATTTTGTAAATAAGTTTATGTCTTTTGATTATCACCCTGATTTATGCAAGATGTTTGAATGGCAAACAGTTTTCTTCAGGCTGACCAAATGTACGTGTTTTTTTGTGGGGAGAGTTCTGAATGTATGTTGTGCCAGAGTCAGCTGACCAAGATGTGATGTAATTGTGTGCCTGGGCTGTGAGAATAGAATCTTTACTGCAGCTGTTTGTTTACTTTTCAAAGTCTGATAAGAGTGTAGAATTCTCATGGCAGCTTCCTGTTACTTTTGAAAAAGATCTGCTGTAATAAAGCAGGTTCTGAGCCAGTCATTCAGTTATTGTTCAGTAGTTGTTTTCCAAAGGTGTTCAGTAGTAGTAGTAGTAGTAGTCCAGTTGTTTCCAGAGTAGTTGTTACAGTCACTGAGGATAGACAACAGCCTGGAGTGTGGACATAATTCCTCATTTTACCTTGTAGAAGTAAGAATATAATCTTGCCTTGCTGAGTTATTTAGATTAGATTGGCACAGTTAAGCTTTAGATAGTCAGGGAATTATAGCTAGATAGTTAGAGGTTTTCTAAAATCAATGTGAGATCCATCCTACAAAATTATTTTCATATTTCCTGTGTGTGAAATTATGATGTTTATTGGAATCAGTTATTCAGTATTTACATGCTTTAAATCCTTTTATTTATTATTACATGTTTTACTACCTATCATTGTGGCTGGTTATTTTAGTTAACATTTTTAATAATTTAAGAGTGTTTATGCTTATTGTGATAACAACAGGGCCACTCTGAAAAGCCTTACTGCATATGATACATGCTGCCATTTATTTCAGTATCTATTTTTACCCAATATAATTGAATACCCCTTTTGAAGGGTATTGTGGTATTTCACTGGTGGCAGCCGTTATCTTGTAATTTGGGCAAAGAAACAAGCAGGTAAATTTGTATCTGTCTTTCCCAAGAATGTGTGTGTATGTGTGAATATCAGAAATTTAAGAGTGAGTGTGTCAGATACCTAGAACTGGGACACAGTGTTCTGCAGTGGTTAGTGTGGAGACTCATTTTAAGAGCTGGAGTGAAGCATATAGTCCAGTCCCAGGTTTGGAGCTTGTTCTCAGTGTACTCCTAGGGGTAATTGTATATTTCTATCCCTGCTTTTTTTGTGACACTCCCTTAGCAGAGACACTGGTGAAGATTGAGACTCCTTAGTTACTGCTCCAGGGTAAAAAAGGTTTGTCACAACATCCCTCACTTTCTGAAGTGTCTCCTTCATCACAATTCCCACACCATTTCTAGCTTGTCATCCTCCTAAGTAGTAGACTCTGGATCTCAAGCCAAGTGTCTTTGTGCACTGCCCTTTTATCTTGTTTCTTGGATACAAGGGATGTCCAACCTCCTCCTTACCATCATGTCATGTCATCTACTTCCAAGCCTCATTTTTTCAGTGAACCTACATTAAGTGTAGCAATTCTTAGTTCATCTTTGGCAGGATGACTGGTTGTATGTCCAGCTTTCTCTCAACAGAGTTATCTCAGGTAACCTAAGCTGGACAACTGAACACTGGCCAGCCAGTAGCTTATTGACTCAGGGCTGCTGAGCTTTATGGCAGGAACACACTGGCCAATAGGGGCAAATACATCCCTCCCAGTTTCAGCATGGGTCCCTTTCATAGGTCAGGTCCTCAATCCTCAATCCACTTATCACTAGCAAATACCCATGCCCATTAGTCAACATGAGTGAATCATCCAGAGCCATATTTTTCACCAAGTGGCTAGCCCTGCCACAGCCACAGCACACAGTCTGTGATCAGTGTTTTCCTATCTTGAAGATACTGCACATCACAATAGATGCCCAAAGCGGTTGCTCTGTACAACTCATACCCCTATAGGGCACCATGTGGAGTCTGTGTTGCTGCCCTCACCTCCATTCTTGGGTGAGTTTTAGATGAAAACAATCAGCATGTATTTCGGTGGTGGGAAGAACCCTACAGAGACACAAGATGACTGTGCAAACCCCAAACAGGCATTGGCCAGAAGTTAGGATCAAACCTTGTACCTTGTGCATGGGAGGCAAAGACCTTTACCATTATGGTAACTGTTTTTACTTAAACTCATTCTAACATGAGACATTCTTTTTTTTCTATTAGATTAATTGGGGATTTGATCTTTTTTTGTCATTATTGTAAGTTTCTGACATTTTATGTGTCAGTATTAATATTGGTATTGTGGTATTGTGGTGTTGGTATTTTGTGTGTCAGGATTTTGTTGCCTCTGTGTTATTAAATATAGTCTCATATATATATATATATATATATATATATATATATATATAGAGAGAGAGAGAGAGAGAGAGAGATGATTAACTAATATGTTAAACAATAATGGAAACTGTAATATGAAAGTAGGTGGAGTAGGTGTCTTTCCATCAGACACATTGTGCATGTTGAAAACAATGAAAAACTAGACAAACTCAGAAAATCACAGGCTGTAGGCTCTCAGTCCACTCCAACAAACAACCGCAAATGGTTATAAATAAATAAATTTATTGTAAGCGCTTTCGCTGGTAGAAAATTCTCCAGCTTCTTCAGGCAAAGACCTTTTTACTATGGAACACACTTTTAAAAGTACATTTAAAAACTAGGCTACCAATGAAAAACATTGAGCCTCGTGATGTCATGCAAGCATTTAAAAATTAAAGCAACACAGCATTAGACCATTACAATAACCGTAATGGTCAAAATTCCAGCCTTACAACATACTGACTACTAATGAAAACCATCAGAATTGTCAGTATTATTGTGTACTTTGACATGACAATATGCCATTTATGCTTAATTAAAAAATACACATAATTTAACAATCTATATGTTAATCTAAAAACACCAGCACCAACCTTTGAAAACCTACTGATTCTTGCCATCCATACGGCTGTTATTAGAACCTATGATGGAACCAGAACTAAACTTGAAATTCGTAGTTAGAAAAATGTGGCATCCTAGCCGACGACAATAAACATAAAATAAAAAATACCGAATATAATTTAAGACTTCCATTTTACGCCCAAAATGAACGAAGATAAATAAAAGCCATTCAAACATGCGTATGAATGAAATGAACTATACAGACTAAGCTATACTATACCTCATTCAATACATATACAATGAAAGGTTATACAATTATATCGGTATAGTGACAGGCAATGCATACATTAAAGCTCATCTAAAACAGCATATAAACCACTTTCATCTAGCTAAAGCTCTCTTTTTTAATAAGAATTTTATAGACAATGCTTCATTTAGCCCTGGCAGAGTGTGAGCTCCTGTCCGAATTTGCCATGCTAAATCGTCTTCTTCCAATGCCAGCTCCCAGGGACTCCCTCTTAAATTTCTCTCTATTTTTTCTAAGTGCTTACAATAAATTTATTTATTTTTAACCATTTGCGGTTGTTTGTTGGAGTGGACTGAGAGCCTACAGCCTGTGGTTTTCTGACATTGTGCATGTTGAAAAAGATAACTTCTAAACCAGTTTAGATTATCTGTGTTCATATGTTAAACTGTTAAGCAGGTACTCATGTAATATAGTGTCAAATGCTACTGATAAATCCAAGAACCTATGAACCTATGAAGAAGGAAATAACATTTTTCAGCAGTGCATCTGTCCTTCCCCAGTCGTTGGCTTCACTTAACACATTCATATAGCTTTCTAAGTGGAGTAATAACTTCCCCATTCTCACTTGCTTATTCTCCCATTATAAACTTTATAAGGATGGATGACCGTTCAGTGTCAGCTTTTGCTGAAAGGACAGTAACTTCAGTCCTAATTTTCTCAAGTGGGCACAGTTCCTTATATCACAAATTTGAGTGAAGGGTTTTGCTCCTTACAACTCCTTAATAATAGGAAAATCTGCTGTTGAGGTTTTGTTCTTCATCTACCTAAATGTCACTTTATTAATGAAGTACAGTTTCCATGGCAGAATAGTTCCTCCATAGTTCACAGTCAACAGCCTGCGGTGTTCATACATTTTCATTGCAATCCAGTAGTTTTTTTTTCATCTCACCTGCACTTCTAGCATTACAAATGAATGTTTCATTGCAGAGATGTCCATTCCCCATTAGTAGCTGCCATACTAAATATGAGATATAATGTTCACTAGTAATTTAGGATCTTTTCACCTTTCATTGTGACTAATCTTTCTTCCATTCTCACATTCGCACTGGTCGCTGTGTAGCACAGCTTGCTTTGTAAGACTGGTTGGCCACCAGAAGAACTCTCCTAGGGAAAGAACAGTATATACATATATATATATATATATATATATATATATATATATATATATATATATATATATATATATATATATATATATATATATATAAATATTGTGGCTCAGTAAAACTGTGAATGGTCGCTAACTACTACTTAAGTCATGCATGTGATACTCATTTCATGGGAGTTTGGTAAGTAGACTGCTAATGGTATAAGGAAGGTTGTGCTGACCCCAGACCTGTTATCTGGATGAAATCGTACTAAATAAGAACACTTTAAAGAAGGGTACTCTCTAAACTATCCAGTTGATGTTTCATTTCCTGGTATGCTGAAGTGGTCAGAGTTTAATATGGAAGCATGTAAATATAGTTTTAGGTACAGCTTACAACTAACAACAATCCATCTAGCACTCAAACAGCTGCCCAATGTACTTCTTAAAGTCACTGCTGTTATTCTGTTTTCCTCTTTAGTTTACCTGTTTCACTTTTATGTTTATCATACTTTTCTATACAAGACCTCAAACTCAGCATATTCTGGTTCTGGTTTACCATTTAGCTCTGTTATTCAAAAGTAATTTTCATTGGCTGTTGTTCTAACTTTGAAGATTTTAAATGTTTTTCATGCTGTTTTCTGTTCTCCTTTTTTCACTTATAATGATAAAACTTAACTAAAAGGACCTCATTTGTCACAGAATAAAACTAACTATTTTGGCTGGTTATGTAACTAAGCAAGGCAATAATTCAGCATTAGTTTTTCCAGCATTTTCCTGTGACAATACTCTTCATTCACCTACTGTATCCATAGTACAGAGCGGTAAACCTAGATTATAACCCCTACAACAACATGTAGTTAGCGGTCTGGGTAATGGAGGAACCAACTAAGGTAGACTGAGCATATGTGGCTGATGAGAGTTTGCCCATCCCATAGGGTGGGGTTGGTTCACATTCCACTGTAGGACAGACACCTTATGGTTAGACTTCAGGTACGCACTTTGCTCTGTGTGAAAGAAAAGGTGGGACATGAGGCATTCTGCCAAACAGAGCATTTCTCTATACCTCAGCATAGGAGGTTTAAACTGGCACAGCAGGTGTGCAGAAGTGCACACCTGCAAAAGCTGAATATAGCAGGCTTTCTTTCTGCCAGCCAACATGGGAGAGGTATTAGGAGCAGAAGGCAAAAATCTTCTGACTCTCAGTAGGACTACAGCCTAGGATCATTAATTCTCATCTGCCATGCCAGGGATTCTTACCTTCTGGGAAGTAGGAGATGGAATAGGTCGATGAGGAACAGGGCTTGATACTCCCGACAAGAGTAAGGGATCAAAAATAACAGCAAATTTCATTCTTAAAACACTGCTTGTATGCTACATTTGAACTGCTGACCTATTAATGCATAAATCGAAAGCAGCAAGTTACAATATCACTGCACCATTCTATAGGAGAAGAAATAACAGACAGATAAATGTATCACTCTATAGAAAAAATGCAGGCAATAAGTACCGTGTCACAACTAAACTTTTGTACTGCCCAAGATTCCAAACCATTTATTCCAGACTAGCATACACACAGAAATTATTTGTCAAACATGTTTTATATCCACTTCATGGGTGTGTGTGTGTGTGTGTGTGTGTGTGTGTGTGTGTGTGTGTGTGTGTGTGTGTGTGTGTGTGTGTGTGTGTAGATACATGAAACTTGTAAATCACCTATAAGGCTTGTGTTCATCTCCACCTTATTTATTTTTGGCAAGTCTTCATATACCCAAAGGTGTACAGTGTGAAACAAATCATGCAGTCACAATAATAAACACTATTTCTGGTAGTGTTAACTCCTTGGATTTCCTTCGTAGCATTGACAAGCTATTTGCTTTTCCTTTTTTACAACTCAGGAGATTTATAGATAATAAACCTGGAAGGTAAAGGCTTTCTGTTAACTGTATAGAGATGTGCCGTATGTCCCACTAGTTACTCTAGGAAAATAAAAACACAAATGTTAAAATCTGATGATTTTATATGGATTTTCTTAACTGCCAGTAATTCTATTCTAAGTAGTCTGCTTCAGAATATGCAAATCTTCTCAGTTATTACACACCTATTGCTTCTGCTTGTTGTCTTCTTATTCCCTGTTACAGAGAAATGCTTAAAGGATTGTATGGTTGTACCTGAATAATATAGTAATGCTACATGTCTGTGCACTAATGTTGTACTGGCTAAAATTCTCAGCCTTAAACTAGTTAATTTGTGAAGCACGGTTAATTATAACTGACATAACAATGAAAAATCTGTGTACTAGAACAATGTGTGAAATTCTTGGGAATAAACTTCCTGTGTGACCAATGATTAATTCTGCATGCAAAGCACAGTATTGAAAAACTTAGAAAATTTAAAAAGGTTGCAGTGCTGTCTGATGCTGTTATAGTTGATATTGACAAGCATGTGCATAAACAATTTCCTTGAAAATATGCAGCTGCCTCAGATCTACCGAAGGCCGTCAAAAGATTCTAACACATTTGCATCCACACTCAATTATAAGCATGGGGTAGGCGTTTATTCCTTAAGAAACATAATATAATGTCAGCAGTAGGGAGTCATACTATAAAGCCAATATTTCTACAGTTAGCAAATGGTTCATTTGTTAATGTTCACATACAGTGACTTGGCTGATTAGATCCATTTTCAGAATCATAAACGGACATACATTTTTTTCTTATCTTGGCAATTTTAAGGCTGTATCAGCTTTTGTAGCTTCGTGGGGATGGAATTGATATTCACTGGGTGGCTGCAGGAAAGTGGAAATGGTTCAAAGCTGAAAAGAACTGTGTGAGTGATTTTCTATTCCTGAATATCTTGTCTCCCAGCATGACCTTATTAGTGTTATCACGTGTCACAGGCCTAGGGGTACAGAGTATAACATACATAAATAAATGAAACTTTCTTTGGGGGAGTGAAATTATGTTCATGAATCTCTGTTCGTGTTTCTACACGGTCTAAAAAGAGGATACACCTTCTGATTTGGGGAGCTGGTGTGTCATATGAGTTGTTCTACATTTTAGACCATTTAGCGGAATGGAGGGGGCATTATCTCATACTAGCTCTAACCTAGACAGAGTTTGGGCAAGGACTGCAGAATAATAATTGTGTGCATTAGGCCTTCTTGAACAATTTGATAGTGCTACAATTAACAACATACAGCTAAGCCAGGCCACTGAAAACTGTGACCTTCAGCTAATGTATATTCTTGCAGCCAGTTAGATTAAGTATGTAATACACACTAAATAGCTTTTCCCATAAAAACAATTTCCTATTCAAAGAATGGGAAATTTTCTGCTATGTATCCCTGGTTAGCAAATCAGCTAACAAGACGTTGCAAACCTGAGAATAAAACATCATAGATAATCCTATATAAAGTCTGTATGTGTTTTTCTGACTGAGACTAGGAAATGCTGGGTCATGTTGTAAAGTTAATATGAAACCACAGTAACAACCTTTAGATATCTATATAAAATAATACAACGTAGATTTCCAAAACAGTTGTGTCTGCAAGATACTGTTAATACAACCTACCATTTATTTTCTACAGGCATAGCTGGAGAGATCAGTTTATATTTAGGTAGATCAGTCTCACAAAAGCCACCAAGATGCTGGTGAGTCATTTATGCTGAGTAACACAACAGGGCAATATGACATACATTTTATTTGTTATTCTGTTTATAACTGCAGTGATGATAAAGTTACCTATATTCTCACATAAGGCAAAGCAGAAATATCTATAATAGACTCCAGCTTTAGAAATTTGGCAACATGACATGCTGTTTGTGATATCCCAGAGTGGCAAAATGCTTCTTACTAAGCCACATAATACTGATATAGTAAAACTAAGGCCAGAAAGTAGCAAGCTACATTCTGTGTTTATAAACACAGAGAAAAATCACTCGCTGATGGTCAGGACAAACGCCCAATGCTCCAAATAAACTGAATAAAATTAAAAAGTAAGGGAGAAGCATGGGCGATACAGAGCCACACAAAGTAGAGTCAAGTCAGGTCTCTCAGGTATAAATCCAAGATTTTAATTCACTGCAGGTCAGATAAGCACTTTCACTCATTCAACAGAGCTTCCTCAGATCATATAATAAAGACCTTCATTCATATAGGCTGTATTTATACAGAAACTGTAGTCTCCAATAGCCTATCAAATGCATCTGCTTATTTATATATTCATGAGAAAACATAAAAAATGTTGTAAAAACGGTGTGAAAAAGTAACAGATTACATGTCATAAACATACATCTAAAAAGCTATATAAAACTGTCACTTGAGAATATATAAAGTCATATTAAAAATTGCATATAAACATATGCTTAAAATCAACTTAAAGATTTCCTAAAAACATATATGTATAAATATACACTTATAATGATCATGATTATGATACTTTCACATTCCTACGTTTATTTAATATAGACTTAATTGATGCTCTCTCATTAAGGCCAGAGCCCCTGTCTGCTCTCAATCTGACTATCCACCTACTCTCTCTGCTTTCCGTGTGGTTCCTGATGTCACCCCCACGTATATCAGGTTTGATTGTCTCAAGTGCTCTAAATAAGAAATAATGTTCAGTTCCAGCCTGAGCCACATGTTTGGCTAAAGCATTATGTGGTGAAGCTTTCCTAATGTGATAAAGATGCTCACGTATTCTATCCCTAAAACGACGGTTCGTTTTACCAACATAGAATGCATTACATACTTGACAGACTGCCAAATAGACTATGTGAGTGGTTTGACAGGTGGCATCAGCATGTATGCTAAAGCTGGTGTGTAAATCAGGATGTTGAAAAAAGGAAGTGGTATCAAGAAAACTACAATGATTTCAATGTCCACATGGTTTAGTATATTTAGAACTCATGGACCGTTCATCTCTCTTTGAATAGCAAAGCATTCTCCTTAGGTTCAACTTATTCCTATATAAAAAGGAAGGTTTAGTACCCACAAGCTTGCCAATAGTATCATCAGTGCAAAGAATAGGCCAATGTCTCGTGATAATGTTTCTAATTGCTGGACAGTCAGTACTATAAGGTAAGGAGATTCTTACACGAGCTGTTCCTCCATCTCTACCTCTATCTACAGTAGTATTCATACCATTAATAGCCGGTCCAAAATAAGGAGCGGCCCTGCTGAGCCTAAGCTCATTGACGTCCATAAGATTAGAATCAATCTCTTATGAGCCATAGCCACGTTCTTCTAATCTCGATTTCAAATCACTCACTTCTGTTATAAAACCTTCTTCAGTGGCATTTAACCGAGGGGTTCTCATTCCCTGGCCTCTAATAATATTTCTAAAAATGTGCTGTGGGTGCATACTATCACGCTGTAACAGATTATTAAAATAACAGGGTTTCCTATAGACTCCTGTGTTAATCAACCCACACTCTAACTTCTCTACATATAAGTCAAGGAATTCTATCCTGTCTCTGGAGTAGTTCATACTAAAATTCAAATAATCAAGATGAGACCAATAGTGTCGGGGCAAGGTTGGGTCACTGAACATTTATCTGTCTATGTTGAGAAACACCTACTGATTATCTTCTGTCACATAGTAATTATACATCAGTTAAAGTGGACCTTGTAGTACATTTTCTTGAACTTATTCTTGAGAACAACTTTTTTACATTTGATAACATGTTTTATCAGCAACGAGGGGGTGTAGCTATGGGTACACTATGCGCCAATAGCTACGCTAATATGTTCTTGGCGCATTGGGAACTTGAGACCTTATTTAATTTAGATATGTTCCAGCAACAGGTGACTTTTTATAGATGTTTCGTGGATGACGTCTTTGTTTTATGGAGAGGTAGTGTGGATGAATTGAGTGCATTCCATACTATGGTAAATCAGCTAACTGATTATTTGAATTTTAGCATGAACTACTCCAGAGACAGGATAGAATTCCTTGACTTATATGTAGAGAAGTTAGAGTGTGGGTTGATTAACACAGGAGTCTATAGGAAACCCTGTTATTTTAATAATCTGTTACAGCGTGATAGTATGCACCCACAGCACATTTTTAGAAATATTATTAGAGGCCAGGGAATGAGAACCTCTTGGTTAAATGCCACTGAAGAAGGTTTTATAACAGAAGTGAGTGATTTGAAATCGAAATTAGAAGAACGTGGCTATGGCTCACAAGAGATTGATTCTAATCTTATGGACGTCAATGAGCTTAGGCTCAGCAGGGCCGCTCCTTATTTTGGACCGGCTATTAATGGTATGAATACTACTGTAGATAGAGGTAGAGATGGAGGAACAGCTCGTGTAAGAATCTCCTTACCTTATAGTACTGACTGTCCAGCAATTAGAAACATTATCACGAGACATTGGCCTATTCTTTGCACTGATGATACTATTGGCAAGCTTGTGGGTACTAAACCTTCCCTTTTTATATAGGAATAAGTTGAACCTAAGGAGAATGCTTTGCTATTCAAAGAGAGATGAACGGTCCATGAGTTCTAAATATACTAAACCATGTGGACATTGTAATCATTGTAGTTTTCTTGATACCACTCCCTTTTTTCAACATCCTGATTTACACACCAGCTTTAGCATACATGCTGATGCCACCTGTCAAACCACTCACATAGTCTATTTGGCAGTCTGTCAAGTATGTAATGCATTCTATGTTGGTAAAACGAACCGTCATTTTAGGGATAGAATACGTGAACATCTTTATCACATTAGGAAAGCTTCACCACATAATGCTTTAGCCAAACATGTGGCTCAGGCTGGAACTGAACATTATTTCTTATTTAGAGCACTTGAGACAATCAAACCTGATATACGTGGGGGTGACATCAGGAACCACACGGAAAGCAGAGAGAGTAGGTGGATAGTCAGATTGAGAGTAGACAGGGGCTCTGGCCTTAATGAGAGAGCATCGATTAAGCCCATATTAAATAAACATAGGAATGTGAAAGTATCATAATCATGATCATTATAAGTGTATATTTATACATATATGTTTTTAGGAAATCTTTAAGTTGATTTTTAAGCATATGTTTATATGCAATTTTTAATATGACTATATATTTTCAAGTGACAGTTTTATATAGCTTTTTAGATGTATGTTTATGACATGTAATCTGTTACTTTTTCACACCGTTTTTACAACATTTTTTATGTTTTCTCATGAATATATAAATAAGCAGATGCATTTGATAGGCTATTGGAGACTACAGTTTCTGTATAAATACAGCCTATATGAATGAAGGTCTTTATTATATGATCTGAGGAAGCTCTATTGAATGAGTGAAAGCGCTTATCTGACCTGCAGTGAATTAAAATCTTGGATTTATACCTGAGAGACCTGACTTGACTCTACTTTGTGTAGCTCTGTATCGCCCATGCTTCTCCCTTACTTTTTAATTACATTCTGTGTTTGACTCATCTGTTAATGTGTTGTTTTCTTTCACTAGGCATAATAGAAACTGTCGTACCTGCTCCAAAAATACATTTATGCAGTACGTGTTTCATAAAGATAAACCAGACCATGAGAGAAACTTCCAAGACTTTTACTGCTGCTCAGGCTTTACAGAAAGGTCACCAAGTTGGGAGCACAGACATATTATATTAGCACATAAGCATGAATGCCACTTCTTCCCATCTTATTGACATTTCCAAGGGGAACGAGAATCATTACTAGCAAATAGCAGATGCTTAATTCACACATGCAGCAATAAATATATCATTTGGAAGGGTCTATATCACATAATCAAAGTTTTACAACTTTGAACACCATATGGTCGAAACCATATGTTCGAAGTTGTAAAACTTCAAATACGTTAAAAAAATGTACAAATAATAAAAAACTTACCTAACGGCTTTAAGCAAGGGGGCAAGCCCCCCTCTTCACCCCCCACTCCCCCTGCTCTTTAAATATACCAACTCCGAGACCGCACTTCAATGCAGTACAGTATGGAAAGGGAAGATTTCCCTTTACTACTCTGTAGTGCGATCTCGGAGTTGGTATGTTTAAAGAGCTGGGGGTGTGGAGGGTGCTGGGGGGGCTTGCCCCCCTGCTTTCTTGTCAGGTAAGTTTTTTATTATTTTTATATTTTTTTTAATGAATTCGAAGTTTTACAACTTCAAACATATGGGTTTGACCATATAGTGTTTGAAGTTGTAAAACTTCGATTATGTGATATAGACCCCATTTGGAATACATTTTATTTATTTTATTTATGTTTATTTACTGGGAAAGTCCGACTAGACATAGGTCCTTTTTCAGCGAAGACCCAGGGAGAAAAACTCCACACATAACAAAGAAAATTTACAGTGTCATCAGTAAATAGTACAATATTTTACAGAGAAATATAGCATAAAAATAGTTTCTCTAGACTGCTATTTTAGTGAGGCCAACAGTATATAAGGTCATATTTACATGACTGTAGCCACAGCCCACATACATACGTACACAAGTTGACTGCTGTGAGATTAGAGCTCTCTACTTATCGACTTATACAATCTAGAGGATACAGAATTTACTTAATATAAGCACCACTGTAGAAGTCTGACTTCAGCACACTATATGGGTCATATTTACATAATTCTATATACAGCCCACATACACACGCACAGATATATGCACAAGTTGACAGCTGTAAGATTAGAAACCCCTACATATCTAGTTACAGAATCTAGAAAGCACAGTACATATTGCAAGCACCAGTGTACATAAGATTATTTTCTCATTCTGTGATGTTGAAGTTATTGTTCAAAGCCATATGTGTTGATATGAAGCAGTAAGTGCTATCTTATGATCAATAATAAATACGTACTGCTGACTTAAGTCATCTCTACTGTCATTAATGTATATTGCAGAACTGAGACCGATATGTGCCTGTGCTGTGTACATGAGACACACATATACACATACACTTGTGAAACACAGGCTAGACGATGAAGAAGTCATGGATCATGAGGTTAGTATGATGATATGTAAACCTTAATGAATGCTGCTGATATTGCACTGCCAATACAAAATGATCCTTAATATTCCAGTGCAGTAGGGCTATGTAATAATGAAGTATGTGTGCCAAGGCTCTATGCGGTTGTATATCATTAGGGCTCAGTAATGATGAAGTATGTGTGCCAAGGCTCTATGTAGTTGTATATCATTAGGGCTAAGTAATGATGAAGTATGTGTGCCAAGGCTCTATGTGGTTGTATATCATTAGGGCTCAGTAATGATGAAGTATGTGTGCCAAAGCTCTGTGTGGTTGTATATCATTAGGGCTAAGTAAAGATGAAGTATGTGTGCCAAGGCTCTATGTGGTTGTATATCATTAGGGCTAAGTAATGATGAAGTATGTGTGCCAGGACTCTATGTGGTTGTATATCATTAGGGTTCAGTAATGATGAAGTATGTGTGCCAAGGCTCTGTGTGGTTGTATATCATTAGAGCTCAGTAATGATGAAGTATGTGTGCCAAGGCTCTATGTGGTTGTATATCATTAGGGCTAAATAATGATGAAGTATGTGTGCCAAGGCTCTATGTGGTTGTATATCATTAGGGCTAAGTAATGCTGAAGTATGTGTGCCAAGACTTTATGCGGTTGTATATCATTAGGGCTCAGTAATGATGAAGTATGTGTGCCAAGGCTCTGTGTGGTTGTATATCATTAGGGCTCAGTAATGATGAAGTATGTGTGCCAAGGCTCTATGTGGCTGTATATCATTAGGGCTTAGTAATGATAACGTATGTGTGCCAAGACTTTATGTGGTTGTATATCATTAGGGCTAAGTAATGATGAAGTATGTGTGCCAAGGCTCTGTGTGCTTGTATATCATTAGGGCTCAGTAATAATAAAGTATGTGTGCCAAGGCTCTATGTGTTGGTATATCATTAGGGCTAAGTAATGATGAAGTATGTGTGCCAAGGCTCTGTGTGGTTGTATATCATTAGGGCTTAGCAATGATGAAGTATGTGTGCCAAGGCTCTATGTGGTTGTATATCATTAGGGCTAAGTAATGATGAAGTATGTGTGCCAAGGCTCTGCGTGGTTGTATATCATTAGAGCTCAGTAATGATGAAGTATGTGTGCCAAGGCTCTATATGGTTGTATATCATTAGGGCTAAGTAATGATGAGGTATGTGTGCCAAGGCTCTGTGTGGTTGTATATCATTAGGGCTAAGTAATGATGAAGTATGTGTGCCAAGGCTCTGTGTGGCTGTATATCATTAGGGCTCAGTAATGATGAAGTATGTGTGCCAAGGCTCTGTGTGGTTGTATATCATTAGGGCTAAGTAATGATGAAGTATGTGTGCCAAGGCTCTATGTGGTTGTATATCATTAGGGCTAAGTGATGATGAAATATGTGTGCCAGGACTCTATGTGGTTGTATATCATTAGGGTTCAGTAATGATGAAGTATGTGTGCCAAGGCTCTGTGTGGTTGTATATCATTAGGGCTCAGTAATGATAAAGTATGTGTGCCAAGGCTCTATGTGGTTGTATATCATTAGGTTTCAGTAATGATGAAGTATGTGTGCCAAGGCTCTGTGTGGTTGTATATCATTAGGGCTAAGTAATGATGAAGTATGTGTGCCAAGGCTCTATGTGGTTGTATATCATTAGGGCTAAGTGATGATGAAATATGTGTGCCAGGACTCTATGTGGTTGTATATCATTAGGGTTCAGTAATGATGAAGTATGTGTGCCAAGGCTCTGTGTGGTTGTATATCATTAGGGCTTAGTAATGATAAAGTATGTGTGCCAAGGCTCTGTGTGGCTGTATATCATTAGGGTTCAGTAATGATGAAGTATGTGTGCCAAGGATCTGTGTGGCTGTATATCATTAGGGCTAAGTAATGATGAAGTATGTGTGCCAAGGCTCTATGTGGTTGTATATCATTAGGGCTAAGTGATGATGAAATATGTGTGCCAGGACTCTATGTGGTTGTATATCATTAGGGTTCAGTAATGATGAAGTATGTGTGCCAAGGCTCTGTGTGGTTGTATATCATTAGGGCTTAGTAATGATAAAGTATGTGTGCCAAGGCTCTGTGTGGTTGTATATCATTAGGGCGTAGTAATGATAAAGTATGTGTGCCAAGGCTCTATGTGGTTGTATATCATTAGGGCTAAGTAATGATGAAGTATGTGTGCCAAGGCTCTGTGTAGTTGTATATCATTAGGGCTCAGTAATGATAAAGTATGTGTGCCAAGGCTCTATGTGGTTGTATATCATTAGGGCTAA
The DNA here is from genome assembly GCF_019279795.1 of Protopterus annectens. Taxonomy (NCBI): domain Eukaryota; kingdom Metazoa; phylum Chordata; order Ceratodontiformes; family Protopteridae; genus Protopterus; species Protopterus annectens. The sequence continues at coordinate 335,866,913 of NC_056750.1, forward strand.
GTAATGATGAGGTATGTGTGCCAAGGCTCTATGTGGCTGTATATCATTAGGGCTAAGCAATGATGAAGTATGTGTGCCAAGGCTCTGTGTGGTTGTATATCATCTGCAAGTGTAAGGGCTGCAGTGCAAACATAAATGTACAGCATGAAGTGTTCAGACAAACACACAGTTAACTTAAGTACATTAAGCAATTTCCATATAATTAAGTAATACAGTCCAGCAGCAATGCTTACCTTTTTTCAAAATCTCTTTCTAAAGTTCAATTTTGAGAAACTTATTTGCACAGATGTCAGCAAAGTATTAGCAAATGTGTGATTATACTTTGAGGTGTTGAACTTGGAATGTGAAGTAGCAGTGTTCAGTGGAGTTCGGTAGTGCTCCTTTGCGCAAATAAGGAGCAGAGAGAAAATGTTGTGATTAAATATAGAACTGATCTATTTTATGTTAATATGTTGCAAATATATACTTTGCATGTTGGAGTCTATCTTTAACATTTTAGGGCCAAAGCTTAATTCAGAAATAAATTGTTGTGGTGCCTTCTCCATTTATGCGGCATTAGGTGGTGAGCAAACAGTATTCACTGCTGAACGAAAAAAGTGAAAACTTTAATTTGGTTAGCCTTCTATAGTGCAAACAGGCTTAGGGGTGATGAGTGGCCATCAGAACTCTGGATGGTACTGAGTGGAGGAAATCCTCTTCTCACCTAGTTTTCTCTGTGGCACAAGATGTGAGCTCTGTAAATTAAATGAAAAAGCAGAGTTGAAGCAGAGTTTGAGTCCAGTATGCCTTTTGCAAAGGGTGTCATAATGTGATTATCATAACTAATTTTGATCATGACTGTAAGACTACATAGGAGTGACTATCCTAAATATGTTGATTTCCCAAATTGAGTCAGTAATGCCTATTGAAATAATCTTTTATACGTACTATATATCATTCATTCTTCAAGGAAAATCTCAAATTAATTGGGTGCACAATTTGTTACACATGGCAAGGATGATGTCTGTTTTAAAATAATTACTATGACTCAGCACACATCCTATGTGTGTAGGGCCTGATGTCTTGTGAGATGTGGACATTATGCTTCCTCAAAGTAAGGACAGTAGCCAATAACATAAGATGAACATTTCATACATCAGCCTACTAAATGTGTTACATCATAATGTGATGAGCCAGAAGAGGTGATGAGGGACGCAGAGATGGAGAGACATAAAACAGTTTGTGTAATGGCACATAAAAGAACACTTGTATGGTGTGTTTGCATCACTTCTTTCATCATTCAGAATGTGTCCTGCTCTGCACCCTTAAATGACTGCTATAGAGATAGAGAAAGTGCAGGTGTAAAATCATACCCGATACATTCACATACATTTGGTTGAAGAATGTGTAGGAAATTGAAAGCATGATGTTCACATGAGGATGGTGCTTGATTGCTAACAGATGTAGCACACACTTACACAAGTAATATTAATATGGAGAAAAATTACATTACTGTGTAACACATGTTTGGGTTTGAACCTTTGGCAGTAGAAATAAAACCTTACAGGAAGGTTGATTACCTTAGCACACTACAGAGGAGCTTGTGCTGTATTAACTTTCAATCACACATTGTAAGAGACACTCACAACATGTTCACTAAAAACATTAGGTAGGCAACAATATTAATTACACATTTATATCATTTGCAGCTTCCCACATACTTTACATGATATCCAGCTGACTGGTACATATGGAGGAGTAAATTTATCACAGTTTACCATAACTCTGTTTTACTGTAGTGCAGTGGATGTATTGCTCTTTGTGCTAAGCTAACCGTGGCAATGTGGTTCAAAGCAAAAACTCACCACATTTTGCAGTAACACTTGAAATGCCATTTAGTATCACATAGTACACTTGCCTGGTGCCACACGTCGCACAAATGCTGAGGACTGCAACTGATAAAACAGAAGGGGGTAGACAGATACATAGGCAACAGATACACATGAAAGAGACTTATAAAAACAGGCAATAAGAGTTTCACCTAATGCTGGATTTGAACCATTGTCAAGAGGCTAAATTAAGTATAGAGAGTCAATCACTACTTCAACACACCACAAAGGAAGTCCTACATTGCATATGTCAAAAATCACACCATTGAAGGAACAGTGTTAACCTATTCAGCCAATGGAAGATGTCGGTATTAGTCTTCTGTAATGGCAACATGCAATTGCCATAAGATGAAGTTTACACCCATCAGCCTAATGAATAATCTATAGTAAAAAGGGATAAGAGAAAAGGTGTGAGGACAAAAGGTGAAGGCTTTCTTATGGGCCATTTCTGGCCATGTGTATTGTGTGTGATTCTGGTTTTTGATCACATAAAATTTGTGAAAAAGAGACTGATAGGAAAGTGGTGAAATGTGTGGGGGAGGAGCAAAGAGGGAAGACAAAGGGGAAGGAATAGAGGAATATGCAGGAAGGTAGTGACACAGAACCATAGCCATCCTCTTCTTCACAGCATAAATGAGGAACTGTGGACAGAATTTGTAAATTTGGACTGTCATCACACTGACAGTAGGTGATAACAACAGAATAATGTTGTAGAGCCAACTGTACCAAATCAATGTGTCAAGAAGATAAATGGGAAGTGGAGAACTATGTATGGATCGATTTTTTTTTTTTTTTTTGTGACAGGTACTCGTTTTTGTTTAACTTTTAAAGCAAAAAGAATGTTGGGAAGGCACTTAGGAATGTGAGGGTCAGGTAGGTAGGGTAGACGAGGAAGCAGGTACAGATATACAGGACATATAAGACAGACAGTGATGGTGATGGAGATAAAAGGTTGGAGGACACCATGACTTTGGATAGGTAGAAGACATCAGAGATGCACCCACATCAAGCCTGAGAACAGTGAGAATCTAGTTCTCACCCTCAGAACTGCCATCAGTGTCTCCTGTCTTAGTTTCCTGTGTCAGTGCTCAATAAGACATTGTCTTGGCAATATGATGAATCATCTTTTCTACATGTCCAATTAAGACACCAAGGCACCTTTCCATGATACCCTCCACCAGCCCTATCAGCTCTTGCTTGGTGACAACATCACCACCCCCCACTACTACTACTCCTGGAGAGTACCAGTGCACCAGCAGCCGGAGCAGTGCTACCTGACACAGATGGAGCATGTAGAGTAGGGGTTGTAGAGGTAGTGCTGACAGTTTGGGACCCTGAAGTGCTGGGTGTTAGTGCTGCGACCTTTGGAGAGATGGTGGGCCGATCAGCAGAGGTCAGTCTACCTCTCTGTGCTAAATGTCATTTTTGTAAACAGAAATGTATGACAACAAAACATTTTAAGCCTTATAAAATATTCAAAAATTTTAAAAATGAGAGAAAAGGAGTAGGGTGAAACAAAAAAGAAAGAGAGAGTTAGATCCATTGCATATCACATCACTATATAATTTCACTATATACGTATTTGTGAATATCCAGTTTATACACCTTTGCCACATTCAGCTATGATGGGAAGGTCTTACTCTGTTGTACCATTACTCAATTGTACTGTTATATCGTAAATATAATGATTTATTTCAGTATTGCCATATTGCATATAATTACAATAATTGTTACACTTACAGTAGGACCTGATGCATACATACCCTGGGCCTCTCTGAGGCAATTTAACCTCTCTTTGTGCACCTCCCTGCTTGTTGCAATGTCTTCAGCAGCTGTAGAATAGAGATGAGACATGAAAGCATAATGAATCCCAGTCTTGGCTGTCTACTGCAGTCTATATAATTGAATAGTGATGGGTCAGTATTCTTACACGGGCTCCATTCAGAATGTCGAAATGCTGATATCTCGAATTTCATATGGTCGAGACCATATGATCGAAGTTTCAGAATTTCAAAATTCTGAATGGAGATCTGCATGCAGCACAGAATGGGAGATTTCCCTTTTCCTCGCTGTAGTGCGATCTCGGAGTTGGTATATTTATGTAGCAGCTAGTTGTTTTTTTTTTTTTTTTTGGAATTTGTTTCTTAATTTCAATATTTCAAAACATCGATCATATGGTCTCGATCATATGACATTCGATGTTTTGGAATTTCGAGATTCCGAAGTGAATCCACTTACACAACTGAGGGGTGTCAGCAGTTCTAAACTGATCCTCCCATCTGCTAAGGAGGTACTTCTTGTGCTGTTTCAGGTCAGTATAGTGGTGACAACAATTTTCTCCATTGCACTGAATACCAGTTGCACTGGAGACAGCCTTGGCTAAGCTATTCCAAGCCTCAGTCTTACACTGAGACCCAGTATAGTCCCCTGTAGCAGCCTACAGCTGTAATGCTTCATGAGGAGTGCCACAAAAATTCTGGACTCTTCAACACCCCTTTAAATTTAGCACCATTATCTCCCACACCAGCCATATCTGCAGAAGTCAAACAACAACTCTATGTATGAATTGGCACTAAATTCCAGTCTCGAGTTTAACAGCCAGTACACAAAGACACATAGCTATGCCACCTGCATTTCCATGATATAAAGCAGGGAGATCCATTGCCAAACAATGAGGCAGGGATTTCAACAAACAGCAATGAAGATGTGAAGCATGGTAGTGAAAATTGCCACGTGTGATGCTCAGCCTATTCACACTTTTTCCAGTGGTCAGTGCTGACATACTTAATGCCTTGCATTGTAAGCCTTGGTGTTTGGAAGGTTAAATAGGATGATTTGGGACATAATTTGTTGGTAGCTGCACACTGCAGAAAGTTAGTTTTACAAGGTGGGAATTAAACCTATGGAATAAAGAATACATACGTTTTAAGCCAGGTTATTATTTCTCAGTGCTACAGGAGCACTCCCTGTCAACCATGGTCATTACAGATATAATGCATTCAATATGAATGGAGATATACTTCAGATAGGCCTGTATGTGTGTGACTTTAAGAACTCCTGGGAACTGCATTCCCATGTAAGAGGCAGTATTACTGTTTGTAAATATATTTCAAATGGATAGACTTTCATGAGTTGGGTAATACAGATTAGGGTATGATACATACATACTTCACATCACATACTGTTCTAAACAGATAGCTGGGCTATATGAGAAGTCAAGATACTTTTAAGTAAACTATTGTGCCCATCATAGGTATGCAAGTGGATTTTTCAGTAATTATCATAATTAACATGCTTAAACGAATGTACATACCATCAAATGGGTTTCATAATGATGTCATTCATGAGATATGCTACCTAGAAATCTGTAATTATCAAAGCATATCTGAGATATTTCCTGCAACCAACCTTCTTATAATAGTTGTTTATATGTAGTGTTGCCTTCCTAATCAAAGTGTTGTTAGAAATTACATTCTGACACCCTTTGTAAAAAAAATATATATGTTATTTCGATTTGAACGCCTGGATGACCTGTGTCCTAGCTATAAAGTCACTGCACTTATACCTTGTTCCACAGAGACAATTGCACAGGACCTGGATTTCTATTTCTCCACTCAGTACTGTCCAGAATGCTGACATCTATGCATTGCCACTAAGCCTGTTTGCACTACAGTAGGCTACCCAAATAAAAGTTTTCATTTTTTAACTTAAGCGGGTAAGCTTGATTGTGTGCCACTCAGCAGCGAGCAACTGCAAAGACAAGAAACAGAAGAAATCAGCAGAGGAAGTTGTGATGAAAGTAAGTCATGAATCTTGAGTAATAATTTCCACACTCTCTTCACACAATGTGGATTTGAGCCCCAGGGCAACTCTATTATGAGTCCAAGGTCACTGCATTTACAGCATGTGACACAAAGAGAGATATACATCAGGTGCACATCACTCACTGATCACAAATACTGTGCACAGGTACCACTTGTGTTTGTGCAAATGAATACTACTGGACTGAAATTTTTCCTTGTTTTTCCTTCAGCTGTGAGACCTGTTTGAGCACTACCAAGCAAAAGCAAAAAATATATAAGGGTAAACAAATGTTAAATAAATAAATATTCTACACCACAAAACACAAAGACAAACATGGCTTGTATTTCCTTTCATCAGCAGTTATACCATTACAAAGACGCATGCTGCTTTTCACATCTGCTGCAGACATTACAAGCAGCATGTGGCCTCACATCCTCAGTATATCATGTAATGTCAATGGCTCAGAAAGGGGACATACGGACAATAACACCAGGTCATACTTGGCAGACCACATACAATTAGTCAGGAAACAAAGCATGCCATGAAGGAGTACTCCCTACTGTGATGAGGTATGATTGCGAGAATTTATACAGCATGCCACACATCTGTCCACAGTACACGTTAGTCCTTTTGTGTTATAATACTGTACAATCTGTCATATGATACAGCATCCCTTGCTAACAACATTATTAATGAGGATAAGAGGTGACTAGACAACAGCAACACCACACAAGAACTACTGGTAAGATATGAAACATTTATCACATACTTCAGAATATGCATTTCGTGTACAGCATATTACTCTTCTATAGTTTTTGTATATCCAGTTAAAATAAAAACATCTGCAAGCTGGATTCAAACCCTGCATCATCTGTCCTGACTTTTTAAGCTCATTTTATTTACACCATGTGCTACAGTCATACTTAGGTAAGATATAGAAATGTAGTTTTTGTTTGGCATTGGCAGTTCATAAGCAAAGTTTAAAATGTTTAACTTTTTTTTCTCATTGGTTCAACTCCTAGGTGGTGCTGCTCAATATTATTAGTGTGCAAGTCCCAACAGCATAATATGTCACAAGTCATACCATTTGTCTGCTAACCAGCCATGAATATGACAAGCACTATGAAGCATTTCAGTATTTAACATTGGAGCATGTCGATAGGTGGAGCATCACACATGACCAAATCTCACTGCCATTTTCACACCTTATGTGCTGTTTGATATAATCAGTGCCAATGTGTCTGCCAAGCCTTTGTTGTGCTTTCAGTTGCACAAATGCAGCTAGCAAGGCTATGCATCTTCATGCAAAAGCTGTTACATGTGAGATCTGAACTAGGCATCAGCTCAGATGTATATTTCTAGCCTGACTGCTTCAGACATGGCTGGTGATGGTAGAGATGGCGTTCCATTTAGAGAACAAAGGTGGAGTGTTGAGGAGTCCAGGATTTTTGTGGCATTCCTCGTGAAGTGCTACAGCTGGAGGCCGATGCATTGGCATTATACTGGATTTCAGTATAAAGCTGAGGCTTGGAGTAGCTTAGCTAAGGCTGTGTCCAGTGCAGCTGGCATCCCATGCACTAGGGGAAAATGTCATCACTACTATAATGTCATGAAAAGGTACAAGTGAGACATCCTGAGCTAATGGGAGGATGAATTTAAGACTGCAACCAGCCCATAGTTTTGTACATAAACTGACCCGTCACCTGTCTATGACATGGCATGAATTAGCCAGCCAACCCAGTTATTCATTATGCTTTCATCTATCTTTTTTCTGTCTTCTACTGTAAAGCTGCAGCAGATATAGTAGTAGAAAACTGTGAGGTGCATCAGGAGAGATTCATTTGCCTCAGAAAGGCACAGGGTAAGTATGCATCAAGTCTGAATGCAAGGCAGAAATGTATTTTCAGTCCATCACTGTATATCATGTTGAGCAGGTATATTGGTTTCTATACTGAAAAGTAATGTGACATGCCATTGATCTAATTCTTTTTCTGTCTCTTCCACACATCTCTTTCTATTTTTCCTTCATATCATTTTTTCTATTTTAATACATTGCTTCTGCAAAAAACTAACCACTATGGTTTGGCCCACCATACCTCCATAGGTGGCTGCAGTGGAACCATCATAGGCAGCACAGACACCCACCACATCTAGGTTGTACCCTGTCAGCAGTGCCTCCACAGGTCATACCCTGCCCACTCCACCTGCATCAGGTAGCTCTGCCCTGGCTGCCGGTGCAATGGTACCCACCAAGAGCAGTAGTAGTGGTGGTGACAATGTTGTCATGTGTCAGGAACTGAAAGGGCTGAGGGGGCAAATCATCAGGGTTGAAAAAAATCCTGTGTCGTATTTACAAAATGATGCCACATCTGGCACTGACCTAGGCAAATGAAACAGGAGACAGTGATGACAGTTCTGAGGGTGAGGACTATGTTCTCACTGTTCTCAAGCTTTACATGGATGCATCTCCAATGTTCCCTACCTATCCCCAATCATGGTGCCCACCAACCTTTTGTATCCATCACCATCACTGTCTGTCTTGTATGTCCGATATATCTGTGCCTGCTACCTAACCTTCCTTATCTACCTGACCCTCTCATTCCTAAGCACATTTTTCAACATTCATCTCTCACCGAAAAAAATTATGTGCACTTGTCCCCCCTCCAGAAGAAATACCCCCATACATAGCTCTCCACTTCACCTATCTGTCATCTTGACAAACTTGATTTGATCCTATTGGCTATACAACAGTGTTCTGTTGTTGTCACCCATCCCTGATGTGGTAACTCTGCAAAGTCATGAAAGTTTGTGTACAATTTTAATATTATGTTGTGAAGAAGTAGACAGCTATGGTGCTCTCCCACCACCATCCTGCAAATTCTTGTATTTTTTACTCTTCCTATCCTCTTCTTACACCCCCATTTTCACCGCTATCAATCAATTTTTCACACTTTTAAACTGGTGAAAAATAGAATCAAATATGATATAAATGGCCAGAAATGGCCCAGTGAAAAACCTTCAGTTTTTATCCTCAGCATTTGTGTGGAGGCTGGCATTGTACACTATGCTGTGTGAGGGTAACTGACATTTAAGTTCCTATAGCAAGAGCTGAAGACTAATTTCAGCTGCACTAGCAACATTCACTTTGTGCAAATGTCCTTAAATCTGCTGCACAAAAGGAATGCAGAGTAAATGCAGTACTTTGAAACTGCTTTACTCTCTTCTTAGGTTGTTGGATGTAATAAACTGCAACTTTCTATATGGTGTATTAAAATAATTCCCTTGTCTGTAGATTGGTATGTTTGCATAGCATCATGGGTTTGATTACTGCTGTAAGTCAAATTATTATTTCATGGCATTTTAGATTCATATCATATATTTAACTGCAAACATCTGTATTTATTTCCAGTTGCAACATTTCAGTAACATACCATTTGAATATTGCAGCAAGAAAGCATTTGCAAAAACATTCCATTCCCAACAAGGAGACTTAGACACCCTTATCTTGCTGATGTCTTATTCTTTGTTCTACTCTCCTATCCCTTCTTGTTCCCTAAAGCAAGCACTTCATTGTACAGAGCATGGCAGATTAATAATGAGGATAAGTAAGAGTAACACACCATACAGATGGTCCTAAATATTTATTTATTGGTATTTATTAACCGGGTTTGTCCAGCTGGGCCAGAGGCCCATTTTCAGTGGAGCCCTGAGGAGAAAAGCTCCAGTTATATACAGTATACTATACACAAAAGTTTAGTTTACAAATACATACAATTGCAGTTTGACATACAATACATACAAATTGCAGTTAGACATACAAATACATAGAGATTCACAGTGATTAGATAAGAAAAATAATAAGGTAAATCAGATCAGAAGATATATACACAATCGTGGTAATAGCTTCCCCCTTTTTCGTTATGTTATTAATAACAGTTTTGAAGTAGTGTAGTATTGTGTATGCATGCATGCATGGAGTGGAAGGGGTATAAGGAGGTGGATTAGAAAGCTAAGGCAAATATGAGAGGAGAAATGTAGATAAATGTAGAAGATTTAGATAAAGGAGAGTAGTGGAGTTAGGCAGAGTCATGACAGGTACATGATTTGGTGTTGAGTAAGTGCAGTCTGAGTTCTTTCTTAAAGTGTATCGGGTGAGTAATGGAGCGTATGTGGGATGGAAGTTTATCCCAAGCTTGGGATGCAATGGATTTATACAGTACTTTACCAATAGTTTTCTTAGGTTGGTAGATGTCAAGGAGTTGCTGGTTAGAGGTACGGAGTGTGCGAGTGGGAGTATAGGTGGATACTAAGGAGGAGAGTGCAGGACAGGAGGGTGGTTTGTAAAGTATGGAGTGAGTAATTTGAAACTGAGTTAGAAGGAGTTGTTGTGGAAGTTCAAGCCATTGAAGAGAGCTGTGTGCAAGGCAATGGTGTGAGTTAAAAGGGGAGTTTGTGACAAATCGTGCTATTTTGTGGTAAGTGTGTTGGAGTTTGGCCAAGGTAGTTGACTGAATATTAGTAAGGATTGGAGTGGCATAGAGATGGGGGGAAAAGAAGAGCCTGTGCCAAGGAGAGTCGAGTATTAGAGTTTAAGAATTTACGGTTTCGATAGAGCATACCCAATTTTTGGTGAGTCTTTTTTATACCTTGAAGAATATGTAAGTTAAATTTAAGTTCGTCATCAATGATGGCACCTAGAAGCTTTGTGTGGGGGTCAGGTTGTATGGTGGTGTTATTGGAGGATGTGATGAGAAAGGTAGATTTAAGGTGAGAGAGCTTGAGGGAGGAATAGTAGTTTGTTTTTTGGGGGGTTCAAGATGAGTAAATTATCAGACAGCTACTTTTCGATGGATAGAAAGGTGTCCTGAGTAAGAGTGTGAAGTTCAGATATATTGCTGGAAGTTCAGATAAGATTAGAGTCATCAGCATATTGAATTAGAGCAGATTGTTTGCAGGAAGTATGAATTTCATTAGTAAAGATGTTGAACAGGAGAAGACCCAAGATGAAACCTTGGGGTACACCGGTTGTAACTGGGAGGTATGGTGAGCAGGAGGAGAGCCAATGAACAGACCGTTGTCTTTGAGACAGGTAGCTAGAGAAAAAGGCTAGGGCGGAAGGAGACAGACTGAGGTTAGAAACTTTAATTAGAAGTAAAGGATGAGAGGCAGTGTCGAAGGCTTTAGGGACTTCAAGGTAAAGGCAGGACACGAGGTGGTTTTTATCATGGGCCTCAGCTATTGTATGTGTAAGTGATGGGAGGGCTGCAGTAGTGCTGTGGTTGGGGCGGAAGCCATGTTGAGTGGGTGTGACAAGGTTCTGCTGGGGGAGATAGTAAAGGGGTTGTGAGTGTATACATTCTTCAAGTATTTTGGAAAGAGGAGCGAGGATGGCAACAGGTCCAAAGTTAGATGGGTCAGCTGAGTTCCCACCTTTATGCAGGGGGATGGTGAAGGAGGATTTCCAAATCTCTGGCCCTGTTGCTTCCTGAATAGATCTATTGATAAACAGGGATACCGGATAGGCTATGGATTCAGCAGCTAATTTGAGGAAAGTGGGTGGGAGACTGTCTGAAGAGTGAGAGTAGGGTTTAAGTTTCAGTAGGAGTGATTTAATGTAGGAAGCTGGGACTGATTGAAAGGAGAAGAGGTTATTGTTGTGAGGGTTTGACAGTGTAGAGGGGGTAATTCTGTTGGAACTGCAGGGTGTAAGTTTCTGGACAGTATCAATGAAGTGTTTGTTGAGAAGGGTAGCAGTTTCTAGAGGAGTGTTATTTGGGAAAATGGAGGGATTACGTCCGGGAGGTTATACCAGTCCACAAATTTATATCAGAGGCAAAAAACAGGAGAATTTAAACCACTACAAGACGCATTAAGATTCAGGACAGAAAGTACATTGCCAGAATTGGTCTCCACACCAGAGGGACTAGAAAAGACAGGGGGTGGATGAGATAGTTAACAGCTAAAGGATTATTTATACATACAAGAATTTTAACATATACAACTATACCACTGTGGAATTGGAAAAGGAGCATTTTTCATTATTTCTGAAGGGGATGAAAAATGTTCCCACCACTAAATTCAAACTGGTGGACACCTTAATTGAAATGAAGTTGTTCTTGCAGAAGTTAAATTTAGCTATTTATTTTAAAGGTGTTAGAAAACCCAGTGAAACAGAACAATTAAAGAAGAAGAGTAAGTTCAATCCCCCCTACACCCTTGCTTGCTAACATATGACAAAGTTATTGCAGAGGATTTATATATGTTACAGGAGAAATATAAAAACTACAACACAAAGAGTAACTAAAGAGTGAATGGCACGTATTGCAGGAAATATGTAACAACCAACAAATTCACATCATGAAACCTGATAAGGGAGGGGGGTAGTGTTGCATGATTCAATGGAATACACTAAAATGATGTATGACAGTTTAAATAATACAGGTACTTATGTACCTATGTCTAAAAATGAAATAAATATTGCTCACCGTAGTATAGATTTATACTTGGAGGAATTCATATTAGATGACAGGATTACTCAGGGCATGTATACTTTTTTGAACGTCGACAACCCTGTATTAGCTACTATAGTAGGAATTCCTAAAATTCATAAAAATATATCGGACCCCTCCTTTCAACCGATAATTTCAGGTAGCAAATCCAAAACCTATGCTTTTGGAGTGGGAATTCATAGATGGCTAAAGCACTTATATAAAATAATGTGCAACACTTGATCAAAGACTCATGGGTCTTTCTGAGCCATCTTAAAGCTGAAATATATGATAAGGATTTAGTGTTTTTAATGACAGATGCCATAGATTTATTTTCCTGTGTCCCTAGAGATAAAGGCTTGGAAAGTTTTAGCAATAGTATGCGACTGTATTCTGATTTTGAATGGGGAAAAAAATTATAGCTGAATTTATGACGTTGGTATTAGATCACAATTTTATCTATTTTGAAGGTGAATATTTCAGACAGACAAAGGGGGTGCCCATGGGCACATCATGCGCCCTATATTTGTTAATTTGGTATTATTAGACTGGAAGAATAAATATGTATTGAAGAGTAAATATTTAGAGAACATTAAATGTTATGTCCAATTTCTGGACAACATATTTGTGTTATGGAAAGGTACCAAGGAGGAAATAAAGGAATTTATTAAATATCTAAATCAGACTAGTTGTTGTTGTGTCTTTCGGCTTTTCCCGGTTAGGGGTCGCCACAGCGGAACTCCGGTCCGCTAATGATTGGTAGTTGATTTTTACGTGCCGAGTTACCAGCCCTGATGCACAACCTTCAACAAAGGTACGCCCATTCACACGTCTCCATGCAGAAGATGCTCTAGCTGAGAATCAAACCAGACAGCGTCTTACTGTGAGGCGACAATGCTACCACAGCACCACCACCACGATCTAAATCAGACTAGTACATTTATGAAATTTACATACACCTATGAAAGGGAAGGTATTTCATACTTGGGCACATATATCTCATTCTAAGGATGGTTTTAGAGCCAACATATAACGAAAACCAACATTTAACAGTTTGTATTTAGAATATTCCAGTTGCCACCCCTACCCCCCCAGTCAGAAGAAAAGTATTCTCAAGGGACAGTGTATAAGGGCAACTTGTATGACATCTCAATATGATGACATGGTTAATGAATTGGATATGATGGGTAAGATGTTTACTAACAGGGGTTACCCTACAAGAATGGTTAAGGTTACCCATTATGTGAAAACCCAATGGGATTAACAAATATAAACCTCTTTTAGGAGTAGGTTTACAAACCCCCTAAAAACTATTTAGGTGAAGGTGATTTTACAAGAGCTCTAGTATTAGAATATAGTCCTAGTGTTGAACATGTCAAGAATATAGTGGTTAAAAATTGGAATTTATTAAGAAGTGAAGGTGAGGTATATAAATTATTGAGGGATAAACCAAAATTTGTGTTTAAAACAGGTGTTAACCTGAAGCACAAATCTGAATACGTTTCAACAACCACTGAATACATTAAGAGACATGCAAAAGGATGTACAAAGAAATGTGGAAGCTGTAACCAGTGTTTCGCTATTCTAGAGGATGCACACTTAGTCCTAGACAATATCAACAGAACTAAAGTATACTTTAAGAGAGGGAATTGTAGTTTGGAACATGTGGCTTACTTAGTCAAGTGTACTTCATGCCCAGGGTTTTATATAGGAAAAATGGATAGAGCTTTTAAGAATAGAATTTATGAACACATCTATCAGATAAAAAAGCAGAATACCAACAATGCCCTATACAGGCACCTGGTATCTAGTCCTACTTGTACCACGTTTAAATCTGCTATATTAGAAATTGTAACTGTTAACCCCAGGGGAGGCAATGTAAAACTTTTATTAGAGGAAAAGAAGGTTAACTGGCAGCTGTTATTAAATGCCACCAACCCCCCAGGTATTAACGACAACATTCCTATTAATCCAGTTTTGGAACTAAGATGATTGAATGTGTTTTGGATTTGATAGTGATTTTATGTGTAATATTTTAGTACAAGTTTTTTATGTGGCTATAGGATATTAAACACGGACCAAGAAAGGATGTTATAAGTCTGTATACATATTTTTAACAGATCATAGGATTATGGTATTTTCATTATGCTGTTGATCAGTATTGTGCACTGTTTCTTTAAGAGTGATACAGTTCACTACTAGGACACATCCTATTGGATGTAGTAATGTATAAAAATGGGATTTTGTCAGAGGTGTTTAGATTCTGATGAAGCCCACAGGTTAGTGGGCGAAAACGCTTCATCTTATTGTTTTATTAGAGTTCGTTTTTTAGCTATTACATATTACAGCTTGACGGGTCTTTATTGTCCTTGGCTACTTTGTGCTGTGTGAGTGTTTCTGACTTTCTTTTGGTTCATATTTAGGAAGTGCCCATTTGTATTGTCAATGCACATTGCACAAGCATGTGCCAAGAGAACTGACAGTGGCACAATAAATGGTTACTATCTGCATAAAGTCATCTTGGGATGAGCTGTCACAAATGTTTTCTTGACAATTCAATGTTTTACAATTGTAATTATCTTTGACACTCCATACTGTGAAACAGGTACACATCCCTCACAGAAACATAATGTACATGAACAACAGTATATAGATGTTAGCAGAGAAGTATGTAATTACATGGGACAAGCACAGTGCCGTTATGCTGGCCTGTCCAGACATATGCATTTGTCCCAAAAGCTGTGATGCAGAGCAGGTGATGTTCCAAACAGTGAGGTTTTAATACTTACAAATGTGCATTTTCAGATTGTTAAAATCATACTTCTCCTATGGCGTTTGCAGTAAATACTGTGTTCTCTAGTTCAGCAGGCCCCCACTATCGGGCTGTGGACTGGTACTGGGCTGTTGATCATTTGGTACCAGGTCACACAGAAAGAATGAAAAACATTTTTTATGTTGGGTGCCTGTTCAGAAAAAAGTGTATTGTGTGTGTATGAGAGTGTTTATGTTTCTGTCTGCATGTGTGAGTGAATGCATGCATGAAAGCATGTATGTGTGTGAAAGCAGAAGAGACTGTGTATGTGTGTACGAGAGAGAGTGAACAGTGAGATCGATCGAGCCGTTATTTTACACTCACAAAGCAGCGCTTTTGCTGTTTAGCGAGTATAAAATAAATATAAATGAAACCAAAAAGCATGTGTGTTTGTTTCTGTCTGTGTTTGTGAGTGAATGTGTGCATGAAAGCCAAAGAGACTGTGTGTGTGTGTATGTGTGTGTGTGTGTGTGTGTGTGTGTGTGTGTGTGTGTGTGTGTGTGTGTGTGTGTGTGTGTGAGAGAGAGTGTGTGTGTGTGTGTGTGTGTGTGTGTGTGTGTGTGTGTGTGTGTGTGTGTGTGTGTGTGTGTGACAGAGAGAGAGAGAGACAGAGTGAAGAGTGGTGAGAGTGATCCCTGACAGCAGCAGCATCAGTTAAGAGGTTTGTATACCTCTGGACTATACCTCTTAACTTCTGCGCACAAGAAATCTGAACAGAGCCACAAATAAGGGGGAGAAATGATCAAAAATAAGGGCATATTTTAAATATTGCTCTTATAAACTTAGAGTTGCTAGAACAACAGGGTTTCCATAAGCATGTGTTATCTAAATAATATGAAATCTGAAACTCAAATGCCTATCATTATTTATTGACTTCAAACCCCAGTCATTTGCCAGAAAACTATACATTTTATGAGGATGGGAACAAATGTATGAGACAGAAATCTGGACATTCTGCAAAAATCTGGATAGTTGAAAGGTATGCTCTGTTGACACTTAGCTCAAGATATCTGGATAAACCTAAAATAAATGGGGGATAAAGGATCAAAATAGGAACATATTTTACTTGATTATTAGGATTTGTGTTAGCATACATTTCCTGAAACAGAGGTGTGCATGAAAGAGTGAGTGAGAGCGACAGTAAGGAGGTTTGCATACCTCTGGACCTTTCAGCTGAAGAAATCTGGATAAACCTTAAAATAAACAGCGAACAAAGGCTCCAAAATAAGAACAGATTTTAATTACTGCTCTTATAAAATTGCAAACTTGCTTAAATAAAAGGTTTGTGTTAGTATGAACTTTCTGAAGAAAATAATACTCTGAAATTCAAATGTATGTCATTATTTAGTAACTTCAATCTCCATTGACTGGCAACAAACCAAACATTTTAGGAGCAAGAAATAAAGTAAATGCCTGGATATTTTTAAGTGTTATATTTTGGATGTAAAATACTTCCTCCAACACCATTAACGTATACTACAGCAAGTTTGAATCATTAGATGGAGGAACTATTTTACATCAAAATATATATATAAAAAAGTAAAATAGTACTTAAATAAATATATCAGTAAAACACAGCAATTTTACAGTGAACCCATTCTCTAAGGGAAATAATGCCCTCCAGGGTGTGTCTTAATATGTAATTAATGCCCTTCCAGTGGTGTAGATGTGCCTGGGTGAGTCTTGTTTACACATTAAGACACACCCTGTCAGGCATTATTGCTTGCTTATTATGCACGCGATGGCCAGTCCATAGGAAATTGTCTTACATGAAACCAGTCCATGGTGCAAAAAAGATTGGAGACCACTGCTCTAGATTGCGCAGCAAGTTAGTGGTGAACTTGTGCGTGTGTGCACGTGTGTGTTTTGTGTGTGTGTGTGTGTGTGTGTGTGTGTGTGTGTGTGTGTGTGTGTGTGTGTGTGTGTGTGTGTGCACATGCGTGCGTGTGTCTGGTTCTAGTGTCAGGTAAGTAAAGCCTTAACAATACATGTGCTGTGTCTACATTCATTCTGGAGAAAACTTTAACTTTGGACTCATTTCCCTCTGCACTTTATCCCACTTTTAACACAAACATTTTCTCTGCAACATACTGATAAGGCCATCCTGTCAAAAGTGCACTCTCTACCCTTAAGAGCCTGCCTTCTCAAGTAGCACTTGCGAAAAATACTTTGTGTAGTTCTAGAAACAGGTAAGTAAAGCCTCAACAATAAAGTTGCTGTGTCCACTTCCACTGCAAAGAAAGCTTTTAACCTTAGACACAGCCCTCTCTGTACTTCATTCCACTTTTAACACAAACATCTTCTCTGTAACTCACTGGTGATGCTATACTGCTCAGACAAGCTCCATGTGGGTTTACAGAGTGGTCCTAGCAGCAAGGAACTCGAAAAAGCGACTACCTTCTGGATTTAAGTATCTTTGCTTTTTTTTCACTGAAAATAGCTTCTGCTGCTTACTTTAAACTAGCCTGAACTGTTTTTTTTACTGATTACTGCATTTATTTAAAAAATTGCACTTAAAGTTACATTTAGTCAAATTTAGTCGAAAGTTTGCTTGTTTGTTTGTTTAATTGAACTGTGGAGGCTGCCCACTAAAGTGTGCTAGCCTGTGTAACTAATTTATCACTGTCTCTGCATTTTCTGTGTATTTCTGCAAAAAAAACAAAAAAAACAAAACAATAATCCTTGTTTTCCCGCCTTTTTCGACTAGTTTAGACCAGTATACAGGCATTGCTGTATTCTAGGCTGTGGTGTAGTTCCTGTGTTGTCCATTACCTTACTTGGATAAAAGGAAGTTTCTTTGCTCACCAGTGGTAGTGGGGAGCCTTGAGCAGCCTACCTATCCTTGGGGGAAGTGACCTCAGCACAAGAAGCTGTTAGTAATTGGTTGTTTGGGACCATTCCTAGCTCTTTTGTAGTTCACTGCTTAAAATCCACCTCTGGGCATTTTTTCTGGCTATACTGCTCAGACAAGCTCCACGTGGGTTTACAGAGTGGTCCTAGCAGCAAGGAACTCGAAAAAGCGACTACCTTCTGGATTTAAGTATCTTTGCTTTTTTTTCACTGAAAATAGCTTCTGCTGCTTACTTTAAACTAGCCTGAACTGTTTTTTTACTGATTACTGCATTTATTTTAAAAATTGCACTTAAAGTTACATTTAGTCGAATTTAGTCGAAAGTTTGCTTGTTTGTTTGCTTAATTGAACTGTGGAGGCTGCCCACTAAAGTGTGCTAGCCTGTGTAACTAATTTATGACTGCCTCTGCATTTTCTGTGTATTTCTGCAAAAAAAACCCAAAAAAACAAAAAAATAATCCTTGTTTTCCCGCCTTTTTCGACTAGTTTAGACCAGTATACAGGCATTGTTGTATTCTGGGCTGTGGTGTAGTTCCTGTGTTGTCCATTACCTTACTTGGATAAAAGGAAGTTTCTTTGCTCACCAGTGGGAGTGGGGAGCCTTGAGCAGCCTACCTATCCTTGGGGGAAGTGACCTCAGCACAAGAAGCTGTTAGTAAATGGTTGTTTGGGACCATTCCTAGCTCTTTTGTAGTTCACTGCTTAAAATCCACCTTTGCACGGCTTTGCGCGGTCGGTTAAACAAGGTTAAACTTTTTCTGGCTCCGCCAAGTCTGTTCTTCAATTTTTCCCTTAGAACTGTTCTACTTGCAATCTAAACAGCCTATACTCTATCTGAAAAGCTCAGCACTTGCTCCTAAAGCATTTTGTATACAGGTAAAGCACTCTTAAACAAACGAAAAGTACTTCATTCACCTAAATTCTGTTGAGTACCCATTTCCCTATAGGTCCTTTCTGACTCAGTTACACAGCAATACTTTTTCACTATTCTAGCATGTCGAAGGGTCAGTTGCTGGCGTCCTCTCCTGTTCAGCTGGTGAATCTGGGAATCTTGAGGCAATGTTACAATTGCCTCATGTACACAGACAACCCTCTCCTCCTCCCAACAAATACAAATATATGCGAGAGATGCAACTATATAGCCAAACTGGAGGCTGACCTCTCTCAATTCAGTACTGGCAAGACCAGTCAGGAGGAGAAGGTAACCACGCACACCACAAACCCAGTCTCACATAGAACTATCACAACTGCAAACCAAACACATAAACACACAAAAACATACTGGAGGCGCTGATTAAAAATCTACCAAAACAACAGAGGCCTCCAAAGCAGACACCCAAGCAACCACCACCTCAAGATATAGCAAATGCAACACATAGTTCACAAAGTCAGTGTGCTAAACAGTCACAGCCCTTAAGGCCAAACAACATGCCAGACACACTTGTAATAGGTGACTCCATAGTCAGGCACACTGGCGTCCGCTCACCAGACTGAACAAGGAGAGGGTCACAGTAAGCTGCCTGTCGGGAGCTAGAATCCGCCACATAACACAAGCGCTCAGGTCACTCCACAGCAAGTACAAATATGACTCAGTCATTGTACATGCAGGTGTGAACGACCTGAGACATACCTCCCTGGACTACATGAAAAGAGACATAGAGGAGCTCTCTGATTATGTAGCCCAGGCCGGTATGACCCTGACCCTGAGCAGCATCTTACCCTCACCAAGAATGATGCCACAGTACAAAGACAAAATGATCAGTTTTAACAATTGGCTTAATTACTGGTGTCATTCTAAGGGGATCCAGTGTCTGTCTGCTTGGGATGACATGCTTGACAAGCCACCCTGCTTCGCAAGGGATGGTTTGCACCTGTCACCCCTCGGCTTCCGGATATTGGCCAAGGCTCTTGCCACCCCCATAGTGCCTTTTTTAGGCAAGGCTCAAATGACAAACCTACCTCCCTAGAAAACACAAGTGGAAAAAAACTAAGGGTAATGCTGCTCAATGCCAGAAGTCTAAACCTCAAGATGCACGCCCTTGAAGCCCTCCTCAGTATGGAGAACATCGATGTCTGTGCAGTGACTGAAACCTGGTTCAAGGCTCCTGAGAGCACCCCAGCACTATCAGGTTTTACCTCATATCATGCTTTCTGGCCCCAAAACTTGGACAGAACCACAAAAGGAGTCGGAGTATCCATTTTCATCAAAGATACCCACACCTCCAGGTTAGTGGCAACGCACGAAGCATCGGAGACTATCCAGGTGCAACTAACCATAGGCAAAACTGCCTTACAGTTTGTAGCATGCTACAGACCACCCTCTCAAACTCAGGAACCCCACACAGCCGTCCTGAAGACACTGGAGAGTATGAATGTCTCTCCAAATACCATCATTTTGGGAGACTTCAACTACCCAAACATAGACTGGGAACATTACTCAAGCCCCAACACTCTAGCCCAAAGGTTCTTAGAATTCATAAACTCAAATGCAATGGAACAACTAGTCACCATTCCCACAAGAGGAGACAATATACTAGACCTGATCATCACAAACATGGGGACAAAATGCTCCACACTGGAAGTACATCCCTCTTTGGTAAGATCAGACCATAAATGAATCTCACTGGAAATCCACATCCCGCCCCACCCCTGCACAAAGACCACAGTGAAGAACTTCTCAAAAGCAAACTTCACACTTCTTAAGACTGAAGTGGTATCTTTCAAGGCCCCTGGGCCAGTGGAAACCACAACCCACACTGCTGAATCCTTTGCAAATGCCTTCTATGGGCACCTTCAAGAAATCATGGATCATGCAATCCCAAATAAAACCAAGACCCATTCCCCCAAAGGCAGGCGACGGTCTGGTGGACCCCAGCCATAAACAAACTTTACAACAGAAGGAGGAAGCTACTACATGACAGAGCAAAATCCCTAAAAGGAAAGGCATCTCTGATCAGTACTAGCAAAAAATTACGATCACTCATAAAATCATCCAAGGCCAACTTTGAGAGAAAAATCGCAAATGACACAAAAGACAATCACAAGGCCTTCTTTAGCTATGTTAGAAACCTGGGTGGAAACTCCCAGATATGCTCAGAGTTAGTCCAAAATGACACAAAATACACTGAACCCACTGACATTGCCAACATTCTGGCAGACAGGTTCAGTGCAAATTTCTCCTGCCCCTCCCCCAAAGGAGAAATAACTATCCCAGCAGAGTGTAGCCTCCCTAACATCTCAGATGCCCAGGTGAGAGCTGCCCTCTCTAAAGCTAAAAACACAGCATCAATGGGACCGGATGGTGTCCCAGGCTGTGTGCTACATGAACTCCAAGAGGAACTAAACCCACACATAAGGCTGCTGTTTAATCTTAGCCTTACCACAGGATACGTACCCAAAGAGTGGCGTACGGCAACAGTGGTCCCACTTCACAAAGGCGGTGCTTCTACGGACCCTGGAAATTACCGCCCCATAAGCCTGATGAGCCTGGTCTGCAAAGCTATGGAGAGGATCATTATGGAACTCATAAACAAAGACATTGGGGACCTACAGACATTGGATCCTACCCAATTTGGCTTTGTCAAGGGCAGATCCTGCCTTCTGAACTTGGTCGACTTTTTTTGAAACAGTCACTAAGGCCATTGATGAGGGTAAGGCAGTTCACACAGCCTACCTTGACCTTGCAAAAGCCTTTGACACAATACCCCACTCGGGCATCATAGACAAACTCACCAGCTTAAATGTAAACCCATATGTCACAAGATGGGTTGCAAACTGGCTCAAGGACAGAACCCACAGGGTCAGAGTTGCTGGAGCTATGTCAGACTCTAAGCCAGTCACAAGCGGTGTCCCACAGGGCTCAGTCCTGGGACCCCTCTTGTTCGGCATTTATTTTTCCGAGGTACAGGCAAACATAGGAGGATTGTGGCTGACAAAGTTCGCAGATGACTGCAAACTGGGCCATAATTGATACTCCAGCGGACACAAACATCCTTCAGAGAGGCCTCATAGAAACGGATAATTGGTGCCAGAGCCATGGCCTTAAGCTAAACGCCAAAAATGTATAGTCATACCCTTTGGGAAAAACAAGGTACCGACAAATTACCACATAGGCGGTAATCCATTAAGTACGGAAGAGGTAATCAGGGACCTAGGGACCCAGGTTGACAGTAACCTCTCATTTGACACTCACATTGCCAAAGTGGTTAGGAAGACCTTCTATATTGCCCACCTTATCATGAAGGGTTTCACATCTAGATCAAGAGAGGTCATTGTGCCCTGTACTCTTCTCTTATCAGGCCAATGATTGAGTACAATGCCCCATTTGGGATGTATCTCACCCGACACCTGCAGCAGTTGGAAAGACCCCAAAAGTTCCTCACCAAGAGGATAAAGGGTCTTAAACATATGTCATATGCTGCCCGACTGAAAAAACTCCAGCTCTATTCAGTCGCATACCGCCTACTCAGAGGTGATCTGTGCCTGACATACAAGGCCATGTCCAATCCTGAATTAATGGACATGCTCCACCTCAGAAAATCCAAATCCACCAGAGCCACAAGAACAAGTGACTTAAACCTCAACACAGAAATAAATAGAACGTGCTGGAGGGACAGAATCATAACCCAGAGGCTCCCTACACTCTGGAACAGAAACCCAGTCCATGTTAGGCAGAGCCCCTCACTGACTCTATTCAAGAGAAATCTCGACGAGTGGATGGGAGATCGTAGGTTTACCCCGGGGGTCATCTCTTTGTCACTACTAGACAGAGGCATAGTACCCTAAAAGGGCGTAGTATTCTCATCCTAAGGGGTGGTGTAAGCCACATACACTCTGGCTAGGCTTATAAATGCCCTAGGGCAGATAGCCTAGTACGAACCTATGAACCTATGAACCTATCAAAAGTGCACTTTCTCCCCTTAAGAGTCAAACTTCTCTTGTGGCATTTGCAGTACATACTGTCTTCTCTTCTTCTTCTTTCGGCTGTTCCTGGTTAGGGGTCGCCACAGTGGAACTCCTGTCCACTAATGATTGGCAGTAGTTTTTTTACGGGTGCCAAGGTGCCAGCTCGATGCCCAACCTTCAACGAAGGCACGCCCATTCTACGCATGTCTTTCAAACACCACTTGACCGCGGGGAGAACATGCAGACTCCACACAGAAGGTGCTCCAGCTGAGAATCGAATGGGAGAACCTCTTGCTATGAGGCAACAATGCTACCACTGCACCACCACGGCTTCACATACTGTCTTCCCTAAATTGTGCAAATAGAGAGGTAGGAGGTTTAATTCTCACAGTGGTAAACTTGTGTGTGTGGCTTAAGTGTCAGGTATGTATAGCTTCCTAAACAGGTGTGCTGTATCTACTTCCACTCACGGGAAGAATTTAACTGGGAGAAGAATCCCCCATCCCCTTATCCCACTTTTACCACACACATGTTCTCTGGAACACACTGCTGAGGTCATCCATTTATAAGTGCAGTCTCTCACTCTTAAAGGCAAATTTCTTGTGTGGCACTTGTAGCTAATACTGTGTTCTTTATATTGTGGTACTATATAGGCATGAGGTTCAAATCTCATAGTGGCAAACTTGTTTGCAAATTCAATGTCAAGTATGTAAAGCATTCCTGAACAGATATGCTCCGTCTACATCCACTGAGGGGAAGAATTTAACTGGGGATAGGCCTCCCACTTTTACCACAAACATGTTCTCTGCAACACGCTGCTGAGATCATCCTTTCATAACTGCAGTCTCTCATTGTAAAAGTCAGACTGCACCTGTGGTGCTTGCAGTTAACACTGTGATCACTAGATTGTGCAACTTGGTAGGTATGAAGTTCAAATTTCACAGTGGGAAACTTGTGTATGTGAGACTTCAATGTCAGGTATGTATAGCTTCCTGAAGAGACATGCTGTACCTACCCTCCACTCACAGGAAGAATTTACCCTGGGAGAGGACTCTTCCATTCCCTCTTACCACAAAGATGTTCTCTGCAACACACTGCTGAGGTCATCCTTTCATAAGTGCTGTCTCTCACTATAAAAGTCAGACTTCTTCCTTTGCATCTAATACTGTATTCTCTACATTGTTTAATTAGATAAGTACAAGGTTCAAATCTCACAGTGGTAAACTTGTGTTTATATAACGTCAACAGTAGGTATGTATTGTTTCCTGAACAGACATGCTATATCTACAGCCACTCATAGAAATAATTTAATGTGGTGGAGGACTCCATCCCCTTCTCCCACTCTTACCATAAACAGGTTCTCTGCAATGTACTGCTGAGGTCATCCTTTCATAAGTGCAGCCTCTCACTACAAAAATCAGACTTCTCCTGTGGCACTTGATGCTAATACCATGTTCTCTAAATTATAAAACTAGATATGTGGGAGTTTCGAATCCAACCTTGGTTAACTACTATGACTGTTTATGTTGTCATGTACAACTGGCTCTGTGACAACAGTCCTTATGTAAAGAGTCACTTAAGGGACATATTTTCACTGGGAGAGAGCTACCCTATAAATTTCTGTAAACCCCAGGCAATACCCAGTTTTGGGAACACAACGGTTACATCATGCTTTCAAAAATGAAGTACATCACAATTGTAGTATGATTTATCCTATGGTACTGGCTGTTGATACTGTGTTCTCTAGACTGCATAACTAAATATTCAGGAAGTTTGAATCCTGCAAGGATTGAATACCGTGACTGTGTGTGTCTGCTGGGCTGTGTAGAGAAGGCTTCTAATTCATACCAGATGTGTAGCTGTATATTGTTACTGTGCTCTTCAACTACATTTCCTTTTTAGAAGAACATTATCGTATTAAACAATGATGATGTCATCCATTTAAATATGCACTGTCACAGTTGTAAACTGGTGTCTCATGTGGCGCATGAAACTCAGGCAGTGTATGAATTGCATGCATTTCAGGCAGTGTTCTACACCTTGTGATATTAGGTAGTGAGTTCAAGTCCAGCCATTACTCCTTAGACTCACTTGTGTCAGTGTGAATGTGCATGTAGATAACAATGTTGTCACCCAGCTGTCTGTTGTGTACATGTATAGCTGGGGATTCCTATTACAAGAATTTCTGCTCCTTTCTCACACAAAAATGCTTTATTGGATAATGATGATGTCATTGAATGACATTTGGCTTTCCTAAGAAAATTACCAAGGTTTTTCCTGTGGTGTGAGAAAATGAGCCAATGTTCTATATGAGGTTGCCATAGTAAGTTATTTATTTGATTCCATGATTATTCGCACATTGTGCATAATTGCCATTCTCCCATCACAGTGCTGACTGCATTATGGGTCTATATTATGTGATTGAAGAATCTCTTCTTCGAACACATAATAATCGACACATATACAGCGAATGCTGTAAACCATGAACAGCCACGTCCTCAAATTCTTTCCTTGGGGAAAAAATTCACGTGGCGGTAAAATAAAATAACAAACTTTAAAACACTAATCAAGTGGGAGGCTTAGCCCTCCACAACCCCCAATGTGTGGGGCTGTGCCCCCCCACCCCCCTAACTAAATATACCAATTCCGAGATTGCTCTACATTGAAGAAAAGGGTGATTCCCAATAACAGCCAACTGAATTTTTTCCCGAGGAAAAAATTCGAGGACATGGCCATTCACGGTTTACAGCATTCACTGTATATGTGTCGATTATTATGTGTCTGAAGAAGAGATTCTTCGATCACATAATATAGACTCCTGCATTACACGTCACCTGTGTTTGAGTTTATCTAGTAGCAGGCAATGATGTGTGAGAAATGGATATATAGCAACAGTCTTTTAAAGAAATTACAGGCACTCATATCCTTTGCAGCAATAACATGATGCTCAGCATGGCTCAGATGTCTCAGCATGGCTTTCGACTACATCATAGTACCACCACAGCCCTTCTGACCTTTTCTGATGCTATTAACTATAACAGAAACAACAACAGACCATCCTCAGCCCTTTTTCTAGATCTCTCAAAGGCTTTTGATATGGTTAACCATCAACTACTTATTTCCGCCTTGAAAGCAATTTCCTTAGACAATCATTCTATCCAGTGGTTCCAATTATATCTCTGCAATAGACAACAAGCCATCGTATGGCAAAATAAACTATCCAAACTCCTTCCGAATACCCTTGGAGTCCCCCAGGGATCTATTTTGGGTCCTCTTTTGTTTTCCATTTTTATCAATGACCTCCATTTGGCCATTCCAAATGCTAATTACGTTCAATACACAGATGACTCTACTTTAATCTGCTCAGCCACCTCCCAACCAGTATTGCAGACACTAACCCAAAATACCTTTAATATAGTCAAAAACTGGCTTTCTGAGCGTCGACTAATTTTAAATCCAAACAAAACAAAGCTCCTACTTTTCTCTCCCACCCAAAGATCCTCTGTTTTACCCTTCTCTATAAAATCAAATAATGGTACCACAATATCTCCCGATATGTGCACAAAACTTCTCGGAGTTTGGTTGATAACAGTCTCAAATTTGATAAGTTTGTCAACCAAACTATTAAAACCCTTCACAGAAAACTTGGTACATTATATAAGATTAAACCTTTTCTTACCCCACCTGCTAGAATAGCCATAGCCCGTTCTAATCTACTCTCTGCCCTTTTCTATGCCTCCCCTCTACTTACCAACTTAAACAAATATGATCTCAATAAATTCTCCATCTGTTATAACCACATAGCTAGATTTGCCACTTGTATGCCTTACAGAATACATCACTGTAAGCACCTAAGCTATCTGGGCTGGCTAGAGTTGCCCAGCCTATTAAAGTACAACCAACTAATAATGGCTCACAAAGTACTTAACCAACCAGACAATATTCCTGCTCTTAAAAATATCATCTAACCCCACAGCATCTTTGGACCACTTCGCTCATCTAATAGACTGGTAGTCCAAACTGTTAAATCTAAAAACATGGCGGGTGACTCTCTGTTTGCCAGTTCTGTTGGTAAAACTTGGAACTCACTGCCTGATGACATCACTCGAGAGACCTCCCTAACACAATTTAAGAAAAGTCTCAAGCAGTACCTTAATAAACATTGGCTATGTTCTTGCTCTAAACCTGACTAAATATTTGGAATATCTGTATATTTATACTATGTAATGTGTTTTTATTAAGTGTGCTATATCTCAATTCTTTGACTGTATAACTCAAATGTCTCTACTGAGATTGTAAACTTTAATTGTATATTTTTTGTTATGCTTTTTCTTGTAACTACCTTTGTAGCTTTTCTCCCCAGGCCTCTGTTGAAAATGAACATGTATTCAGTCAGACTTTCCCGGTCAACAAATGTAAAATAAATAAATAAATAAAATAAATGATGTCACAGCTTCAGATAGCCAAATATTTCACAATTTTAGCAACACTTACACCATGGCATGTTCATTCTTCACAATATCATATAGCTTCTGTTGTCACATAATCAGCTATTCAAAACCCACAGTGAATGACTGTAAGTATTGTATGTCCTTATGCTGTTATGCATGAATGACATCCACAACTGTTACAATGTGTACAATTGCAGTCAGAGGGGCCTCCCCATCCCTTTTATCTCATACAAATTGTTTGCAACAGAATCATATAATGTAATGACTTCACATAGGTGGAGACTCAGAGCTGTTTAAGACTTCCACTGCAGTGCACGTGATTCAAACATGTCATTCGTTGGTAGACTTCCATAGTTTGCTGTTTAATTCCAGTACAAGGCAACATTATATCAGTGCACAGACTTTACATAAACAACATTGTATGAAGTTATCATTCTCATGTTTTACTTTGGAGAAAAAAATATAAACTAGTTTGGTAATTTCCTGGCAGTGAACCAGTTGTTCTGAAGTGTTGTGGTGTGAGTGTTCCTGGGACGTATGCATTCAGTAATGACTTGTATAGCATCTCTATACAAAGAGAGTGTGGTTCAGTTCTGGGACAGTGTGTGCATAAAACAACAGAAATAGCTTCCTTGGCAAAGAAATCTTGAAACTGCACTGCTTGCAGTTGTGTGAACATTAACACAGTTATCTTCTTGTCATCATTCTGACATAACTTTAACATTCAAATTATCATCAAATGTCCTTTCTTACTGCATACATTAATTTCAGTTAGTGGCAAGCTCTATTGCTATGTTCTGTGGCAGACACGGGCAACCCACAGCTCTGTAGTGTGTGTAGTATGATAGGCAGGGGGTTGAATCTGGTAACATCTGTCTGTCTGTCGGGTAAGTGTGTCACATAGGAGTGGCTTATGCAAAGAGTGCATTTATGGCGCAATCAGAGGGCAACATTTTTTAGGCATCAGCCTCCAAGGTAGGGGATCCATACACATTACAGTAGGATAGTGCTGTAAGCCCTTCAAGCATGTTCATCATGACATACACAATATGCCAATTTCTCTGGCAGCTTTCTGATATCATAGTGGCATGTGTTTCAGGCTAGCAAGATGCAAGTGTTGAATATGTCATTGATTTTTATGTCATAGATTGTTCACAGTCATAACTTAATTTCCAAATAATAATGCTCTGTATTGCATATCTTCATCTAAGCATTTATGTATAACTTTTATTCTTTTGTTCACATCAGAGCTTTATAGGACATGACCACTTGCATAACATTTGTTACTGTATGGCATGATGTAAAATCATCATAAATTGTGCTTGGGCCTGTGTTTGGATACGTTCTTGTGTGTTTCTGTTGTTTCATGCTGTTATGTCAGTGTTCACTGTATTTTTTTGTGAGTATGCCCAGTATAATGATATATATATATATATATATATATATATATATATATATATATATATATAGTAGATGAACTCCATTTACAAATGTAACTACTGAAATGTAGAGCTACGTGGACATTTGTCACTTGTGTATTTTGAGCATTATTGTTGTGTCTTTCGGCTTTTCCGGGTTAGGGGTTGCCACAGCGGAACTCCGGTTCGCTAATGATTGGCAGTAGATATTTACATGCTGAGTTGCCAGCCCTGATGCACAACCTTCAGAGAAGGTATGCCCATTCACGCATGTCTCCACAAAGAAGACGCACTAGCTGAGAATCGAACAGGACAACGTCTTACTGTGAGTCGACAACGCTACCGCAGTACCACCACCGCAGTGTTGAACATTATTATATTACTGTTTAGGATCTACATGAATATGCAACACATGCTTGTCCTAATACATGCTTGAAGTTAATATACCCCCTGTCTATAGTTGCCAAATGACAACAAATGGAAAAGCATGTCCATTTCTGATGTGCATGACACAACAGCTGCAGGGCTCATTTCTTCTTCTTTGAACAAAATGAAGTGGAGAATACAGAAGTACTGCTGGTTATTACACATATATTCCTTGTATATACATGTCATAGTCAATAAATGCAGTCTATGAGAATAGCTCCTGATGTGTCCACTGTCTTTGCTAAATGTTATCTTAACTCAGCATGTAATCAACATTAATATCACATTTAATCCCCTTAGTTACAATGTTGCATTGTATCCCTCTCACATCCTTTGCTAGCATGTCCATTTTTAGTTATGTGCATGGGTCAAGAATTGTGAACAAGTTTAATTATTATCGGAAGTGTAGCTAGCTCAACCAGCAACTTGCACCAGTCCCACAAACCAGCGGCCACACCCCTAGTTCTTCAAAAAAAAAAAAGGATCTCTGCAAAGCTTCAAGGATGATTCCTGCAGACAGTACACAATCTGCACCACACACCACCCTCTCAAGCTTTTTAAGTGAAGAGCAAAAAAAAATAAAAAATCTGTTCTTTTTTTTGGTACAACCATGTAGCCGGATACAGGACACATACACCCCTGCCACCAGCCATTCAGGTCCTATTTATGTGCCCTACCACCAACTTTCTTTCCTTACATTATATAAAATAGTAATAATAAATAAATAAATTATTTTTTTCTTTTAAACTGTAGCAAGCTGTTTGTTACAAACATAGCACATAGTTGTTACAGTTTACACCCTGCCTGCATGAAGTGCTAGAATGGTCAGGTTTTACTTAAAAAAAAGAAACTTTTTTTTTTTACATTTATATTTTTTTACATTTAAACTGTAGCAAACTACTTGCTGCAAATGTAGCAGTTACTTCAGTTTTTATCCTGCACAGAGAGCTAGGGCACTCTGGTTTTAGTTAAAAAAAAAAAAATGTTTCTCTTTTAAACCGCAGCAAACTGCTTGCTACAAATGTATCAAACAGTTGCTACAGTTTATACACTGTATGAAGGGCTAGGGTGTTCCACATTTAGTTAAAAAAAAATAAGTTTACATTTAGACTGTAGCAAACTGTGCTACAGTTAGACCACACACGGAGCAGTACAGTGTTCATATTTGACAACGAATGCAATACTGACCCTTTCACCTCACCCTACTACACTACTAATTATTATTACATCAGTATGGAAGTATTTCTGTTTAAAATGTATCTTTGTGATATAACCACATTTGACGACATTGAGTACATTTTCTCAGTTACCTTCCCCTCTTACTTATGCCTGCACTATTACCACTATATTCTGTATTCATTCTCCTCATTTAATGTCACCTGCATCTTAATTCTTTAAATCAACTTGACCTTGCTTCATATAAGCAGTCTCCATGTGCTTGCATAATAGGTTTGTTTACAAGCAAGCCATTTTGGTTACATTGTGGGCTCGTGATTCCCTGCACCTTCTTATGGTCAGCATGCAAATTCAATGAGCGCTGCTGTTTATTGTGCTAACATGCTTAAATTGTATAAGCATTGCATGAAGCCTACATGACTGCTAATAATCCCTCGGAGGTATCTTCTCATAAAGTATTACAAATATAATGAAGTTTATTTATAAAGACTTTGCCCTCTGCAAAAGAACTCCATAGATTGCAATGTAAATATTAGCTGCTGGAAATATGTATAATACTTTATGTAATGTTAATAGGCAAGAACTCACTTTCTTTGCACTGTTGAATATAATATTATACCGTATATGGTATCACATGAAGATTGTCTTATAGCCGAAGACTGCATCAACTCACTCTGTCATAAAGAGCACTACAAATCCCCTATTTGAAACCCTTTGCTCAGAATACCCCTGGAGATCTGAACATAAGATGGTACTTAGCCTAATTCAAGAATTAATTATCAATAATATCATGAAATGGGGCAATTTCTTTAACATCTATATATATATATATATATATATATATATATGTGTGTGTGTGTGTGTGTAAATCCAACATCTCTATTGTCTTTAGGTAGCTGAAGTTCATCTCCCATTTTGATACTTTCCTGATGCCATTGTTTGACAAATAAATGAGAAGCAGGGTTCTGCCATGTACATTATGTCCTTGGACCTAACAAAAGGACACTAACAGGGGCCTCTCATAGAGAGGAAAAATAAAAAGATGTCTTTTCTATGCTGGATGGATGATTTCAACATATTGCCCTCTTATTTGGGGTTTCTTGTACTACAACATTTCAGTAGTTGTAGAACAAGCTCCTATATTCACATAGCCATTATGTGCCTAAATTATGTGGCCATCTATAGTCAAGATGGGGGTAACAGTTCTGTTGAAATTCCAGGTACTTTCAATTTTGTGTCTTTTCTTTAATTTCAACAGACATTTTGGCTTTATAATGCAATGAGAGGAAATGACCCTCATTCCTAAGTCAGGGTACAATTAAGTTCATAAAATTAGTATTGCTTCAGTTTTTGATGTTTGCTAAGAGTGTTCTTCTTATCACCTGAAATGTACCCAGAACTGCCTCCTTTCTCAGGGAGGCTGATCTAATGGCCAACCAGGCCAAGTGTGCCACTGGCCTGGAAGAAGTCTGGTATCTTGGATATGTTGTAGGTAAGGGCCTGGTAAAGCCAAAGGTAGACAAACTGGTGATCATCCAAGGCTGCCTCAACAAGTGACTAAAACTCTAGAGAATTACCTTCATCTTGCATCTGATCCATTACAAGTGGCCCATACCCTATATTGCCACACTGCCTGACTGTGGACCAGTGCCCTAACTGGGAGCTATGGAGTGAGGAGGTTAGCAGGGCATTTTCTTTGTTAAATGTGTCGCTGTTTTCTCACCAGTTCCTAATACCACCCAACTTTAAACAAAATGATTATCGATTAGATGAATTGTTTGGATATTAGTCTGTGGCTGTGCTGTCTAAAATGTTTAGAGATGAGGACTGTCCTGTCTTGTATCACAGCAGGAAAAATGTCCAATGCAGAGAAGTGATACTTTCTTAGAATGTTTGGCCATCAAATTGGCCTTGCAATCCCTAGTTCACTTTTCTGTTGGCCAGTCCATCAATCTCACAGACAGACAGACATTCTCTTTTAAAATGGTCCAGTTAACATAGGGATATGAACCCATGGATCAGCTTGTGGGACTCCATTACAAGGCTATGACTCTTGTGTTCAGGCTTCATAACTGAGGCCATAAAGGAGTTAGATCACTAAAACATGAATGCACTCACAATCAAAAAACTGTATTTTGAAAAGCATTTGCCACCTGTATCTCTGATGTGAGCAGCTGCATCCCTTCTACCCCTGCTACCTACCTGTATCAACTCCAAGGTTGCATTATCTTGTGGAAAGGAGAAATCCCTAGACACTGCAACCTTGATCTTTTGAGAAAATGCCACAGTCTAATACTAATAATCATTCATACAGGGGTTGATTATTCGTGTCATATATTGTTACTATGAGGCTGAATCACTCCTCAGTAACACTGGTGGCCTCTTTAGGCTCCCTGCTATGGGATCCACTATTGCTCAGTCTTTTGTTTCTAGCTGGGGATAGTGGAATTTAACTAGCAGGGCTAAAATACTGAACAGTTTGCTCTGGTTCAGGTTATCAAAGATTAATGGTTAAAAGCCAACTAAAGGAAATGTGGAGCAGCTGATCCTGTGGTCATGTTAAAACTGATAAAACTAGTCCTTTTTAAATCAGACTATTTTTTACAAGAGGTGCTGAAAAAGAAGTACCTGAAGACAACCACAGCATAGACGTGTCTGAGTATTGCTAAACCTAGGAGTGAAAAGGTTGAAATTTGTCATATATATATATATATATATATATATATATATATATATATATATATATATATATATATATATACATATATATGCATATACACGCATATACAGAAAATATGGTCGTCTCATAGCAGTGGAAAAAAGTAAAACATCTCACTGCACCACCAACTTGTTCCCTGTAAGTACATGACATTTCAATAAATCACAATTAAAAGAAGTTGAAAAACTGCTCAATGAGTGGAGGTGTGTCATTTAGGAACTA
This sequence comes from Protopterus annectens, assembly GCF_019279795.1. Taxonomy (NCBI): domain Eukaryota; kingdom Metazoa; phylum Chordata; order Ceratodontiformes; family Protopteridae; genus Protopterus; species Protopterus annectens. Next base: position 335,900,053 of record NC_056750.1, read on the forward strand.
CTGCACAGCAATCACGCCACAAGACTCACCTTCCCATGGATCGCAGCCAAGACCACCTGCAAGTAATGGAGTGCAGGGCAATTAAAGCACACTGCTGGAAAGTTTAAAAGTGTCATGAAAGACCGTGATAGTAAATTAATTTGTATTTCTAATAACATTTAGTGTAAGTCAATTGATGGCTATAGGAAATCGTTCATTAAGAACATATCACTCTGACAGTTTATGCCTTAGACGTCTTAAAGCTTATGGCACTTTTTTTTGCAATGCCCCTTAAGCACATCCTTAATATCTCTCTCAAATCTAGCAAAATCCCCCATCTCTGGAAGACAACAAATGTTCAATTGCCAAAGCAAGACCTTACAAACAGGATAAAGCATCCAAATTCCAAGGGTACATATTGGCCAGCAACATTTATTTACTTGTTTGTTTGTTAAGTTTGTTTGCTCATCTGTTTACCTGTAACGTCTAGGAAAGTTTGATTGGGCAAAGCCTCTTTTCAGCAGAGGCCTGGGGAGAGCATCTTCAGCTTACATACATTTGAATAAGCTAACAGTTAAAATTTACTATAGCAATCAGGATTATATACAGTTGATTGCCATGTTATATACACTATATAGTATCTACAGCATACTAAGCTCAGACACATCTGTAGAAAATAGTATACACAGTTCATAAAACTCACACACATCAATAGAGTATTCAGCATTATTTTATAGTATCTGTAGATACATCCACTGTATTAGCACAAAGACAACAAATAAACATATGCATATTTTATCCAAACAGTTCAGTTCACTTGAGACTCATAACCAGAAAACTGCTGTAGTAAAAGTGTGAGAATGTAATGATATTTGATTTGACTGCATGTGGTAGGGAATTAGTAACGGTGTTGGTACAAGGGCAGTACTGTTATACTGATATGTACAGTTTCATTGATATTGTAATTCTTAGACAGAATACGGTTTAGAATAAGAAGGGGTCTTGGTGATGGGGTTGTTACATGTGCAGGACCAATTGCTTAAGAGATACATCTTCAAAAAATGTTTGAATTGTAGATAAGTTGAGACATTTCTTTTATCAACTGAAGATGAGTTCTACAATTTATCAAAATTTCCCTCTCTCTCTCTCTCTGTATATATATATGTGTGTGTGTGTGTGTGTGTGTGTGTGTGTGTGTGTGTGTGTGTGTGTGTGTGTGTGTGTGTGTGTGTGTATGTATGTGTGTGTGTATATATATATATATATATATATATATATATATATATATATATATAGATAGATAGATATAGATATATGGGATCACTACATAATCTTGAAATGTTAGAATATTGAATTCCAAAATCTCGAGACTATATAGCTGAAACCCCTAAATACTGAAAGACCAGAGGCGCGAAATTCAAAATCCCGATGTTCGGAGATATTGAAGTAGAGGTTCTGGTGTTGCAGTTTGTTGATGGATAGGTGGAAGTTCAGGTAAGTATCCGTGTGTAAGTGTGTTGGTTAGGGGCTTTAGTGTGTGTCAGTGTGCGTTGTGATGGTGATGTGTGTGTGTGAGGGACCGTAAAATGTGTGGGTGTGAATTTCCCTTGTGTGTCTGTTTGTGCAATCTCGGAGTTAGTATATTTAAGTAGGGGGGTGTGGGGGGATTGCCCCCCACATTGGGGGGTGCATGGGGGATTATCTGTAGTGTAGGATGATATGTTTGATTGTGGGGGGAAGTTGTGTGTATGTGTATGTGTGTGATGTATGTGTGTTGTACGTTCAGGATTTTGAATTTCGCGCTTCTGGTCTTTCTGCATTTAGGGATTTCGGCTATATAGTCTTGAGATTTTGAAATTCGATATTTCAAAATTTTGAGATTATGTAGTGAACCCATATATATATATATATATATATATATATATATATATATATATATATATGCACAGTGGACATAAAAAGTGTACACACCCCTGTTAAAATGCCATTTTTTTCTGATATAAAAAATGAGACCACAATAAATCATTTCAAAACTTTTCCCACCTTTAATGTGACTTATAACCTGTACAATTCAATTGAAAAACAAATCTGCTAGCGGAAAAAATATAAAAAATAAAAAGGGTACAATACGATGGTTGCATAAGTGTGCACACTCTTAAACTAATACTTTGTTGAAGCACTTTTTGATTTAATTACAGCATTCAGTCTTCTTCGATACACACCTGCCATCAATTAAAGAGACTCTGATTAACCCCAAATAAAGTTCAGCTGTCCTAGTAGAATTTTCCTGACATTTACTCAGTTGCCTGCTACAGTAAAAGCCATGGTTCACAGAGAGCTTACAAAGCATGAAAGGGATCTCATTGTTGAAAGGTATCAGTCGGGAGAAGGGTACAAAAAAATTTCCACAGCATTGGATATACTTTGGAACACAGTGAAGACAGTCATCAAAATGTGGAGAAAATATGGGACAAAAGTGACATTGCAAAGAACTGGATGTCCCTCCAAAATTGATGAAAAGACGATGAAAACTGGTCAGGGAGGCTGCCAAGAGCCTTACAGCAACACTGAAGGAGCTGCAGGAATTTCTGGCAAGTACTGGTTGTGTACTACACGTGACAACAATCTCCCATATTCTCCACATGCCTGGACTATGGGGTAGGTTTGCAAGATGGAAGCCTTTTCTTACACAGAAAAACATCCAGGCCCAGCTAAAATTTGCAAAACAATACATCAAGACTCCCAAAAGCATGTGGGAAAATGTGTTATGGTCTGATGAGACCAAGGTTGAACTTTCTGGCCACAGCTCCAAAAGGTACGTTTGGTTCAAAAACAACACTTCGCATCACCAAAAGAACACCAACCCCGTGGTGAAGCATAGTGGTGGCAGTATCATGCTTTGGGGTTGCTTTTCTTCAGCTGGATCTGGGGCTTTAGTCAAGGTGGAGGGAATTATGAACAGTTCCAAATACCAGTCACTTTTGGTCCAAAACCTTCAGGCGTCTGCTAGAAAGCTGAAGATGAAGAGGAATTTCACCTTTCAATACGACAATGACCCCAAGCATACATCCAAATCAACAAAAGAATGGCTTCACCAGAAGAAAATTAAAGTAGTGGAATGGCCCAGCCAGAGCCCAAACCTAAATCCAATATAAAATCTGTGGGGTGACCTGAAGAGGGCTGTGCATAAGAGATGCCCTTGCAATCTGACAGATTTGGAGCGCTTTTGCAAGGAAGAGTGGGCAAATATTGCCAAGTCAAGATGTGCCATGCTGATAGACTCCTACCCAAGAAGACCGAATGCTCTAATTAAATCAAAAGGTGCTTCAACAAAGTATTAGTTTAAGGGTGTGCACACTTACGCAACAAGCTTATTGTACGTTTTTTATTTTTTATATTTTTTTCCCCTAACAGATTTGTTTGTTTTTAATTGAATTGTACAGGTAATAGGTCACATTAAAGGTGGGAAAAGTTTTAAAATGATTTATTGTGGTCTCATTTTTTTATCACAAAAACCTGGCATTTTAACAGAGGTGTGTACACTTTTTATATCCACTGCATATATGCAGTAACCAATGGAATTTTTATATTTTGAGTGAGTACTAGGTTGTTGGTTCAGTGAGTGCAGTTCTCTGGGGGTGTATCCCCTTTTAATAACTTGCTGGTGTAAGGGCATTTGTCTGGGATATAGAGGATGTTGTGGACAGACTTATTATGAGAAAAGGCTAGTAGATTAGATAGCCAGTTAAGGGAGTGAAGTGTCACACAGCAATATGTTCACTGAATGTGGTTACTTGAAAACTTTGCAATTTTACTACAAGCCTGCACCAGTTTAGCTGAGTGGACCATAGGTTAGTAAAAATGTATGATGCATACAGGAGACTAGGGAGTAGATAGGTCTGCGCTATAGTCTTACGTATATATTCTGCTTGGAATGGTTTCACTTTATAGAGAACTCTTACTTTATGGTTACATTTTTGAAATGCATATCAGATGTACTGATCAAATCTTAATCTACAGACTATTACTATTGCCAGTAATTTTGTATTTTGCATAAACTCATTTCTATTGTTATTGACTGATAATATAATTAAGTCTCAATAGTTTGGTTGCTGGGTTAGAGGTGAAAGTACCACTAGTTTAGTATTATTTGGATTTAGAAGCAGTTTATACTGTTCCAACCAGATATCAGTTTTTGTTAAGGAATGCTGCAGGTTATCTTGGAGCTGTTTGACTGCAGACACAGTACATATTAGTGTTGAGTTATCTGCATTTTATATTAGAGTTACTGGGTGAAAGATTGTATGCATTTCATATGCTTTTAGAAGAGGCCTCAGTACCTGTACAGCCCTGGTATCATTAATAGATAATTTACTTAAAGTCTTGGACAGTGGTGGACGAATAGGAATCATTTTTTTTCATTTTCATAAACACTTTTGATTCTGTCGATCACAGCTTCCAGCAGTACTTAACGTTTATGGCTTTGGAGACTCGGAACTACATTGGTTCAACAGCCATATTAAGGACAGAGCTCTCCAGGTCATTACTAACCAATCACACTCCTCTCATCAGTTAATAAAAGGCTAAGTATACCACGCACACACACATGACCCCACCACACACACACACACACACACACACACACACACACACACACACACACACGACATTTATCTCTTCCTAAGTGTTCTTTCATGAGATCGATTACTCTGGCAGTTTAATACTAATGTTCTTTCATGGGATCAGTTACTCTGGCAGTTTAATACTTTAGGTATCACACAAAGACTCAGGCACTAGTTCATTCAAGTGACCTGTCTTAATAAGGTTTATCAGCCATTAAGTAATTTGCTTCTGAAGGTAAACATCGCAAAAACAGAAACTGGTTTTCAGGACTTCTGAAAGGTTAGTTCCTTTAATCATAGCATCATATGAATTTCAAGGCAAGTGGGAGCAGACAGGATTTGCGGCATGGTAATGTCCACCCCCCCCCTCTTCAAGTTGTAATCTCTCCATATCTAGAAAGACAAAGCAGGTTTGTCCAGGGATGAATTTGCAAATACCCATCTAGTCATCAAGGCTAGATATGAAGGTTGCAAGGATGTCAATTTGCTTGACATGAAGGGGAAATTTATTCCAGAAGTGAGGTAAACATTAGGTAATAAATCTGTCTCTCCAATAAGTTTTGTTTATATGTTGGTGGAGATTTAAGTCCTTAGTTCTGGCATTACTGGAGCTGCTGGCCTTGTGGAGATGCAAGAGATAAGGAAGAGCTGCATCCCTAATGGAAAGACAGGCAAAATTCTCCATTTAAGAGTCTGTAAAAGAATGAGTATAGGAATAGGCCTTCATGCTGTCCTGGAGCCCATGGATGTTAGGCCAGTAATAATCTTTGTAAGGAACTTCTGAGACCTTTCAAGTTGCTTGGTGTGGCTGGATCAATACATGGAAAAGGGGGGATTATAATCTCTAAATGCCCTAAGCAAAGTTGCATACAGAGGGATGATAATTTCTTTTGGTCTAATGATATGCCCTTAGATATTGGTTGTGCTAAATAGCAAGATTTTCTGATTACTGATGCTACATGGTGGTTGAAAGAAAGAACATTATTGACCCAGGTACCAAGATCCCAGATTATTTTATTCAGATGGATTAGGCAGAAGCACTGGAAACTGTTGAAGACTGGGGGCAGGGGTGAGAGGGGCACTTAGTGATCCAAAAAGGGCAATTTTTAAAAAAATATTTACTACCACAACATAGGTTCACTTGGAGGACATTTTAAGCTAGGCCAATTTCCCTTTTGGTGCTTGAATTAACATTTCCTGCTTGGTCTTACCTATCCCATGGTTAATAATTGTATATTAGCCCTAGTGACAATAAATGTGATCATACTATATATAATTTGAGGGGACCCATGTAAGGGATGCAGCATTTAGGAACTGCCTCTATCCATTAGTGACATGAGGAGCAAACCTGGAGTACGTTTTCTATTACCCATCCTTAGATCCAAGTTGCATTTGAATATGGACAGGGATGAGCTTTGTTTTACTTGAATGGATAGTCTGTTCTAGAACAGTGGTAGCTTCTGTGATAGATATCCGTCTCTCCACAACATTCAGTTTAGATACCTAGACTAAGTATTTCTGATGCCATTTGACTTGCTGATGTTCAGTAGGTCCATCTGTATTAGGTCAGAGGATGCCTTGTATCCCAGACATGTCACCTCTAAGCACTGTAGGATACTGAGTATAGTGATAAATCCTTGTGGTGGTCCATGCAAGACCTATTGTTTAGGACTTGTATCCTTTTAGTAAGATATTTCTGTGGGTATTCCAGCTGTTGCATGGGTCTGTACAGATACATGCCAAAGTGGGCATTATACAAAATGATTGACCTAATGAGGACTTTGTAAAATGGGACAATAACATTGCTAGATCTAGTCACAATCAAATTGTTTCTAAGCTGTGCAGTACAGAAAGACTTTCTTATGACTCTGGATACATGTTGGTCAAGGGTTAGGTCACTGTACACACAAGTTCCCAAATGCCAAACAACTGGGTCATTTCTCAGGGAGCATTGTCAATTTGGCAGTTCCCTGGAGTAGATGACTTCCCAAAGGATACAATAATGTATTTCTTGGAGTTTAGTTTAAGTTCATGATTCTGGCACCATGCATGATGGTTAAGTCATGTGGGGATTCAATAACTGCTCCTAGCTTGCAGTCATCTCAAACTTAGTCTGTCAAAGCCCTTTGGTATTTCCTTTACTTGTGAGATGTATATGCCAAACAGAAAAAGTCTCAGCAGTGAACCCTGGGGGACTCCATTGGTGACTGGTCTCTTCCCCTATTTTGATCTCCTGCATCCTGTGAGCAAGCATACATGTATGCATTCTTTGATTCACCTTCCTGATTGTATTAAACTATATTCCTTGTATAATACAGTACCACTTGTTAGAATGTGTTTTAAATTTGTAGTTTGGAACAGTATTCTAGTAAGCAATGAAACAAAATGTATGACCCAATAATGACAAAACTACCCATTTCAGAAAATTTCAACCATAAAAGGCCACTCAAACTTCTGTCATTACAATCCACCAATATCAGTAAATATGCCAAATCTCTGCAGAAGTAAGTCATCTAAATAATTCCACATTGAAAGGATCTGTAACTAATGAAGAAGTTGCTATTTCATTGTTTCATCTACAAATAAAGTGTCTGCTGCCCTTGAAGAATACATTGCCTATGCTACATTAAAAAAATGATAAGCTAGTAATTTTGCAATGGGAAATGGATGTCAAGCTGATAGCAGAAACATAGTTACTAGTTAACTCCTCCAAAGGAGGAGATTAATAGGACTGCAGCATCCACTCCCTTTAAAGTACAACACAGTACAGTATCAGCAATCCATCTGCATACTGTGGGAGTAGAACCCAGAGACTTTTGCATCAAAAGCAAGCACCTGTTGTGCTACTAACAATGCAAATGACTTAGTATAAGTAGCACTAATCTTCTCTTCCTCTGAAGCTCTCAGCTCCTTGTAAAATCCACTTGACACTCAACTAAATCTCTCAACTTCGCAGCACAAGAAATCTGGAAAAAGCCAAAATTTATTTGGGGATGGGGCAAAGGCCCAAAACCAGGGACACATTTTAAATATTGCTTGTATAATCCTAGAAAGTTGCTAAAAAAGTGTTTTGTGTTACCATATTTCCTGAAAGATAGGAAGACTGAAACTTAAAGGGCTATCATTATTTAGTGAATTCAGTTCTCACTGATTTGCCAGAAAACCACACATTTTAAGAGGAACAGACCAAAAGTATGAGCCAAATATTCTGTGAAAATCTGGACAGTTGAGAGCTATGGACTCAACTTCCTGAATCACAAGTGGTGGTATGGGTGGAGAATTCAGGCTCTTGTTTGAGCCTGAGTAACACTAACCACCAGGTATACCTAAATGGGGCATTTTACACACACGCATACACACACACACACACACACACACACACACACACACACACGCACGCATGCACGCACGCGCACACACACACACACACACACACACACACACACACACACACACACACACACACACACACACACACACACACACACACACACACACACACACACACACACACACACACACACACAAACAGGGGAGCAGCATAACTCCTGTAAACAAAAGAACAAAACTCTCTTTTACCAGCATGACTCTGGCTCTGGCAGCACCAACAGAACAGCAGCAGCATAACTCCTGTTACACAGAGAAATAAGAGAACAAGAACAGCTAGTTTAGTTAGTTTAACTTCCATGCGCGAATCCACATTAGAGTGAAAATGGCACTTCATTAATTTTTCCCGACTGGTCTTGCAGCTGTAAAAGTGGTGCCCCCCCCCTGACTTTGTGGTTCCGGCACCCATGGGATTGGGGTATTGGTTATATTGTACATTGAGTTGGAGAATTTTGTTTTCCAAATGTGGCAATATTGCACTTTTTTGCATTTAATTTTAAACCATTTTCTATACACCAGTGAAACTGGTACTGAATCTATCTATTGTATATTGGCTGTGTGCCACAGGTCTTCTGTAGTAAATTGGTATCAGAGGGTTGTCTGACAATAACTCACATCTTGCAGTCATTTGCAAACTTTGTTAGCCATAGGTATGGATCTATGGTTTGGAGGTTGAAGAAGCATATGCCAAAAAGTAGGACTCCCTGCATTCAGCCTTGAAGTACATCACTAATTAAATTGTAGTTTGTGTGTGGGTGCCTGCTATCTTAACAATGCTGGTTCTGTCTTTCAGCCATCTTATCATGTATTATCAGTGTTTAAGGCTCTTAGTTTATTTGTGATACCACATGGAGGATGGTGTCAAATGCTTTAGCCACATCCAAATAGGCTGTATAGACAAAATAACCACTACTTATTCCAGCCATGACCTTCTCAAAGAAGTATACTAAAATTAGCAGATATGATCTACCCTTGACAAAACCGAAATGCTGGAGATCAAGCTCAATGACATTTTTGAGATCATTGTTTATAAAGTTAGATATAATACATTCCATAGCTATGCAGATTAGACTAGTTGGGCTAAAGGATCTATAGTTCCTGGGGTCTGTGGTAGGGCCACCCTTACGGAGGGGCATCACAACATCAGTTCTGTATGTCTCGGCAAAGCTTAAGTTAAACAAGTTTAGGAGGGCCACCCCCAAGGCATGTTTACTGCTATTTATTAGGGATCCAAGTAAATTATTTGTACTGATGGAAGCAGTATTTTTGCTTTTAGACAGTCCATTTAGGATGTGTTCATTTATGAGCTCAGGGGATGTGATAGATTCAGGGATTTCCAGAGTTTTAATTGTTGTTTCCAGGGTGAATTTGGTGCTGAATATATCTGTAGTATATTGACTATGTCAGAGTGGGTGGTACCATTTTAGATCAATTCAGTACACTGATGTGTGTTATTTCTTAATTTCCTCATGTATTTAAGTAAATATTTATACCTGTCCTTTGCTCTGAATGCTAGTTTTAGTTTGTTTTGGCTTTAGTTTTCCTGATGGCATCTTTTAGCTCCTTTCTATTCTTTTTAACACAATTTTTTAATATGGGATGATTTGGATTTGTTATAGGATGTCAGAAGTTTTTTTTTCCTCATGTTATAGAGCTCACCTATGCTGGTAGACTACCAGGGTAATTTGTTCTTATATTTCCCATTATATTTGATTCTAGTAGTGACAGACAAATCTAAATAGTTAGTTAGGTGGGACTAGAACTCTGCTGCATAAGTAGCCACTGAGATTATATCAGGAGTGGTAATATTACAACTAAAGTTTGAAAGTTTTTCATAGACGTTGAGTATGTTTATTTATTGGCATTTGTTCACTGGGAAAGTCCAGCTGGGCACAAATGCTCTTTTGCGGGTCTATATAATTTCCTCGAAGAGGTGATCCATCGAACGCCTCTTCATCGAATCTAAAACCGCAAACTTTGAAAACACCAAACATCCATATCAACGATTTCTTTCCCTGGGAAAGAAATCACTTGCCCTACAAATACCAACACATAACCACACACATTACAAAGTGGGTGGCTTTGCCCCCACACCCCCCTAACTAAATATACCAACTCCAAGATCGCACTACAACAGGGAAAATGGGAAACTGATGAGAATGGCCAAGCGATTTCTTTCGCAGGGAAAGAAATCGCTGATGTGATGGGGCTGTTTGCTGTTTTCACAGTTCACGGTTTAAGGGTCGATGAAGATGCGTTCGATGGAATGCCTCTTCGAGGAAATAATATAGACCCCCTTTTTGCAGTGGAGGCCCAGGGAGAAAATCTGCAGCGTATCATATTTAATGCAATGAATATTCACAATAACAAATTTTAGAATGAAGTTCCAGTGAATCCATAGGATAATAGTCAGTATAGTAAAACTTGCATTGATATTCACAAACATTAAATTTACAAGGCTTATACTGAGACTTTACAGATATAATGGTGGTGTATAAGATAGACTGAGGTATTAGAGGAGAAAAGCAAGTTTGAGTGTTAATAGAGAAGTAATGATGGAAAAGTAATTGGGTTATGCTAATTAGAAACAAGTATAGCAGTTTAAGAAGTACAATAAAGTGAGGCATTAAAAAGGGATACGCAAATAAACTGATTTAGTGCTTTAAATGGAGTATAAGAAAGGTGATGAATGTATGCCCATATGTTAGAAATCCTTAAATTTAGCAGTGTTGATTTCTGGGATATTTAAGATTTTAAAGCAACAAATTACAATTTTGTCAGATTTTACTCACCATGATTCCACTGCAGGATAAATGCCAATTTTAAACATGAATCAAAACTTACATTAACTCATTGGCAATCCCAATGGACCAAAGAAAATCATGTTTTTTTAGTCAGACAACTTAAAAAGACAAACTAAAGCCTCGCCTTACACCTTCAACACCTTCAGTTGTTCAAAGAATTTAAAATCACTGGAATTCATTTTATATATATATATATATATATATATATATATATATATATATATATATATATATATATACATATATATATATAATCCTCCATTCAAAAATAATCAAATTGCACCTTATCAATTCAAAATTGCCTCATATCAGAGCCCTTTTTAAAAAGATACTACACCAATAATCATACTTTAAATAAAGAAATAAATAACTAAATAAAAATACATAATAAATATTGCTAATACATATTCTTAAAATAAACAAGGAACATGCTAAGTAATCTTTAAAATTCACAACAAATATTTTATTAACAAGTCATAACTCAAACAAACTTCCAAGATAGCTGCACTCTAACAGCTTGTTTCTATTTCTCCCAATGTGAAAACTGAAACTTAGCAGAGAAGGACAGTAGACTTGTGTTTATCAGTAAATTTCAGTAAATGGCTAGTAAGTATACTGTCTGGGTGCCAAGAATAAAGAAACACAGAAGACCTGAAAAAAAATCAGCTACAAAAAGTGAGGAAGAAGCACTGACTAGGAAGAGTTCTGCAGCTGTACAGCAGAAAGTAATGCAAGCTTCAGACATGACTTCCAATAACCTACAGGAAGATACAAGACAACTGCATACAGGCCTGATTAATATAAACAAAACACTGATAGAGTATATCAACACAAACAACAAAAGGCTGGAAGAAGCTTTAAACAGATATTCAAATGAGATGATAAAGCTTCAGAAATCAGAGGTCAACATGAAGAAAAAGTTGGCTGAATATGAGACTGCTCAAGAAGAGATGTTTCATAAAATAATAAAATTCAAGGAAAGACCATGTATGGAAAACCTGATATTTTCAGATATACCAGAGAAGCTGAAAGGAGCAGACTGCATTAATTTTACAAAAGCTCAAATAAGCAACTGGACTGATATTCCACAGTAGGAACTGTTAGTTGAATGGGCACATCGTGTGTATGCTCCAAACCTAGCCATAAAAAAGCAACCTAGACCTATAATAGTAAGGATGCAATCCTATCAGCAGAAGGAGTTGATTCTAACAAAACTGTGAAAGAAGGACAAAATACTGACAGCAGAGTGTTTGTGGAGAATGATTACTCATTGTACACCAGGCAAAAGAGAAGTAAGTTAATTTCACTATTCAGAAAATGTCAAGACGCAGGTGTGAGATTCAAACTATATATATATATATATATATATATATATATATAAAATTTATAGATATATATAACTATATATCCCACCAGGAAATAATATCCCAACCCTTGAAGAAATCCTCTCATGGGCCTCAACCAATATAAACAATGAAAACTACATTCTAGGTGATGTAAATATCAACTGGGAAAACATTAACAGCTCCACACCCACTCAATATATTAACCTCTTCAATTTTACCCAAATAATCCACTCTGTAACCAGACCCAGTAAAACGAAATCCTCTGGTACTACCCTTGATTGGATCCTAGTCTCCCACCCCAATAAAATTATTGACTCCGGTACCATTCCTGACTCCATCAGTGACCACCTCCCCGCCTTCGCCCTATGTTCAACCTCCTCCTCCCCGAACCAACACCAGTACATACACACACAAAACCTCAGTAACTTCAACCCCACTGTATTCATAAACTCCCTTAAACAAATGAACTGGAATATTCTAAAAACCCTTCCTCTGGTCTCCGTTGTCAACTATTTTAATTCCACCTTTCTAAATACCCTTAATGGTCTAACTCCAATAAGAACTAAAAGAATAAAAATCAGTACTGCCCCATGGCTATCCAAACATATCAAACAGCTTATGCACCAAAGGGACAAATCCTGGAAACTATACCAAAAGAACAAACTCCCTGAAACCCTTCTACAATATACACAACTATGTAACCTTGCAAAAAAACAAATCATTAGAGATAAAAAAATCTTACTACATCAGACTCCAGTCCAATCACACAACCAATCCAAAGAAATTCTGGAGCTCAATATCTGCTCTTCTCAGCCCTGGCACCAGAAACACCCTATGCCCAGACCCCAACAAATCTGACCAAGAACTAGCTTCATTATTTAACCCTCTTTATTAACTACATATCTGAACTCACTAAAACTTTTCCAAGCCATAATCTCCCCTCTCAGTCTACTTCCCCCACTACCTCCCCTTCCACCCCTCCTACTGTCCCCAACTCTCCCCTTATCTTCAACCTTAGACCCATCTCAACCAACTACATAAAAAGACTACTCTTCAAAATAAAACCTTGCTCTAACACCCGTGACAAATTATCCTCTCAATTTCTTAAGCTAGCCACTGATGGCATTGCTTATCCCATTAGCATTCTAATCAACAGATCCATTCAGGAATCCTACGTCCCCAAACTTTGGCATAAAGCTTACATCCTTCTTCTCCACAAAGGAGGCAAAAACACCAACATATCTAATTTCCGTCCCATAGCTATCCTCTCCCCAATCTCATAAAATCTTGGAAAAATGTATCCACCTTAAACTCATGCCCTACCTAACCCAACACCAGCTCCTTACTCCAACCCAACATGGCTTTCAGCCAGGACATAGTACCACAACAGCCCTCCTTTCTTTCCTTGGCACTGTCAATCATGCCTGAGACACTGGAAAAGTTGTATCCACTATGTTTCTTGACCTTTCCAAAGCTTCCGACACTGTTTCCCACACCCACCTTCTGAGCAATCTTTCTAATCTCAGTCTCTCTCAGAATACCCTATCCTGGTTCTCCAGCTACTTATCTGACAGATCACAGGCTGTGAAATGGATCAAAGGCACTTATTCTTTTCTCCACACCCTACAGGTGTACCCCAGGGATCCATACTGGGTTCTCTACTGTTCAACATCTTCATCAACACATTTAACTCTGCCATCTCTAATGCTTCAGTAATTCATTATGTAGACCATTCAACTTTAGTTTGCTCTGCTACTAATCTCCCTGATCTTCTATCAATAACTCAGGCTGCCTTCTCAGCCACTGAAGCCTGGATGATCCAAAACCATCTTTCTCTGAATGCCAACAAATCCAAATTATTAATATTTCCACCCTCAAAATCCTTCCCTTCAGACAACACCTCTTTCCAAGTACTAAGCCAAAACAATACTCCTATAGAAATCATTACCCATGCTAAATTACTAGGAGTTATAATAGATGAACAACTAAAATTTGACCTCCATGTCCTTCAAAATATAAAGAAAACCCATCAAAAGCTTGGCATGCTGTACAGAAACAACCGCTTCCTTTCACCCCACTCTAGACACACTCTTGCCTCAAATTACCTCCTTCCCTCCCTTATGTATGGTGCTCCCCTGCTAACAAACCTGTCATCCTCTCTCACTTCCAAGTTAGAAACCTGCTATAACAAAATATCCAAATTTGCCACTAACTCTAAGTACTCCTCCCATCATTGTGAAGCCCTCCACTTACTACAGTGGCTTAAACTTCCTAACTACCTAGACTACCTTCAATTGATCACAGCCCATAGACTCCTCTTCAACCCTACTAAATGCCCCATTCTTTCCAACATACTTCCCCTCTATCTACCCAACAGACATCTCAGATCTGAAAATCAAAACCTAATCACTGTTCACAAACCTAACCGCTCACCTGGACAGCTACTCCTCTCTTTCCTTAGCCAAAAAATGGAAATCATTTACCCCTACCCTAAGGACTATGCAGAATTTAGAAAACGTTGAGTCTCCTCCATTCATACCTTGTCTCTAAATGGAAATGTACCTGCATCCTTCCAACCTAACCCACATCCCTTATGCTGCTTCCTCATTGCTATCTCAATAATATTCTCTACTACTAAGCCTTCTTTATAACTACACCTTCACGGATTTTCACCTAGAAATTTTAACTATCACTTTTACTGACACTACTCTAAATGTAACCATTTATTGAATTAAATGTCTTTGTATGCTCTATATGCTACTAATATGTCACTGTGATATTGTTAGCTATTATACTAGGTTATTTTGATAATCTCTGCTCGTCCATTCATACCTTGTCTCTAAATGGAAATGTACCTGCATCCTTCCAACCTAACCCACATCCCTTATGCTGCTTCCTCATTGCTATCTCAATAATATTCTCTACTACTAAGCCTTCTTTATAACTACACCTTCACGGATTTTCACCTAGAAATTTTAACTATCACTTTTACTGACACTACTCTAAATGTAACCATTTATTGAATTAAATGTCTTTGTATGCTCTATATGCTACTAATATGTCACTGTGATATTGTTAGCTATTATACTAGGTTATTTTGATAATCTCTGCTCGTCACTATTATGTATACATTCTATTGTATTTGCATTGTGGAGCTTTTCTCCTTGGGCCTCCACTGAAAATGGGCTATCTTAGCCCAGTGGACTTCCCCGGTCATTAAACTGGAGATAAATAAATAAATAAATAAATAAATAAACTGCTGTATCCAGCTGTCTTCAAGGTGTATTTCCTTGGAGGGACAAAATCATTTTTTGGCAAAGTGCATGCTAAGGAGGAAATACAAAAGTTTGTTCAACAAAAACTGAACTGTGAAAGAGAAGGAGATTCTGCTTCTTGTTTTTCTGGCAATAATGACCACAAAGAGACTATACCTGTGAAACTTTTTTCAGTATTTCAATGGGAAATGTTGGAGAGAAGGAAGGGAGCACAAGACATGACTAGAAGAATTGACATTATGTTGGAAATGAAGTAGAGACAGAATGTGGGTGATGGAGAAAAACAGTAATAAAATCCGTAACTTAATGTGGGATTACAATGCAATAATTATATTTGTAAAATATGACCGAACAAGAAAATCTGGAAATATTGGACTTTTTCAAAATTTGTTTGATGTGTGCGGGTCTCTAAAGTATATGCCCTACTTCATGTCGTCAATGTTTGGAAAAATGCTTTGGGTAGGGGAAGAGAGGGGAGAATGCTAACTGTAAGTAAAGAAAAACACTTTATTTTCTAAATAGTACTGTATTTGTGGTGCATGGTTTTCTTTGAATGCTATTTTTAAGTGTAATTGGGATTATAAACAGGTGGTGTTCTTATCTCCTCTTATCTTGTTTTCTTGTACAGTTTTGAGAAATATAGGCAATGCAATGATCAAAAAAAGGGGGTGGAGCCTGGTTAAAAAGGCATGACAAAGTTCAAATTAATGTGCTTTTTTATTCTTGCATGGGGAATGACTGATTAAGGTCCTTTGTTTTAAGATGGAGAGCAAGTAAATGAAAAACAATATTGAATAACATAAGGCTTTTTTCTAGCAATTGCATATATGTATACTAAGTAGCAATTCTGCAGCTGGTCTTCATCTCTCCATGGAGACAATCTGATAAAGAGAAACTGGAGACAGTCTGGTGGAAGGGGATTGGCTGAGGGAAAAGAAAAAAAAAAGAACAGAAAAATTGGTTAGGGTATAATGTTTTCTGAAAACAGTCAGGGGTTTTTTCCAGGTGTGACAGCTTTAAAGATAATACAAAAACAATTAGACTTGAAGTAAAGTTTTCTCAGTTTTTAATGCAATGGGGATACTAATATAAAGATGTGATTTTTTTTCTTTTTCACCCTTCTTCTCCTTTTTCTTTGTTCAGTTTTAAAAAATGCAGGCACTGCAATGGGAAAAAAAGGGAGGAGGGGCCTGGGGAGGAGATGGGGGAAAGCAGAAGGGTCTGGTTAAGAGAATACGACAAAATAAAAATCAGTGTGCTTTTTTCCATGCTTGTATAAGGAAACGACTGGGTTATCCACTAACAAGTTTATTACAAAGCATGTAAATGAAAAAGAATATTGAATATTGTAAGGCTTTTTTTCTGATAAACAATGTACCTTTAGCAGTTTTGTGTCTGGTTTGCATGTCACTAAAAGACAATTTTATAAAGAGAAATGTCTTGGAGAAAGTGTTTACTAAAAGCATTCAGTGTTTTCTCAACTGGGAGAGCTATAAAAACATACTAAATCAAATAGAACTTACTAGTAGCATAGGCTGTACCATGCATCTTAGCATGACTATCCTTTCTTTTTGGTTAATTTTAGCCTGTCTGTGTAGCTATCAACTTAGAACCTATGTTTTTATTAGGAATTAAAAACTTCAATATTTGAACATGTATATAGTTTAGTGTGTTATTATTAAGTTAATAGGCTTTAGGAGTTTTTTTGGGGAGGGTTGTTTGTTCTGTTTGAGGGCTTTCAAAAAACAAAAAGTTATTTAAGATGTGGCATAGATGCAAATGGCTATGACAAAAAACAGCTGCATAAAAGATCAACCTGCCGAACAGTATATACATGTAACATAAAAGTTGGAACTAGACATTTAACAAAAAGGCAGTTATACATAAAAGATGGCATTAATAACTATATAAGAAAATTATGCCTTCCGTAATGTCTTTCAATCTGAATGGCCTTGCAGATAAATATGAAAAAGAAAGAGTAATGAACTATATTAAAAATGTAGAGGGCAAATAGCTATGCTACAGGAGAAACACATGGAAAGAACTGAACATGTGAATTTGATAAAAAAAAAGGTTTTCAGGCTGGTTATTCAGTGGAATATCTGGGGCAAAGGAAAAGAGGAGTGCTTATATTAATTGCAAGAGGAGCTCCAATAGTAATAGAAGAAGAAAAATAGATAATGAAAGATACATAGTACTAAGGGGCTACTGGCTAGGGAGGAGGATTACACTGGCATGTATTTACATCTCCCCTAAAACTGCTATATTGGAGCTTAAGAAAATTCTGGTAGAAATAATTAGCTTTCAATAAGGAATATTACTTATAGGTGGAGACTTGAATTTGGTTTGCAACAGTGAAGATGTCTCTGGAGGGCCTAGAAAGGAAAATATAACAAAGGAGGGTAGATTCTGAAGAAATTTATGAAAATGTTTGGCGCAGAAGAGGTGAATTCAGTACTAGGAGTTTGGAGTGAATTTATATATTACTCACTGAGCTACAAGAACTGTCCTAGGCTACAAAGATTTCATATTTCACAGGAACATGTGCATTTCATTGAAGGTCTTGATACACACCCAATAAATATTTCAGAACATGCGCCAATAATACGTAAAATAAAAATGCAAGGTAATGAAGCACAAATGAGACATTGGCACTTTCCCACCTATTGGTTGAAAAGAGAGGAATTCAAGGAATTGGTT
Source organism: Protopterus annectens (assembly GCF_019279795.1). Classification (NCBI taxonomy): domain Eukaryota; kingdom Metazoa; phylum Chordata; order Ceratodontiformes; family Protopteridae; genus Protopterus; species Protopterus annectens. The sequence goes on from NC_056750.1 coordinate 335,918,166, forward strand.
TTAGAATTAATTCAGAAGATACTAGAGAAGATAGCTAGAGAGGGGGATAAAATTAAAGTGGAGTTTAAAACTAGGGAAGAAATAAAAGAAAGGGAGACATAGTTAAACAGTAACAAGAATTATTTAGACGGATTGTCAAATGTTAAAGTATTGCAAAATAGGGGGAATCTCTCGGAACAAGAAAATGAGCAACTGCAGAATGCTAAACAGAAAATTATGTCAATAATATGCATGTGTTTAGAAAGATTGCTGTTAAGCAAATGTTTTTTGATAATAATTCTAGACACAAAAACTTTTAGCACAATGACTCAGGCAACAAAGTGGTGCTTAGGGAGCCTATAACAAGGAAGATAACAAGAGACCCTGTTGAAGTATTAGAAATATTTTGGAAATCTTATGAAAGTTTGTATAAACCAGGGAAATATGGAAAATCAAGAAAATATACAAATGGAAATGTTTATGGAAGAATTAAATATGCCAAGGTTAGAGGTAGATGAGGCGCAATTACTAACAATTAGGATAGTAAGAGATTAGATAAAAATGTAATAAAGATGATAATCCCAGCGAAACAACAAAATTGCAAACACACCAAAGGTGAATGAACGCCAGGAATACAGGATACTGTGCTGGAAACACTTAATTTATTGACATAAAATAGGTTGAGCGCTTTCTACAGAAGTAAATCTGTCTTCTTCAGAACATCATAGCATGGAATCATGACGCTTATATATCATAATTGAAGTAAAAAGCCCGCCCATGTGTGAGACTTCTCAAAAATAGCAGTAAGAGTCACAAACAAAAACAATACCAGGTAGTACTTCCGTGCAAGAACACTACTTTGCTTTTCTTCATAGGAATCCCCAGTAGTGTTCTTGCACGGAAGTACTACCTGGTATTGTTTTTGTTTGTGACTCTTACTGCTATTTTTGAGAAGTCTCACACATGGGCGGGCTTTTTACTTCAATTATGATATATAAGCGTCATGATTCCATGCTATGATGTTCTGAAGAAGACAGATTTACTTCTGTAGAAAGCGCTCAACCTATTTTATGTCAATAAATTAAGTGTTTCCAGCACAGTATCCTGTATTCCTGGCGTTCATTCACCTTTGGTGTGTTTGCAATTAGATAAAAATGGCTATGTATAACCAATTTACAGGAAAGTCCCCTGAAATGGATGATATTCCTGTGAAAGTCTAGAAGTTAGGTGGGAAAAAATTATGAAGATCTGGAAGGTTTTGTTTAACAGTACTTTAAGAGGAGAAGTACCAGCTTCCCGGAAGAAGGTGGTGGTAATGGTAATACCTAAAATGGGTAAAGATCCATCAGATCCAGCTTTATACAGGCCCATTCCAATAATAAACCATGATTATAAAGTGTTTATGTCTAGTTCTCTCTGTTTACTAACACAGTGGGAAAAAAACTGGAACCAGCTACCCAGTGAACTAACTCTACTCTCTTCCTTGCCTCTCTTTAAACAAAAACTCAAAAAACACCTTAAAACGCATTGGTTATACCCTTGTAGCAACCCTGACTATCCACCCACTTTCACTACTGTTACTTACTCTTCCAAATAAACTTACTAACATTTTAAAGCTAATTCATGCAAGCAAGGCTGTTACTGCTTGAACTCTAATCAACATACTGCTGAAATCTTTCTACTTTGATGTGAAAAATTCCTCATGAATCTAACTGTGCTACATTTTTTATTGTCGCTTTTTCAAGTGTAAATATCTTCAGTATGTTATTATTACTTGTTGTACTTTTTTTTTTTAAATCCTTTCATTTACCATGTAACAACTTTTTTAATTTTCTATTTTGCTGGAGCTTTTCTCCCCAGGCCTCTACTGAAAATGGAAATATATCCAGCTAGACTAGCCCGGTTAACAAATGTAAAATAAAATAAAAATAAATAAAAATTATGTCCATAATGGCTAAAAGAATGGCAAAAGTGATACCAAAATTATTGATATGGCTCAGTGTGGTTTTATGGAGGGGAGGCAAACATTTGACAACATTAACAGAACAGTGATGATCCAGAAGAAAGCAGAATGTAAGAAAATACCACTTTTATTGATGGGTCTTGATGTAGAGAAAGCATTTGACAGAGTAGACTAGGACTTCATGAGCTGGGCAATGGAAGGAGGTGCTTTCCCTGATACAATTATTTGAAAAAAAGTTGATTAGAAGAATAAATGAAGGATTGGAGGTGCAAATTAAAGTGGGAGGGGTCCTCTCCAATAATTTCTGCTTGAGTAGAGGAGCCAGCAGGGTTGTCCGCTTTCCCCTTTGTTGTTTGCATTATATTTAGATCCGTTGGCAAAGAAAATAAGGGACTCAGAAATTCAAGGATATAATTGGTATGGTAGTCTGGAAAAGCTGGCTCTATTTGCAGATAATATTATTTTATATACGGCAAAACCAGAAAAGAAGATTACAGTGCTGTGGAACATTTTAAGACAGTTTCAAATCTTCTCAGGATACAAAATTAATGAAGCTAAAACAAAGGCAATAGCGGTAAATTATGTACCCACACATGAATTGGTCCAACAATATCCATATTTATGGGGACATGATAAAATGAAGTGTTTAGGAGTATGGATTAGAAATGACTCTGTTGAGACAGCTATGGATATGTGGAAAGAGACTAAGCAGAAGATGATGCAAAAATTGAGAAACTAGAAGCTTTGTTATATGGATATGGATACTAAGATACAAACCATTAACATGTTTTTAGTCCCTTTAGTCGTATGTACAGGTCAGGCATATTTTTATCAACCAGAGTAGAAGCTGTGGATAGCAATTAAAAAAAGAGTTGAAGGGTTTTATCTGGGAAGAGAAGACAGCAAGGGTCAAGTGGGATAAGCCGATTCTTCCAATACAACAAGGGCGACTAAGATTATCCAATTTGAGGGGGCATTTTAGAACAACACAGTTAAGGCTCTTATACAAAGCACAAGCAGAAAACTATAATCAAAGTGGGAAAGAATGATGCTGATACAGGGAGGAAGCTCAAGAAATAAGGAGAGATTGGGATGTTGGATGCAGTCTCTTAAGGAGAACAACAAATATCATACAGAGTATTATATTCATAAAATAGCAGGGAGTATTCTAAGACCCCAACCAGCACAAGAATGGAAAAAAAGAGATTTTGCCGATAGGGATGACTGTGGCCAGGGATACAGATAACAGGCAAGAGGGGGCTGGAATTTAGTGGAGAAAACTGGCAAAGGAACCAAGATATTGGGAGCAAATAACTAGAAAGGGAAAGGTAATAGAATGGGAAGAGGCCAAAAGTTTATTTGGACTGCAAGTTAGAGACTGCCTTCCCTATGAAGGACTGATATCAGAGTATAGGCAAAGGGAAAGATATAGGGGGCTCCTGAATGAAAGACCAACAATGCTAGAGTTTTTAATATAGTCTAGAACAGAAACGGCTGTTAAAAAAGAAATGATTAGTAAAGTATATAAAATATTGCAAGATAATTATAAGAATCGATCAGAGGAGCTTTGAAAGGATTGGGAAGAGAGATTGCATAAGCAATTCACAAAGAGACAATGGGGGGATATATGTATACCTCCCAAACATGCAGCAAAGTCTAGAAGATTTAGGATCTTTGCCTGGAAGTGTTTACAGAGGTATTTTTATACCCCAAGTAGACACCAAATAATTTTTTCTCAGGTGGATAGCAAATGTTGCAGGTGTGATGGGCAGAAAAGAGGTGGCTGGGGGCATATTTTTTTGGGAGTGTAATGAGCTGGCAGACTTTAGGGATTCCCTGCAGACCACTCTGTCAGAGTTGCTGGGTGAGCAGATTTGACTGACTGGGAAGTTGATTTTTTTGAGTTATGATACAGAATCAGAATTGCCTAGATATAGTAAAGCCTTACTGAGTCTAATAATAGTGACTGCCAAAAAAGCCATTACTACAAAATGGAAATCAAAATCTAGACCAACTTTATTGGAAGAAGTGAATATAGTAACAGAGATAAATAAACTGGAATTGGGATCTTTAGAAAAGAGAGGGAGCAAACTACAGAGGAAAAAAATGGGAACTGTGGGAACAATATATGCAGAGCAGGAATGAGGTTTAAGAGGCAGGATTTGAATGAACCATATAATGCTTAACTGACAATGACTGGATAGATTATAAGTGATGCATAATGTTTGCAACTACAGTTGTTTCAATGGTGTCTGTGATGTATAATGTTTGCAACTAAAATGGTGTCATGTTGTTTATTTTTAATTTATATACATGTAAGATTGCCAATGTCATATATGAACATTTAATAAAGATGTTTGTTGGCAAAAGAAAAAAAAACAATTCATAACTCAAACCATCTGGCTGCAAAGTTCCATATGAAAAAAAAACAAGCTTCTTTTTTTTAAATAAAATATCTGAGACATTCAAAAAATCAAGGATACAACAAGTATACATGATAAAATATAAACTTGCTGGATCACTATTATGTTCTTTCTGAAAATGCACAGCTGCAGGCTAGTAGTAGACATATTTTTCATGTCTCTTATATGTTCTTGAATCCTTTTTCTTACATGTCTCATAGTTTGCCCTATACATTATTTTTATCAGGGACATCATAAGCCAAGGAGTATAAAAGCAAAGGTAATCACTGCTGCCCAAAGGTCCAATCCCAGAAAACAACGAAAAATAAAATGAAATAAACAAGGTAGGACCACCAAGGCTCTACAATCCACTTTATTCCAACAGTAAAACAGATGGATAAGCACTTTCACGTGGGATGACCACGCTTCATCAGATCTCAATACAAAATAAAACATTCAGTTTTAATAGTATCACAAATTACTACTAAAGCCAATTAATACAAGCTAAAACTCATAAATACTTCCGGTTTGCTAATGATTGGCAGTGGATTTTTTATGGTGCCGAGTTACCAGCCCGACGCCCAACCTTCACCTTCACACACATTAATAATATTATCAGAATCCTTTTCAGATATACTAATGTAGTTCTAAAATAATAGATCAAGTTAAATATTTCTGGAAATATATGACATCTTTAAGGGATGCTTCAGAGTGGCTGAATAAAGAACTAGTATTTTCCTATAGAAAAGGAAAAAGTATACAAAACATTTTGGTAAGAGGTAAATTCAGCATGCCATCTCCCAATATACCATATAGTTTGACAACGTGTGGCACATTTGCTTGTGGCAAGTTTAAGGTTTGTAAGTATGTAATATAAAACTTTCCCTAGAATTAGTAATGTTCCTTTTAGAACTTGTGGCCATTTCACTTGTAATACTGAAGGCATTATATACGCCTTGAGATGTCCTTGCAACAAATTCTATATTGGAGAAAGTAAAAGGTGTTTTAAAACTAGAATTTTAGAGCATGTGAGGGATATTGTTAGTAAAAAAGCAGAGAATTCTATAGCTGAACATTTTAGTTTGCTTCATAATGGAGAAAGTAAAGGGCTACAAGGTACTGTTTTTGGAAAAAATACAAATATCTAGATCTGATGTTTCTTTTATCAAGAAACAGTTGCTTTTAAAAGAATCTGCTTACATTTTAAACTTTGACACCCTGTCTCCAAGGGGACTAAATGAAGAATGTAATTGGAGAGTATTCCTTTAATTGTATGATTGTTTAATTGATGTATTGTAATTGGAGAGTATTCCTTTAATTGTATGATTGTTTAATTGATGTATTGTAATTGGAGAGTATTTCTTTAATTATATGATTGTTTAATTGATGTATCTGTACGTGTATATTTGGGGCATGTTTTTTACTTTATTTTATACTCCTTGAAAGCTTTGGCCGAGACGGCAGAGTTTTATTAAACTTGTTGGATATACTGGTGGTTGCTTCTTTTTTGCTACAAGGCAATTTTTTAATTTGTGCATCAGTTGGTATACTACTGTTTACTGTTTGATCAGTAAGTATTCAGTGAATTCATGTAAGAGATTTTCAAATCTAATGGTGAAAAATCTCTTCTGGTATAATGATATACCAATAGCAATTTCTTTTCAGCTTTTCCTGGTTAGGTGTCGCCACAGTGGATCACCAGTCTGCTAATGATTGGCAGTGGATTTTTACGGTGCCGTGGTGCCAGCCTGATGCCCAGCCTTCAAAGAAGGCACACCCACACACACATGCACCTACCTGGATGTCTTTATCATTTACGCAGCCGCAGGGAGGACATGATATACCAATACTTTTTTTAAGATAAGAGTCACCCCTTCTACGAAGGCATATCTTGTCACAAAATAAACACCTTTTTCTGCATGAAAGTTTTTTAAGTTGTATGATTAATACAAGTGATTTTGTTTCCACCATTGGGATCGCCAATAAGTTAGTACAAGTTTTGTGTCCAATTTAACCAAAGATAGGGAAATAAAGAGCAGTACATGTGCAGGCTTTGCTGGTTGGGACCAGAGCTAAACTATTCTGTTGTCTAATTGGCTGGTTTACTATTCGTTCTAAGGAATTCCATTTATTAGGTCTAGGAATCTCTGGACATACCAGACTTTAGAAGTGGAGATGTACTGGTTTCATGGGTACATTAAAGAATCTTTTGCAGCCCTCTGGGGATATAGAGGGTATCCTATAATAGGCTACAAATTAATCATTTGTTTTGCTCAGGGTAAGTTGAATCAAGATGAGTTCATTTTTTTCAGTCTCTGGGAATCTGCCTACAGGTGATGTGGTCTCTAATAAATATGGAAAGACCACCACAGCTTCCCTTAAGCCTGAATGCATGGTACACACAAAATCCAGGTATAGATGGAGTGCTATCTTGATAGTGAAACCAAGATTTAGTTACAACACATATACTGTTGCTTTTAAGTTGCAAGAGGGCCTCAAGATCAGACAGTTTTTGTTAAGATATCTGACACAGAGAAGAGCTACCTTGATTTGCTCATATCAGGAGTTCAAATTAGTGGTATTTTTTCTCTGTTATTTTGGGAGTCTAGCAGTTGGACTCTGCCTAAAACAGACACTTTCAGAGCAAGAAAGGCTTTAGGTGGTATGCAGAAGTTATGGAGCGAGAAGTGCAGGTCATTTTTTATAAAGTAAGTTGGACTGTCAACCATGCCATTTCAAGTTGAGATATCCTAGATGCCCTTAGAATGACGTCAACTGCTTAGTCAGTTACTGAAGCCAATTTTATATTTTGCATTTAGACATTATTTTGGTAAAGGTAGGATTCTACTCGGGACTAGATTCTTGTCTACATTTGACAGATGCATATAGAGATCCACCATGTCTCTGCATGTCTCTCAGGATTGAGTTGCTCAAGTCATTCCCATCTACATGGGCTACTACAAGGCCAAGATCATATTTGCCTGGTGTGGGAGACTGTAGAGCCCTCATAACATTACAGATCTTAACACAGGAAAGGCAACTACCTGTAACCCTGTCCTTGTCCAGCCTCTTAAATATGAAGTCAGTGTGCTTTACATTAGTCATCTATTACTAGGAAATTACTATTTGCAGTCAAGCAATTAGTGGTAGTAGACTATCAACTTACAACAGCCTGATGATTTGTTATTACATCTGAGAAGGGTGAAGTTGTGTTTGTGGATTTCTACTGAGATGTTGACTTTTTAGTTCTATGTAGCTTGGGGAGAGACTTTCTGATTACCTCAAAATATGTTAGTTTGACATGTTCCTGTCTATGTATAGGTAGTTGTAGTAGTACCATGTGTGTGTGTGTGTGTGTGTGTGTGTGTGTGTGTGTGTGTGTGTGTGTGGGCATGTATGTGTATGGCATTCACAGAATAACTTGCTTGGTGAAAGGGTAGCCTGCAAGTTGGATAGATTCTTACACTTTTGAGATTTAATCATTTGTGCCAAGAGTAATGGTTCAGTTTGTGTGTGCATTTGTCAGTTCCTACATAGCCTTAGAATACCGAGTGTTATGACACTGGCAAAAGAAAGGAAACAAGCAGATTTGTTCTCCATGTCAGCTAGTTGGGATAGAGTCTTATAAGACCAAATGCACTGAAGAATAATGTTAATAATAATAATGCAGAGCAATTCACTGCATACTGGGGCTCACATCACAGCTAGTAGCAATAAGATGAAGAGAAGGGACAGATAACTGTGACATTGGCTCACAGAGCAGCTAAGGGCAAACAAGTGCAAACAAGAATGCGATACCAATATAACTTATGAAGAATGTATGGAGGTACGCAGTACATGAGTACAAATTTCTAAACATTTCACCTGTGTTTATAATGTGCTCATTTCAACCCTGCCAGTAGCAACGGCACTCCTGAAGGTGTTAAAGCAATCAGAGGTCTAGAAGCAGCCTTTTTCCTCTCGTCTCATTAGAGTAAAATCAGTATACATTTTCTTACACACACATACACACACACACACACACACACACACACACACACACAGTGGCCTTTGTCCCACATGACTTTGTCCAGATTTCTTGCTCAAAGAGGTTGAGAGGTATGACGTGTAATCCCAGAACTCCACTGATATTCTAGAATTTATTAGTCCTTGGCTCTCAAGAGTAGTATTTTCTTCTTAACTTAAAACAACGCACAGCAGAACTCACCTATAATAAGGCCTGCAAGGAATTTCTTACCAAGGAAGCTAACAGTAGTTTTCTAGGAGCTGTTACATAATTCCCAATGTACAAAGAAATTCTAATTGCTGTCAGTTTCATCTGCACTAAGGTGACAATTCCTTTAGTTTTTACATGGCAGGATTTTAGCTGTAAACTTATTTCTTAGATTTTATTTGATTTTTACTACTCCCATTGTATCATTTAAGGAATTATGAAGTGTATATATGTTTGTCATTAACTATACCCTGACATCCTTCTTTTATTAAATTTCTACTTTTATATTACTCGCATCCCTTGGTTCTAGCTGTTTTCAGCACTGCATCTGTAATATAATCTGACAAAGCTGAAGCTTTATCATTTGCTTTTGTTCTTTGTCTATATTTGTTTTCAGTATTTAATAAGGCTGTAAATGAAAAAAGGGCCCCCGTGGTCCACTTAACATATCTGTACAGGCAAACAAACAAAAACTAACTAAATAAATAAAGTGTAGTAAGAAGCTTCATTGTAAGTGATGTAGGTATGGAAAGAAATATGAGGAAGTAGATAAAAAATAATATTTAAAAATAACAGAACTTAAGAAAAAGAATTCAGTTAAAGTTTTCAAAAATATTTCAAGTGCATTCGCAGATGTATGTTCCTTATTTTTAGGAACCACTGGCACCATTCCCTATAGCTGAAAGTATGCCTACGTACAATCTGAGTTTCAAAACAATTACCTCATCCAGGCCCTAGATGACCAGCAAGCAATATATTTGTCTAGCTGAAACAGTGGAGAAACGTATATGTGAACAACTCCCTAACTATTTCAGTAAATGTAACATCTTTGCAAACAATCAGCACGGTTTTAGGCCATGATACAGCACACACTTAGTAATCACATCTATAATGTCACAGGAAAGTTTTTCTTAACATGAACATATAGACCTTAAACAAGCATTTGAAAATGTACATCCACCAAAACTCACCCTGGAAGAAAGCTGCCTTCAGTGAATTGGGGCCCAACAGAATATTTAGGGCTCTCCAACGTAGCCTCTGACTTGAAAATATTCTAATTTGGGATTCCCCAGGGATCAAACCTAGGGCACTTTTATTTTCACTTTTCATTAATAACTTAAAAAGTAATATTCTTTTTCAAGGTCTGTATTACTATTGTACTCCTTAGGGGAAACTCCTCAACTAAAAATCTACAAGATCACATGCAAAGAGAATTTAAATTAATCTGGAACTGACTTCCTGATAATAATAATAATAATAATAATAATAATTGTAATAATAATTAACTGCAATAAAATGCAGTGGACCAGTGGTGTTATTCAGAATTTCACATTGGCTATTCTGCACTGTAATAATCAAAATTATAGGCCCACATAGTACTCCTCTCAACCAGCTCATACAACAGAGACACCTTGGTCTAATATTTGATCAGTTGTTACCATTCACCCTACATACAGAAAAAGTAGTTAAACAGGTCAACTAAAGTGCACCTATAAATTCACTGATAATACTTATAGCTGTGTTTAGGTGTGCATTCAGGATCAGTACACTTATTCTAAAATTACAACAAAAAAACAGGCTTAAATAGTGGGAAGTATACTTCCTGTGTTCAATTCAAGTCAGTCACAAAAGGTAACCAAATGTTCCACAAAAAGAAACGAAGCTGTAACACAAACCGCTTTACTTTGCGAACTCTTAATCCAGTAAAAAAGAGTCAAAATCACCATAGAGTGTTCATTCGAACCTACTCATCCACTGGGCAATAGCTTGTAGAAAAAACACGCAGCCAGCATGTAAAAATAAATCCAAGCGTCCAGTAGAAACCACGTTTATTAAAATAATTAGAACACAGGGCTAGCGCTTTCAACGAATCTTCATCAGGCCACTAACAAACAAACATACTAGCATCCCTTTTATAGCAAAATGCTAGAGTCAACTACTGATGTCACATCCTGTTTGCACATACTGAAGTCAACTCTGATGTCACATCCTGTTATACATAAAATATTTAAACTGACATCACTTTTGTAGTAAAACGCTACAAGCAACTCTGATGCCACATCCTACTAAATGTAAAATCTTATAAAATGTTTCAAATTATTTAAAATATATAAAATATATATGCAGACATTTTGTAAACAGTGCACAATAAAAATGTTCTAAAATAACATTTCACCCTACTTTAACTGCTGCTGCATGTAACATTCAAAATGTTTTAAAATAATTTAAGTATCTATGTAACCATCTCATAGACAGTATGCAACAAATAAAATGTTTCACAATTACATACTATCTTCCTATAAATACTGCACTTATATGCATACTAGTAACAAAAATGGCACACATGTTTAGTATTTAATAATAGGCGATATAGTCCCATTTGAAATACTTGTATGTATAAATACATGTTTAAAATAGAGATCAAATTAATAAACATATTAATATCTGCACATGAGCTATTTAGCATAAATATAACTGTATAAAAATGATCATTCAAAAGACTGCATCTAAAATTTGTACAGCGTATGCTTCTAAATATCATAATATCTGTAACAGCAAAAATCATTCAAAACAGATATGTGCACACGCAAAAATATTGATAACAGCTGATATTATAAACATAAAAATATATGAGACTAAATGTGTAAAATCAGGTGAAATATGTGTGCTGGATGAAAGAGGAAAACATGGTATATCAGCATCTTTCATAACAATTGGCCCCTAATGAGCCTGCAGAGTAAAATACAGAGACAATGATGGAAACAGAAATGGAAAAATATCAATTATGAAAATGTTATAAATATAAAAGTAAAACCAGCCAGAGGTTGATAAAGGGTGGCAAAGGGGTGAAAAGCTTCAATGAAGTTTCCTAGCTTTAAGTATAGGTTTGATGGAGACTCTGTCATTGAGGCCTGGGTACAAATCAGCCCTAAGCCTGATGATCCATTTGGCCTCTATCTGTTCCGTGGTGTTAAAAATATCTCCTCTTCTACGAGATAGAACATTGTTTTGAATTACTTGAAACAAAAAGCTATGTTGGGTAGATGTATTAATTACATGCCTAGACAGAGCATTTGAAGAACATCTAACTTTGATTTTATATAAGTGTTCCCTAATTCTGTCTTTAAACTTTCTGTCCGTCTTCCCTACGTAAAAGCATGGGGCAGTGTACACAGGTTGCCAGGTACACCACATGGCAGGTCTCACAAGTGGCAGAAACTGTGAAATGAAATTCTTGTCCTGTAATAGGATGATTGAATTTATCAGTTTCTTTAATGAATTTGCAATAATTGCATTTTGACATTTTTTAGTCATTTTATGATTACTGGTTATATTTATGTCAAGCCTATTCGGACCACATAACATTCTGTGTAAATTCAACTTATTTTTATATGTAAATTTTGGTTCTTGGCTCAATATCTCAGAAATAACTGGATCTGTTAGCAAGATGTCCCAATGTTTCCGATATATGCTTTCAATACTATTTACATCTTGTGTAAAATGTATCGGTATTCTGATAACTCCACTGCTAGTTTTGGTGCTGCTACTATCATCTCGTTTACTAGAGAAGTAGGGAAAGGCCCTGCCTTCTCTCAGTTCACTTATGGTACCTAAAGAAGCATCAACTTCTGTTACCGTGTAAGACCTGTCTATAAATTTATTCCTCAAGTCTTCTATGCCTGTTTTAAAGCACGAGTCTTCAGAAAACAGCCTAGATACCCTCATGGCTTGACTTTTAACGATGTTACCAAAGACATGCTTAGGATGCATGCTGCTTCGATGGAGAAAGTTATTTCTATAGCAATCCTTTCGAAAAACTCCAGTGTTAAGTATACCATTTGGTAGTTGTTCAACATATACGTCTAAATAGGGTATGACATCTTTGGAATTAACCATAGAAAATCTTAAAAAACTGGTGTCTTGATTTATTTTATCATAGAAAGACCTCAATTGTTCTTCATCACCTTTCCAAATAAGGAAGAGGTCATCTACAAACCTAGTGTAGAAAGAAACATTCTGACAAAATTCCTCCATCTGAAATAGAGAAGAAACTTCCCAGTAAGCCATAACCAGGTTGGCGTAGCTATTGACACAAGAAGTGCCCATAGCTACGCCATCCCTCTGAAGGTATACTTGACCATTAAACAAGAAAATATTATTTGTTAATACAATTTCCATCAATTCCGTGATAACTTCTATCCTTCCTTCGGAGAATGTGCCATCTCTAGTAAGAATCCTACTTATGCTGTTGAGTCCCTCATGATTAGGAATAACAGTAAAAAGAGAGTTGACATCAAGTGTCACAAACAATTTATGCTGGAAACCATCACTCACCGAGGTATTCTCATATAGTTTAATTAGGAATTGTTTAGTATCTTTCAGTATGTGTGTGTACTTGTCCACTATGGGTCTTAATAAGGACTCTAAGTAGATGGAAATCGGCTCGGTGATCCAGCCCTTTCCTGCAACAATTGGCCTCATAGGTGGATCCAAGCCATTTTTGTGAATCTTGGGTATTCCCTGTATAATGGGTATTGTTGGATGTTCCACTACAAGGTATGTGAATAATTCTTGATTAATCTTACCCTCATTTAACATAACATTTAATCTACTAGAAACATCTGATATGATCCTATTCACTCTACTATCATTGATTTTCAAATAAAAGACAGAATCATCCAGCATATTGCACATTTTATCAATATAAAACTCCATATCCATGATAACTACAGGACCACCTTTATCGGCTGGTCTTATCATAATGGTCCTATCATCTTTCAGGCCATTAAGTGCTTTCCTTTGTACTGGTTTCAGATTGCCAAACCATCTCTTTTTCTATTATTTGCATCATTTTCATATAATCCTTGCTCAACCAGTTTGAATAAGCCTCGATAAGTGGGTGGTTGCATGGAGTGTAAGTACTTGGTTTTCTAACGGATGGGGTAAACTAGTGTTGTTACGAAAATCAACCTTCATTTGGAGGTTCCGTATAAACATTTTCAAATCAATAATGCTATTTGTGATATCGCTTCTACTAGAGGGAATAAATGTTAGACCTTTCTCCAAGACATACTTTTCTTCTTCCGTTAAAAGCTTACTTGATATGTTCCACACTATTGATTCTTGGTCCCTTGCCAAATCTTTTTTAGTGTAGGACCAGCCTGTACTGGTCCTGCTGGTCTCTTTTTCTGCCTTCCCCTGCTCATAGACCGTTCCCTTGCTCCCCCACCCCCTCTCCATTGATTGGCGATGGGGAAAGGGACTGATTCAGTACTCATACTATTGAATCTAGTTTTGGCATCCATGCCTATGCTAATTTTATCTACTGTTTTCAGATTTTTATTCATAATCTTATTAACATTATCGTTCTCATTCTCTATATGCTCACATATATCTATCCTTGTATTGGCATCTTCAAATACAGATATATTGTGAACATTACCAGCGGGGGAAGAGCATGTATCATTAGTACCATCCTGGTGCATTATTGCTGTGGTAACAATGGTATTTTTCTTACCCCCTGTCTGTTTATCTATGACAATAACATTAGAACCATCAGCATTGGTATCTGGCCCATCTCTGGCCAGACCAATATTGGTATTGTCTTTCATTTCATTTTGAAGGCGTGTGTTCTTCCATCCCTTGGCTCCATTCTCCACTCTGGGCCAAGTAAAGACATGGCCTTTTTTAAAATCGTCCATGTCCCTTCTAAGTTTATCACGTTTTTGCTGTAACAGTTTTTTCTCATAAATGAAAACGCTGTCTAACATTTTGTCAATAGATGCTTCTACCACTGGTCTAGGGTACATGGTAGATAAGCTCTGCTGTTGCTTCTGTAGTTTCTCCCTCAATGATGTTTCATGGGGTAAGAAGTAATTGTTCATTAGCTCCATGTACTTCAGGCTGGTATCTAAGTTTAACTGTTGCCATGAATATAACAAATCTTTATACACAGTACCTGTAGTTGGCATCTTCAGGATCCTTAAACCCCTTGGAACGATTTTGCGAGTAATGCATGCTTCGAAATGTTGCCTCTGCAACTGAAGGCGTTTCAGTTTGAGGAAATCTCCTTCCATTTCTTGTACTAGAGTTTCAAGCCCTCGATAATCTTCTTTGCAACTCTGTTCATCATATGTCTCAGCCAATGGACTGAAAGATAACAGTGGATTAATGTCACTTGTAACAGCATCTTCAAATCTGCTCTTAATGTTAGATGTACCTGACTTGGTACTTCTAAGCATATCAGGATTGTAGGGAAGTTCACCTGTTGAATTTTGACTGCTTCCCTCAGCCTTGAGTGTGTGAGCAAAAAATAAGTCACGTAGTTTAAAAACAAAGAATAATGCTCACTACACTCTGTTTGCCTGATAATAAACAAGTCTTATAAATTGCAACAAAAAAACAGGCTTAAATAGTGGGAAGTATACTTGCTGTGTTCAATTCAAGTCAGTCACAAAAGGTAACCAAATGTTCCACAAAAAGAAACGAAGCTGTAACACAAACCGCTTTACTTTGCGAACTCTTAATCCAGTAAAAAAGAGTCAAAATCACCATAGAGTGTTCATTCGAACCTACTCATCCACTGGGCAATAGCTTGTAGAAAAAACACGCAGCCAGCATGTAAAAATAAATCCAAGCGTCCAGTAGAAACCACGTTTATTAAAATAATTAGAACACAGGGCTAGCGCTTTCAACGAATCTTCATCAGGCCACTAACAAACAAACATACTAGCATCCCTTTTATAGCAAAATGCTAGAGTCAACTACTGATGTCACATCCTGTTTGCACATACTGAAGTCAACTCTGATGTCACATCCTGTTATACATAAAATATTTAAACTGACATCACTTTTGTAGTAAAAGCGCTACAAGCAACTCTGATGCCACATCCTACTAAATGTAAAATCTTATAAAATGTTTCAAATTATTTAAAATATATAAAATATATATGCAGACATTTTGTAAACAGTGCACAATAAAAATGTTCTAAAATAACATTTCACCCTACTTTAACTGCTGCTGCATGTAACATTCAAAATGTTTTAAAATAATTTAAGTATCTATGTAACCATCTCATAGACAGTATGCAACAAATAAAATGTTTCACAATTACATACTATCTTCCTATAAATACTGCACTTATATGCATATTAGTAACAAAAATGGCACACATGTTTAGTATTTAATAATAGGTGATATAGTCCCATTTGAAATACTTGTATGTATAAATACATGTTTAAAATAGAGATCAAATTAATAAACATATTAATATCTGCACATAAGCTATTTAGCATAAATATAACTGTACAAAAATGATCATTCAAAAGACTGCATCTAAAATTTGTACAGCGTATGCTTCTAAATATCATAATATCTGTAACAGCAAAAATCATTCAAAACAGATATGTGCACACGCAAAAATATTGATAACAGCTGATATTATAAACATAAAAATATATGAGACTAAATGTGTAAAATCAGGTGAAATATGTGTGCTGGATGATCACTGGGCCATTTTCGGGACTTTGCTGTTTCCTCCACTGTGGTGCGATCTCTGAGTTGGTATATTTAAGAGGGGGAAGGTCAAGGGAAGAAAAATCGCTGTTCCATTTATTCAAAATTTTTGTGTTTTCGTTTTTTTTTTTTGGGTCGATTATACAGCATTTGCTATTTTAAGCATTCGCTGTTATAATATAATAATATAGGCCCACTTCTCAGAAGTTCAGGTCAAAACAGAGTGGCTTGGCTGACTAAGTTTGCTGATGACTGCAAATTAGGCGCAATCATTGGATTCTCAAATGATGTCAATATACTTCAAGAGGGACTTACACAAAGCAATGATTGGTACCAAAGACATGGACTCAAACTCAGTGCTAAAAAATGCATTATCACCCCCTTCAGTAAAAACTATATCCCTGCAGACTATCATATAAAAAAATAATACCCTAAGTAACAACTTAGTAGTGAGAGACTTGGGACCGCAAGTTGACTGTAGCCTAAACTTTGACTACCATATGTCTCTACTGTGGTAAGGAAAGCATTCTCCATTGCATACCTCATTGGGAAAGGCATTACTTCAAGAGTGAAAGAGGTCATAACTCCCCTGTACTCGACCCTCATTAGGCCAATAACTGAGTATAATGCTCCCTTTGGTTTGTACCTTACCAGGCACCTGCAGCAACATGAGAGACCTCAGAGATTACTAACCAGAAAATGCAGGGTCTCCAGCACATGTCATATATTGACAGACTGAAGTTACTGTCACTGTATTCAATAGCATACAGAATACTTAGAGAAGATTTGTGTCTGGCCTACAGAGCAATCTTGGATCCAAACCTAATGGAAATGCTGCACATTGCAAGTCAAATGGGACAAGAGTCAGCCGCTCCAGGGACCTTAACCCGGCCTGCAACATAAATAGGATCTGCTGGAGAGAGAGATATGCCTCTCAGAGTTTGCCACTCCTCTGGAATAGGCAACCAGTTCACATCAGACAGAGCCTCTCTATGACCCTGTTTAAGCAAAGCCTGGATGACTGGATGGGAAACCATAACTTCTTGCTGGGGATTTCACCTCTGACCTTCCTAGATAAGGGCAGTTGTTGCTAACTAAGGTCTCAAATTTTGGCAAAATCCTTTATATTGGGTTTCTCTAGTACTATATTGGGTACACATGACTAGGCTTATAAAGACCTTCAGGTCAAAAGCCCAGTAAACACCTATGAACCTATGATAGAGGAGCATCTTGTCACTATTAATGAGTATTGAAAAAGTGCATTGAAGCACTCCTTTTTAGAGGTGAAATTAAGGGCCATAGAGATGCTTGCCAAAAGGCTATTGATACAGAAAATGGAAAATTTACATAGCTCATCTTAGGAACCTGAAGTCCGTCAAGATGGTGAAGGAACCTAATAGGATATTATAAATCTTTAGACACTACCATGATAAATTATACAGGGAGATTGTGATGGAGAAGGACTGGAGGAGAAGGGTAGGGGATTTTATTATTTACCCTACCAATACTCTAGATAATTCTAAAAGGAGTAGGCCTCATGAGAAGAATAGATGCAGAAAAAATAAAGGGGGTTTTACAGCACCAAGTGCTGGGAAAACACCAGGCCTCTATGACATTCTGATGGAAATTTGGAAACTGGGAAGGGAAGGGAACAGGTGACAAAAAATTAGATTACGTTATTCAATGGGGCCATATTTCACAGTCATGTTCACAGGCTATCATGGTGATACTGCTTCAAGAAGGAAAGTATCCCACAGATCCAGGGAGATAGAGACAACACTTGGTGTTGGCTATAAGGTGATCAGAATAATCTTAGCAAAAACACTATCTGGATTATTAATGAGAGTGGTAAGTGTAGACTGATGGGGTTTTATAGAGGGAAGGAAAGGCAAAATTCTGACTGCATTAACAAAGCCATTATGATACCAAGTTCTATGTTTGGTCTTGGAACATTTCAGTATGCCTAATAGATGGGTGGAGTTAATTAGGAGAATTTATGCACCAGCAAGAGCACAGATCAAACTGGCAGGTTCCCTTTCATAAAGTTTTCAATTAGCAAGAGGTATGAGGCAAGGTTGTCAATTATCCTCCCTTTGTGTGTGTGTGTGTGTGTGTGTGTGTGTGTGTGTGTGTGTATATATATATATATATATATATATATATATATATATATATATATATATATATATATAAAATCACTGGTAATTAAAATTAGAGAATCCACACTGAGTAGATACAACTGGTATGGGAAACAGGAGAAGGCTGCTCTATTTGTGGATGACATCTTACTCTATTTAACAGACACTAAGAAGGATGTACTAAGGCTGTCTGAAATGTTGAAAGAATACATAAGTTTAATAAGCAAAAAACAAAGGCAATAGTCTTAGATTATAGCCTGACTTTTCATATGGTGCAATTTTACCCATTCCTTTGGGACCATGAGAGAATGAGGTATTTAGGGATATGAATAGGTAGGAAGTAATCCGAGCTGCACAAGAAATGTCAGAGTAAACTGAGGAAAAGATAAATAAATATATTTGACAGTGGAAATGATATACATGAACCAAGACAGTAAGATACAGGCTAAGAAAATGTCTCTAATTCCGTCTGTCCTATATACAGGTCAAGCATGTTTTATGAAGCTGGAGGAGAGGATGTGATCAAGAACAAATAAGAAACAAATTTTATTCTTTTGGAATGATAAGAAGACAAGAATGGTATGGGGTAGACTGGCACTGCCAGTCAACTGGGGGGTCTGGGGGTACAAGACCTGAAAACTTATTTTAGGGCAACACAACATAGATTAATATATTTGCTCCAATATCCTTGATATATACCAAAATGGAAACACGTGGCGCTGGAACAAGAAAGGGGATGCAGGAGTACAAATAGACTAGATTTTGGTCCCTCGAGTCAAGCAGACAGGGAGATGGAGACAGATTGAGTGGTGTGCACATGATTCCTTATATGGTCTGATCAAAAGCATTCCTTATATGGTCTGATCAAAAGCATTCCTTATATGGTCTGATCAAAAGCATTCCTTATATGGTCTGATCAAAAGCATTCCTTATATGGTCTGATCAAAAGCATTCCTTATATGGTCTGATCAAAAGCATTCCTTATATGGTCTGATCAAAAGCATAAGGGGCTTGGAGAACTTAACAGGAGCTTGATAAAATTGGGGCAGACATCGAGAGAGGGGTCCAGCAAAAAGTAACCCTAATGACTAAAAGAAGGAAATTATTGAGCAAGAACCTAAGGAACAAATTGTGCAGAAGGATTCAGTCATAAATTGAGAACAGGCAAAAAGGGGTTTGGTATAAAGGATACATATCATCTTGCATACTTAGGGATAGGGAGGAAAGTGGAAGCAAAATATATAAAAAGAATTACTTTGGCAAAAACAATCTCATCAGTGTGGTTGGGGCTATTGATAGGAGCAGGGGATGCATGTAAGGAAAAATTAGTCTTGAGAGGCTATAGCAAATCGATAGACAATTATAGGGAGTTGTAATATAAATTAAGGCAGGGCTGGAATGTAAGTTTAGGTAGGAGCTTCCTCAAAGAACAGTAGCAGGAAATATGTTTGGCACCAAAATATGTTACAAAAGCAAAAATGTATCTAATTGTTGTCTGGCATTGTCTTCATAGGTACTTTTATATGCCACAAAGGTTGCATAAATATTTTCACAGATGGACAGCACTTGTTGGAGATGTAACATGAGAGAACTAGATACATATGATCACATACTTTGGAGTTATAATTGCTTGCCTAACTTTAAATAAGCTATCCAGAAGTTTTATGATAGAATAACTCAACAAAGTGTTAGATTCACTAATGAACTGATGTTTATAAATTGGGACCCAGATACAAAAGTCCAAAGTCATGTAAAATACAATCCACAACTGTCCAGATTTTAGCAGAATGTCCAGATTTTTGCTTCATAGTTTTTGGAATGTTCCTCATAAAATTTCAGATTTTATGACAAATCACTGAGGACTGAAGTCACTAAATAACAACATACAATTGAGTTTCAGACTTCATATCCTTCAAAAATGCATGCTAACACAAATCCTGTCATTCTAGCAACTTTCTAAGTTTATAAGAGCAAGATTTAAAATCTATTCTTATTTTTGGGCCTTTGTCCCCCCCCCCCCATTATTTTAGGCTTTGTCAAGATGTATTTTTCTAAAAGATTATTATGTGTAAACAGAAGAAAATACATAAACTGGATAGGAGGAATATAGCAGAACTAATGAAAGAGATATGAGAGTGAGAGAGAGAGAACTATCACCATTGAATTTTAGTACTGCAAAACAAACTAAAAGGAAATGGTGGCTATGGAGTAGCATGATTGAGGGCCAATAAGGTGAGGGAGAGCCATGATTTTAAGGAGAGGGATGGATAATCCAGAGTTATTATGAGAGGTACAATCATTACCAAATTGGATAGGTGTGGTTGTAAAGGAACTTTGATCCCAGGGACACCTGTACTGGGGAAAGGGAAATATATGTAACTACTATATCTCAGTTTAATTTCTCTAAGTGTTTTGGGGTACTAATACCATGGTGGGAATAGACTCATTCCTAAGTCAGGGTAAATTAGAGTTCATGAATTTAGTATTTTTACTAGTCTGCTGTTGGAACAAGATGTATAGGAACAGGGAGCTGCTGATGACATATAGTACATGAAAAGAGATCACCAGATATTCTCTCTCTCTCTCTCTCTCTCTTTTTTTTTTTTTTTAATAAAACACCTTTATTGAATTATCACTTGTAACGTAGGCAACAAGGGTGCCCGCAGGCAGGTGCAAGGGGGTGCACTTGCATCCCCCTGGATATGGACATAAGTTATTTGTGATTTGTTGAAATCAGAAAATGTACTGGCAAAACTGTACATTTTTCTGTTTCAACTTACATTTTTTTTCTTCTGTGAAAACTACATCGGAGGAGGAGATGTAATGTTATTCGCGGTTGGCAGGTTGCAGTCAGATGATCCATGTGTCAAGCAAGCCTCAGTTTCTCCTCACACTGAACATTAACAGCTGCAGTAGAGTTTTGATGAAAGTTGGTGGATCCATATGATGAGTTACGGACACGCCTCAATTCCTCCTCAAACTGCATCCCCAACCCTGACCATTAACAGTTACAGTACAGTTTTGATGAAAGTGGGTGGCAGCAGGCAGTCGGCAGATTGCAGATGGTATTTGGTGGTATCCTGGGCTGAATATTTAATTTTGTGACAAACATAAGACAAAGAGTGCAGCAGCAGGTAGTTCTGAACACCTGAAGCTGTTAGGTAGGTTGATCACATGCGGAGTCAGAGTTATAGACAAGAAAGATGATCCCAGCTGAGTTAATTGGTGCCAAACGTGAAAGCGGCGCACTTGAGACTATCTAGTAGTTTCCCCTAGTGTTTTCTGCCCTCCCCATTCCATTCCCATCCCATTCCCCATACTGCTGTAGGTGCACAGTAGTTTCCCTGCTCCATCCACGATGCCCAATTGCCCATTAGCTCATACTAGTTAAGTTCAACTTTTCATGGCTTTTGGGCCATCCTAGTTCCAGGAGGTGGACTGTGGTCGGTGGAAAGACCAATATAGAATATTGCCCCAGCAATGTTATTTGAATCCATAGATCCAAAATGTATTTATCATCAGTGTCTAGTTCCTCTGATTACAGAAGAAATTAGAGTACCATCCTCTTTCTGTAAATGTATACCATCTATAGTAATGGGAGAATATTTACAAGACAATATTGTATGTGTTTCACAAATAACCATGTAAAGGATTATGAAGTATGCATATTTAACTTGGATTGACTTTGAATTTTTATTTTTGTGCTTGTAAGGTATCGCTGTATTCTTTCTGTCTCTTATTGCATTAGACATATTTTACATCCTGGCCTGAATGTGGAAAATCAGTTTGTGTTGTTTGCCTGCACATATCCTTTGGTTGCCATGAAACCACTTAAAGTAATGTGCATCTTCTTGCCAGCACTGTTTTTTGAAGGGCTGCACAAGTTTGCTCTAATTGTCGATGCACAAAGATAGCTTTGGTGCACTGACTTTGGCACATGCAGCACATTCACACTCCTGCAGCATTTTAAATAAGATTTTAAAACTTCACTGGCTTGTTGCTTTATGTACAGTGGCAACCAAAGCATGCCTTCCTTGTTTATAACTCAGTGAACTATTGTTGTCTTGTTAAAACATTCCGCTGCCTTTAGAAATTTTATAGGAAAGTACTATGCAATCAGTTGACAAACCATTACAAGCCTAGCCAATAAACCATATTCAAAACTTTCCTCCGCCCTTAAGTAGGGTATCACTAGACAGAACAAGGAAGAAGGGGAATTTGAGGTTGTCTGTAAAATTATCTACATGGCACTAGTGCTTCTCTGCTTTACTTATAGTGGAATATTTCCCCTACAGAAATGGGGGGATTCATTGGTATGTCAGTCTGTCACATCAGTGTAATTTAACTGTCTAGATAGAAGGTGAGAATCCTTTTACTTTCCTGTGCATCTTGGATTTATCTCAGTGGATTCTGCTTATAGACATTTGATGACATTTTTTGTGGTGGTCATGGAACAGCTAAAATCCCTGACATGAGTGTTTTTAGTTTTATTAAAGGTTGTTAGGAAGGTTTGCATTGCATTGTTTGCATAGCATTCAATACATTTGTTATTTTCAAACAGTGGAAAACCTGCCACAAACCATTTTGTAGTTTTTCTCTTTATGACAGTTACATTTTACAGCTATGCATTGTAGTGTTTTTCAGACATTGCTGATGTGGTTTGTAATGGGTCTATATTATAATCTCGAAGGTTTAAAACTTCGAATCACTAAAGATCAAACTTTAGTGATCGAAGTCTTAAACCATCGAAACCAAAAAAAAAAAAAATACTAAATAAAAAAAAAAAACTAAATAGTGTGTAGCCAAGAGGGTAAGCCACCATGCACTTCCCCACCCCCCTACTTAAATATACCAACTCTGAGAACGCACTACATTGAAGTAAACGGAACTCTCCCCCTACGAAGATTTTCCGTTTAAACGTTCGATGTAGTGCACTTTCGGTATTCTTGTGTCGACAATATCGTATTCGATATTGTCAGACTTCAAGATTTTAATATAGACCCGTTTGTAATGGAGGTGTCATTCTGTTACTGCAAGATCTGTACTAACATTTGTTAACAGTGGGTGACAGAAATGTCCAAGAAGACTGATGTAAAAGAAAATATGACAGCAGAAACTAATTTCATTGAGTGTTATGGTAAAGAATCTGTTCTCTAATCTAATGACTAAATATTGGATTCTAATTCTAATGGACCCAGATCTGCAGTATTGAGGGGGAAAAGCTCTGACTATGACTAGATGAACCAAGTTCATATAGTTGCTTGGGAACTGGAAGACACAGGCAAGAAACGAGCTGCTGATGTTAGCTATTCCATCTCGGTGGAGGAAGAGGTGGTTTATCATCTGATTGCCAGCATGCAAGTAGAGGCTTTCACAACACCAGAAATAGTTAGGACCAGGGATTTGAGCTTAGCCATCTCAAGCTGCTGATGATATATTAGCATGTAAGTGGTAGTGCCCACACATGAGGATGGTGTAGGAAGCTGTGTGGGGATGAATGCACTCATGTTAACCAGGGGGTTGGCTTAGGGCATTACTGGAAATGTCTTCAACACTCTGCCTACAAACAAGGCAGGGGTACTGTAGAACCATGCACCTTTATAATGTCAAAGTATACCATGCAAAGTTATGAAAGTGTAGTATTTATTTATTTATTTTATTATTTTGTTTTACGTTTGCTGACTGCGATAGTTGGACTGAGCACAATAGTCCCTTTTCAGCAGAGGCCTGGGAAGAAAAGTTCCATATGACAAATACATAAGTACTTGGTTATAGAAGTTATAATTATAAAGTATGCACTATGCAGGATATGTAACAATCACATCAGTTATTTGTGCATTAGTATATAAGGTTGCTACAGTACAGTGGAGTTACAAGAAGCAATTTCTGCATATGCCATGCCCAGACAGTGCAAAGTAGGGAGCTTCTGTATTTAGTAGACAAGACATTAAATGTAATTGTTTTAAAAAAAACAATATTTTATTTTATGAGTTTCTTTCCAAGTAAAATGTCCACATAGTATTTCTTAAGTTTCTTTCTAAATAAGAGGGGTTTTCTGAGGCTCAGTATGTGATGTGGATCTGCACATACCATTAACCAGGCAACATACATTGACAGATCCAGGATTGTGTTGGGTGTTTGAGCTGTGACTTAAAAGATTGGGGTTCTTTAATTTACAACATGTTTAGCAATATAGCTATGCAGGATTACACAGACTGTTTTTACATCGCAGCTGTAGTTGCATTTTTTTTTCTTAATCCTGGAAGGGCCAAACTATTAAAATGCTCTGTGGCATGGTTAATATACTGCCCAGATGGGAATCTTGAATGGATTTATTTTTCATTTTTTTTTGTATTGTTATCAGTGCTATGCTTAGTTTAATATACAACTTGGCTTGGCTATATGTTATATGTTAATTTTGCATGGTTCTAAAAATGTGTGCCAGGGGCCTATTATTTGAAAGCAGCCCAAAGGTAAACTTAACCTATCAGTGGCCAGATGCATTTTCTTTGAATGTGGGTTTCAATGCTGTTTCAGTGAATGTGAGTTTTGAAGGCAGATAAGTCTTAATGCTAAGTCTGTTTTCATTGTAAGACTATTGCTTTGTTTAGGTTTAGCAAATGTATATCAGTGTTTGTGCTATAAAATTTGAAATAAAAATTAAATCCAAATATCTGTAATCATTGCAGAAGTAAAGCATAAAATAGTATGCACATTGAAAGTTTTGAACAATGTTTATGGCAACTAGGGAGAAATATCCAAGTAATGCGACACTGGAATGGGCACATGTGGGGGAAAGGGTGTGTGTGGGGGGCTCTGCATGGGGGGGGTCTGGATTTGCACCCCCTGCAAAAAATCCTGCGGGCTCCCTTGGTAGGCAAGCTTACATTTATATAAAAGTAATCAATCAGTTCACATTTATAAACATTACACATAACATATATTGTTATATATTCTATCATCTAAGCAGCATTACGTAAATTATTTAATTAATGTCTTCTCTTAAACCTCATTCCTTCTCCAAAATATTTTTTCTGCATGCATTGTTCTCACAATTTCTATTTTTTCTATGTAATTTACTCTTACCCTTTCTAAAGATCCTGCTTCCTGTTCTTTTATCTCTGTTACAATATTTACTACTTCAAGTATAGTTCATTTAGATTTTGATTTCCATTGTCTAGTAATTGCTTTTTTGATAGCCACCAGAAATAAACTTAACAAGGCCTCACTATGTATAGGCAATTCAGATACTGTGTACCAGTTCCAAAAAATAATGTTTTGGGGTATGCTTGGAGTATAACAGTACCTATGTAAGCACTTCCAGGCAAATATCCAAAATCTCCTAGAGTTTGTTGCATATTTGCAGCCATACATATGTCCTCCCATTGTTTCAGTGTGACTTGCATATCTGATCTCTCTTCTCAATCTTTTCTGACTACTTCTGACTTGATTCTTATAGGTATTGTGCAATATTTTATATTCCCTAGTAATTATCCCTTTTTAACAGCAGCTTCTGCTCTGGATTCAATTAAAAGCCTCAACCAGTGCTGGTCTTTCATGTAGGGTAATCCTATACCTTTCTGTTTGTCTATATTCCGATATCAATCCCTGATACGGAAGGCAATCCCAGGTAATCCTAAACTACCTTGCTCTATTGGGAGGATGAACTTATCCCTCTTGTCTTTCGCCCTCTTCTCCCCCCGAAAAAAAACTTCAACTATTTATTAATTACTCTCTGCAGCTTCTGCTCTGGTTGATAAAAATATGCCTGACCTCTGTAAAAAAATTTAAAGAGATTAAAAACATTTTAGTGCTTGTTATCTTACAATCCATATCTATAAGGAAAATGTTTTAGTTTCACAGTTTTTGTATTACCTTTTGATATCTTGTTTAGTCTCTTTCCACATACACTTAGCTGCCATAACCAAATCCTTTTTAATCCATACTACTAAATAATTCCTTTTATCATGTCCCCATAAATATGGGTATTATTGAACCAATTCATATGTGGGTACATAGTTTATAGCTATAGCCTTTGTTTTATTTTCATTACTTTTATATCCTGAAAAAATGGAACTTTTTCAGAATATTCCATAATACTGGGATGTACTTTTCTGGTTCCATCAGGTACAAAATAATATCATCTATAAATAAATCCAACTTTACTTGAACACCATAACAATTATATCCTTGAATTTCTGAGTCTCTTATTTTCTTTGCCAATAGTTGTAAATATAACGCAAATAACAAAGGGAAAGAAGACATCCCTGTCTGATTCCTCTGTTCAGACTCAACTTATCAGAGAGGAACTTTGATTTTTGCCTCTGATCCTCATATATCCTAATTAACTTTGTTATTGTATCAGGACATGCAAATGCTTTTATTGCCCTAGTCATAAAATCCCAGCTTACGTTGTTGAATGCTTTCTCTGCATCAGGACCCACCAACAACAGTGGTATTCTTAGAGTCTACTTCCCTCTGGAACATCAGTGTTCTGTTAATGTTGTTAAATGCTTGCCTCTCCTCCACAAAACAACTATTTTTTTAGATTCGACTTCCCTCTGGAACATCAGTGTTTTATTAATGTTGTTGAATGCTTGCCTCTCCTCCACAAAACAACTGTTAAAACCTTTTAGAGTTTTTTCACTCTCTTCCCTTTTAGCGTCCACACTTCTTCCAGAACACCATCTATTCCTGTAGACTTTCCTGCAGATTGGTTATAGATCACTTCCAGAACACCATCTATTCATGTAGACTTTCCTGCAGATTGGTTATAGATGACTTCCAGAACACCATCTATTCCTGTAGACTTTCCTGCAGATTGGTTATAGATCACTTCCAGAACACCATCTATTCCTGTAGACTTTCCTGCAGATTGGTTATAGATCACTTCCAGAACACCATCTATTCCTGTAGACTTTCCTGCAGATTGGTTATAGATCACTTCCAGAACACCATCTATTCCTGTAGACTTTCCTGCAGATTGGTTATAGATCACTTCCAGAACACCATCTATTCCTGTAGACTTTCCTGCAGATTGGTTATAGATCACTTCCAGAACACCATCTATTCCTGTAGACTTTCCTGCAGATTGGTTATAGATCACTTCCAGAACACCATCTATTCCTGTAGACTTTCCTGCAGATTGGTTATAGATCACTTCCAGAACACCATCTATTCCTGTAGACTTTCCTGCAGATTGGTTATAGATCACTTCCAGAACACCATCTATTCCTGTAGACTTTCCTGCAGATTGGTTATAGATCACTTCCAGAACACCATCTATTCCTGTAGACTTTCCTGCAGATTGGTTATAGATCACTTCCAGAACGCCATCTATTCCTGTAGACTTTCCTGCAGATTGGTTATAGATCACTTCCAGAACGCCATCTATTCCTGTAGACTTTCTTGCAGATTGGTTATAGATCACTTCCAGAACACCATCTATTCCTGTAGACTTTCCTGCAGATTGGTTATAGATCACTTCCAGAACACCATCTATTCTGTAGACATTCCTGCAGATTGGTTATAGATCACCATTTTTATCTCATCTTCTCCTATCTTAGGTGCTGCTAGTTCAGTCTCATCTACCGCTAGCCTTGGCATATTTAAGTCTTCCATAAATATTCATATTTCTATTTGTGCTTTTTCTTGATTTCCCCACTTCTCTGCTTTATATAAATTTTCATAAAAATTCAGAAATATCTGTAATACCTCTACAGGATCTCTGGTTATTTATTTTGTATATGCTTCCAAAGTTTACCACACATTCTCTTTTTGTCTCTGAGTTTTGTACATAGTTAATGGAGTACGTAAAGGGGTAAAAGAAGGCAATCATAAGAAAAGGAAAAAAGATTGTCTTCGTTGATTATTGGATCAACAGGTGATATAATAATTAACTAGTGGAGAGGCAACATTTTGATAAATGTAAGGGTATTTGCACGAATTCACTACTAACCTCTAATATTTATGTATAACTGCATTGGCTGGCTAATTAATGCCAAATTATACACAAGTTATGGGTCAGTGTACTTACATAACTAAGGGGTGTTTGCAGTTTTAAATTCATTCCCCATTGGCTAAGGAGGTCCCTCTTGAGCCTCTTCATGTCACTGTAGTGGTGATGACAATGCTCCCCAGTGCATGGGATGCCAGTTGCACTGAAATCAGCCTTAGGCAAGCTATTCCAAGCCTCAGCCTTATACTGAAACCAGTATATTCCACCTGCAGTAGCCTCTGGCTGTAGTGCTTTAAGAGGTATGTCACAAAAATCCTGGATTCCTCAACACACTAGCTTTGTGCTCTAAATGACATAGCATCTCAAGCTTCACCAGTCACGTCTGCAGCCAGAAATATGGAAAGCATTGCTTGAGTTTATAAATACATCTCAGATGCATGCAGTTGCATGACCTGAGTAAGACATGGTGGGTTAGATTACATACATACTTCATAACACATACTGTCATAAGCACATACTTATGATATGTGAGAACTCAATAATTGCAACAAAAATATTGTGCACATCATCCCTATGTATGTGCATTCTACATTAAATATCATCAGTGTCATGTTTTTCATAATTTACAAACATTATACTGGGCTTCTATAGCAAGCAGTAATGACACATTTATTGCAATAAACAGAGTTATGATAGTGGTGTGCATTTACTGTCACATTCCCAAGCAAAATGTGGCAAACAATGGCATTCTGACCCCCCTCCCTAAAATGTATCTGGCAGCTGTCTTTGTGTTTTGTGATCACTGCACTTACACCTTTTGCCACAGGAAAAGTTACCTGAGAGGTTAAATATATTCACTGAGTGATATCCAGAGTACTATTCAGAGAGCTGATGGCCGTGCACCACCTTCAGGCTTGCCTGGGCTACACAAGGCAGCCTAATTTTTTTACTTATTTCCTTTGGCAGCAAACCAAGTTTGTGCACTTCTGTGAAAAGAACAAATGCAAAAGGCATTAGAAAACAAAGCATTAGACAGGAAAAAAGCTGACAGTAAAATGACTTCAACTAATGGGTACATCTAATAATGATCAGAGCAAGAGGTGCATTCAAGTGACACATTCATCTTTATCACATTTCCTTGCAACATCAGCAATGTACTTTGTGGAACATATATTTATACTTGTAATTAATGATAAATAATGTGAAAGTGGACAAACACCAAATCATATGTTGTTAGCAACAGTGGCATTAGTTGATTTTCAAACCACAACACAATGATATCAGTTTATTGCATTCAACCCCAGCATCAGCTGTTTTGTCTCTCTAAGTTCATTCATTTACATTTTGTGATACTGAGAAAATTACCTGACAGGTGAATGTTCTTCACTAAGTTCTATCCAGACCATTGACGTTAGTGCACTGCCAAAAGGCTTGTTCACACCCTGCAGAAGGGAGACTAAATTAATTTTTTCAACTTTTTCCTTAGGCATCGAACCAAAGTTCACTGCTGAGGATCACTTCCATTCCAGAGTGTGCCATGCCAAATGGTGTGCAAAAGAGAAATTGAGAAAAAAAGTACTGAAATAGAGGAAACATGAAACAAATAGCTAAAATGTGTTCTTTTCATATTTCCTTAACTTGGCTGTGTTTCAACATGAACATCATTTTGTTTACACAAACACAGCCATGTCTGGATTAGAACCCCAAGATACCAGGGCATTTATAAGACACAATTCAAATTCTTATCATTATGTGCCACACACATTACACTATGAATAAAAAAGAGGTTACCTATACTCAGTTTGTGAAATTGTATTAATTGACAATACAACTGCAATAGAAATAATTTCTGACCTTTGTCCTGTGTAATTTGCTGTTGGATGTGTGGATAGCTGTGATACTGGCAGCAGGGAAGATAATCTTTCCTCACATAGTATAGAATAAAACATTTCAACACTGCATCACTTTGTTTCTCTTTATTTTGTGAACATCATTCAAATATCTACGCTTCTCTAACAAGATTGTTATGTGCTTTGCTTTGGAGTTGATATATGTTTCAATGAGTAATTTACTTTCTTAGAACTGCACATGCAATTGTATTGACAGGCAGAAACTGTTCTCAGAAACAATTCACATCACTGTTCCTCTCCTAAGTCAGTCAATGGTAGTCACAAAATTTCTTGTCAGTACCTTCTTCCTGACACACCCTGATTGATACTGCAGTGAGAGTAATCATTCAAACTTGCAATCACTTAACTGGTAACACTTCTCACTGTTCATATTTGCAGAGGTAGGGTGCATGCATGCAATTGTGTAGGTCCTTACACCATGATTTCCATTCCCGGCACTTAGTGCAGATTTTGGAATTCATGAATGCTAATGAGTTCACACCTCATTTCCATATTGAGAGAGCTCACAGGGCTGAATCTGCACTATTTCAAGGTAATTGTGTAGACAAGGAAATGTGTATCATATGTTAAACTTATTATCAAGCTGCCATACTTGTTCCAGTAGCTCTTGGTTATTGCATTAGGCAATGAGTACATGAGATTAGTTGTTTGTGGGTTCAGTGCTCACAAAGAGATATTCATTTTTTGTACAGGCTACTATTTATAATATATTTTAACTTCAATACTATATGGCATTAACAATTCAATATTTGCAAATGCAGTCATTACCTTAGAAAGCAAATATCTGAATGGTGTACAGCAATGGTTATCCCACTCCACAAAGGGGGAGCAACCACGGACCCCAGGAACTACCGCCCCATTAGCCTGATGAGCCTGGTCTGCAAGGCTATGGAGTGTATTATCATGGAACTTATAAACAATGACATTGGTAATCTCCAAACTCTGGACCCTACCCAGTTTGGGTTTGTAAAAGGCAGATCATGTCTCCTAAACCTTATAGACTTCTTTGAAGCGGTCACGAAAGCTGTAGATGAGGGTAAGGTGGTACACACAGCCTATCTAGATCTCGCCAAGGCTTTTGACACCATCCCCCACTCTGGAATTATAGACAAACTCATTAAACTAGGTATAAATCCCTATGTCACAAGATGGGTTGACAACTGGCTCACTGACAGAACCCACACTGTGAAAGTAGCAGACTCTAAATCCAACTTCAGACCAGTGACAAGTGGAGTACCACAGGGTTCAGTCCTAGGTCCTCTCCTGTTCGGTATCTACTTCTCTGAAGTATAGGCTAACAAAGTTTGCAGATGACTGCAAGCTAGGAGCCATAATCAAATCTCCTAACAATGTGGGTATCCTACAAAAGGGCCTCACTGAGATAGATGCCTGGTGTCAAAGCCATGGCCTCAAGCTCAATACCAAAAAGTGCATTGTCATCACTTTTGGTAAAAACTCTGTACCCATGAACTACCACATAGGTGGTAGTCTACTTAACACTGAAAGTGTGATAAGAGACCTTAGGACACAGGTGGACAGTAGTCTCTCCTTTGATAATCACATCGCCACAGTAGTCAGGAAATCCTTCTACGTGGCAAACCTCATTACAAAACGTTTCGCATTCAGGAAAAAAGAGGTCATTGTTCCCCTCTACTCATCACTCATTAGACCCATTATAGAGTACAATGTCTCTTTTGGTATGTACCTCACAAGACATCTACAACATCTGGAAAGGCCACAGAAATACCTCACAAAGAGGATTACCGGCGTCAAACAGATGCCCTACGCAGACCGTCTCAAAAAACTCCAGCTTTACTCTGTCGAATATCGCCTACTCAGAGGCGATCTCTGCTTAACATACAAAGCTATGTCAAACCCAGAGCTGTTGGACATGGAACATGCTGGAGGGATAGATTCCTGTCTCAGAGACTTCCCATACTCTGGAACAAACTACCTATCTATATCAAACAAAGCTCCTCATTAGCACTCTTCAAGAAAAATCTTGATGATTGGATGGGAGATAGGAAATTCACCCCGGGGATCACTTCTGTGGCTCTGCTTGACAGGGGCACAGGAAAATAATTTTCGCAGGTGGCAAAAGCCAGGGTACCATTTGGCTAGGCTTATACAGGCCCTAGGGCCAATAGTTTAGTACCTACCTATGAACCTATAAATACATGATTCCATTAGTAATATCATACCATTGTGATTGCTTGATTAATTTTATGACACATTAGGCTCTCTCATCATATTTGGATGTGGCCAATGTGTACTTATGTATTTCTTATATTATTTTATATACAAAAATAATTAATTAATGTGACATGCCATTGATCTGATTATCTCTTTTTTTGGCTCATCCCGCATTTTCTCTCTTCCTTTCTTTTTATACATTTCTTCTAAAAACAAAATGACCATCAGCACAGGGAGGCAGACCAGCCACTGGGGTTTGGCCTAACATACGTCCACAGATGACTACTGTGGCACCACCACAGGCAGCACAGACCCTCAGCATATCTGGGTCACAACATGTCAGTGTTGCCTCTACAACTCCTGCCCTACTTGCTCCACTGGAGTCAGATAACTCTGCTCCTGCTGCTGGTGCAGTGATACCCTCTGTGAGCAATAGTAGTGGAGGTGGTGATTTTGTTACCTGACCGGAGCTAACAGGGCTGGTGGAGGGCATGATGTAGAGGGACCTCAGTGCCCAACTCAGCAGGGCTGAAAAAATCCTGCTTCATATTGCCAAAATGATGCCACATCTGGACTGACCCAGGCAGCTGACACAGGAGACAGTGATGACAGGATGAGAACTAGATCCTCACTGTTCTCAAGCTGGACACAGATGTGTCTCTAAGGTCCCTACCTATCCCTAATCATGGTATCCCTTAACCTTTTGTGTCCATCACTATCACTGTCTGTCTTGTATGCCTTGTACGTCTGTGCCTGCTCCTTAACCTACCCTACCTACCTGACTTTCTCATGCCTAATCACCTTTCCCAACATTCCGCTCCCCCCCCAAAAAAAAATTACATCCATACATATCTCTCCACTTTGCCTATGTGTCTTCTTGACGCACATGATTTGGTCCAACTGGCTATACAACAGTATTCTGTTATTGTTACCATCCCTGGTGTGGTAACTCTCCAAAATCATGAAATTATTTTACAGTTCTATATTTATGTTGTGAAGGAGTGGATAGCTATGGTGCTTTCTCACTCTCCTCCTGCAAATTCCAGTATTTTTTTACCCTGTGTCCTACCTTTGCTTGCCAACACCGCTTTACAACTGTCCTAGCACCCTCTTTTTAACATGTTTAATCTGGTCAAAAAATAGAATCACACACAAGACATGTGGCCAGAACTAGCCCATGGAAAACCCTTCACTTTTCATCCTCAGCATCTACGTGGAGGCTGGCATTGCACAGCAATGCTGAATGATGGTAAATGCCATTAAACTTCCTATGGCAAAAGCTGAAGCTTTTAATTTCAGCTGCTGTAGTCCAGTTACTTTCTTGCAAGTGCACTTAAATCCACTGTGCTGTGGGAATACCATGTAAAGACACATAAAGACACTGCTGTGAAACAGTTACTTTAACAGTTCTTAGGCTGCTGGATGTAATGTACTAGACGTTCCTATGTGGCATGTTGAGACCATTCTCCTGTTTGCAGACTCATGTTTTTGCATTGTGTCATTGGTTCAATTACAGCTTTAGGTCACATTTATATTTCTATCATATGGTTAGCAGAAAGTTTCTGTATTTATCTGCATTTACAACATTTTATTTGCATACCATTTGAATATTGCAGCAAGAAAGCATTTGTGAAAACATTCCATCCCCAACAGGGAGACTTAGACACCCTTATCTTGCTGATGTCTTAATCTTTGTTCTACTCTCCTATCCCTTCTTGCTCCCTATAGCAAGCAGTTCATTGTACAAAGCATGGCAGATTAATAATGAGGATATTAAGAGTAATACACCATACAGATGGTCCTGCATATCCCACAAAAATACTGTTGCTGTTCCTCTCTCCATCTGTCTGTGTCTTTCTGTTCACTCCTTCTGCTTCAGTAAGTTTTCACTGTCCTTCAGTTGTGTTATTTAAACCATGTGAAGTAGATGCTCCTTTGTGGTCTGATGAGATAATTCTTAGATCTATGGACAGATCATTGCATACTTTCAAGCGTTCTAATCTGGGCATCAGCTAAGTGTTACTGATTGTTTTTAGTACACTATTTTATCTGTAGGCATTGCCTACATATTGTTATGAGCCAACATTATTTTGCTTCTGTCATAAGCTACTTTATCCCTGCCTTCCTCTCACTCTGCCTATGTATCTTCTCTCTTCAATGTTACTAGGCTTCCTCCTCCTCTGCATTTGCGCAATGTCTGGCACCAAATACCAACTGCAACTAAGGCTAAATGAAAGTACATGGTTTATGACAAAAACTTGTGAGTTTTTGCCTTCAGCTGCATTACTGTGGTGCCCTTCACACTGCTGTACTTAGCTATGTTTTATCAGGTTAATCTACTTTTGAACAAGCTGAAGAGTTGGCTGTACAGCTTACAGCTGCCATGAGGGTAATAAAGAGTAATACATACATTCTCCTTTTCTGCAATCTGTTGTCATATGGAAATTTTGCGAAGTAGAAGTTCCTATGTGGTGTGTTTAGATAATAATCAGGTCTGTAGATTTGTCATGCAGTACTCTCAAGGTTCAAATCCACATGTATGCCAACCTAATTTTGAATGTTTTGTATGACTCCTGTGGGTGTAAATGTTGGCTACACCTTTTGTAACATACTGTTTTCCTGCTGCTATACTAATGTGCTTGCTCCTTATTGTAAAACCTCTCTTGCACAGATCTTGCATGAATAATTATGCTTATAAAGCAAACAGCAACACAAGACAAATATGTGCAGAAAGGAAACATGAACTAATGTGTTAGTAAGTCTGTATTGTATATTCCTATCATCAACTGTCCACCTCTTCCCACCACTTATGTGTCATCCAGTAAACCTCCTTGATACACAACTTTTTCCATAAGCCATGTTTCCCCCAGTAATAACATGCTTGATCCCTCACGTGTTTCATAATACACCTCTAGCATACTAATAAAGATTGACTAACTGCAACTGTCATGACAAATGTGTATATCACAACACCTGAAACATGACCATAACACATATCTGTTCCGTATTACATCAGATTCACATATGATTGTATGTGTATAATGCTTCTTTGCATGAAAGTGCACCATAGACTACTGCAAATTCCCATTCTAAGTTCAACACCTCAAGATATGAGTACACGTGCTAATAATTTGACAACAGTAGCACAACTGAGCTTGTCAGCACTGCGCTTCAGGCAGAGAGTAGAAACAAATTTACTAGAAATAATTCTTTGTTTAGGTTGCACAACATATGTTTGTCTGTAATGAATTTTGACAAGTTATCTGGATTTTAGAATGATGTTGATTCGTCTGTCAGTTAATGTATGTCTGCATGCAAA
This sequence comes from Protopterus annectens, assembly GCF_019279795.1. Lineage (NCBI taxonomy): Eukaryota > Metazoa > Chordata > Ceratodontiformes > Protopteridae > Protopterus > Protopterus annectens. The sequence continues at coordinate 335,953,757 of NC_056750.1, forward strand.
TGGTTCCACTTGCAACTGTGTTACAATGTTGGGTAACGTATTCATACATAATCCATCATTTTTATTCTGCAGTGCACTGTCCTATTTAGAAAGTGTCTGTCTGAATTGTCAATACATACTGTGCAAGCATGAGACAAGATAAGTGTGCAATCATCTCAGAATGAAGTGGTAGGAATGTTTGACTCATAATCTGTTGGTTTACAACTTGATTGTCATTGGCATCTCATATTGTAAAACAGGTACAAGTCCTTCATGGTAATGCATTGTATTGTACATGAAGGACAGTATATAAATCTTAGCATAGAAGTGCGTTATTACTTGGGACAATCATAGTGCTGTTACACTGGCCTGTCTTCACATATGCATTTGTCCCAAAACCTGTGATGCATAGTGTGTAAGTTGTTCCAAACAGTGAATTTTTACTAATTGCAAATGTGTTTTTCACATAATAAATTTCAGGCTTCTCATGTGGTGCTTACAACTAATACTGTGTTTTGTAGATTCTGTAATGAGATAGGTAGAAGATTCAGTTCTCACTGTAGGAAATGTGTGTGTGTGTGGGGGGGGTATAGTGACAGGTAAGTAACACTTCAATATCAAATGCGATACATTTAACTTTGCATACAGCTTCCTCTGCTCTTTATCCCTCTTTTAAAGCAAACATCCTGTCTGCAACACACTGATGAGGTAATTCTGTCAAAAGTGCACTCTCTCCTCTTGAGTCATACTTCTGCTGTGGGGCTTGCAATTAACACTGCGCTTTCTAGACTGTGCAACTAGATGGGTAGGAGGCTCATTTCCCACGTTGGAGGACATCTGTGTGTGATTACAATATCAGGTACATATAGCTTCCTGAATAGACATGCTGTATCAACTTCCAATCAAGGGAAGAATTTGAGCTGGGCGAGTATTCCACCATTCACTTATCCCAGTTTTACCACAAACATTATCTCTGCAATACAGTGGTGAGGTCATCCTGTCAAAAGTGTACTCTTGTCCTAGTGTCATGGAAGTAAACCTTCAACAACAGATGGGCTGTATCCACTTCCACTCAGGAGAAAACTTTAATTTTGGGGACAGCTCCCTCTGCAGTTTATCACATTTTTAATACAAACTTCTTAATCGCAACAGAGTGATGAGGTCATCCTGACAAAAGTGCACTCTCTTCCTTTAAGAATCAGACATGTTATTTAGTGCTTGCAGCGAATAATTGTGTTCTCTATATTGCATAACTTGATAAGATGGATGTTCAAATCTCTCTCAGTGGGGAACTTGTGTGTGTGTGGCTTCAATATTAGTTACATATAGCTTCCTAAACAGTTGTGCTATATCAACTTCCACTCAAAGGAAGCTTTTAACATAGGAAAGGATGTGCCCATCCCCTTATCCCACTTTTACTACAAACATCTTCTCTCCATCCCTCTGATGAGGTCAGCATACCAAAATTGCACACTGTTTTCCTGTGCTACTTGTGGTTAATTCTGTGTTGCATAGACTGCATAACTAGATAGGGGTGGGGTTTGAATCCAGCACTGGATAAATAATATTAGTGTATGTACAGCTGCATCTGTGACAAAACCCCATATGTAAAAATTCACTTAGGTGATGTATTTTCCCTGGCAGAGGATTACGCTATAGATTTGCATTACCCCCAACAATTCAGCAATAAACATTTGTGGAAATGCAATGCTTACATCATGATATCAAAAAATAACCACATCATACTGGTCATATGAGTTACCCTGTGATGCTGGCTGTTGATACTGTGCTCTTTAGACTGCATAAGTACAGAGGGAGGAGGTTTGAATCTAGCAATAAGGGACCACTGTCACTCAATGTTTGTTTGCCCTGCTGTGTAGAGAAGGTTTGTAATGCATGTAGTTGTATAGTGAGAATTTAAAAAAGTATATTGTTCTCAGCCATACCTGGGTTAATAGCAAGAATAAATTAAAGAAAGCAAATGTAGATCCTGACACCTGCTTTGTTAATGTTATCAAATTTTAGTAATAATAAGAATTTATTACAAAAATCTGAGAAATGCTTTATGTAATTATTCACCAACAGTTAGATAATCACACTGTTATGGATTTACAGCTGTTGTTAGTTAAAACTGAACTTTTCCACTGCTAGGCTAATGCAATAGCATAATAATAATAAAATATAAATATTAACATATCATTTTTCGTTTTCCTTCTCCTGTAACTGAAGTAGATGGCAAGGTCATGAAACATTTAGTTGTTGAGCAGACACATTCCATTTGTGGCTGCTGCTAAGGGGGTCTCCTGCCAGTTGCACCTTACCACTGTGTATTCGTCTTCTTCTTTCGGCTTTTCCCGGTTATGGGTCACCACAGCAGATCACCTTGTCCGCTCATGACTGGCAGTGGAGTTTTATGGTGTTGAGTTGCCAGCCCGGCACCCAACCTTCCACAGAAGGCACACACATGCACACACTCAAACCCAGGGCCAATTTAGAGTGTCCAGTCCACCTGCACCATGTCTTTGGGTTGTGTGAGGAAACCGGAGCACTCGGAGAAAACCCACATGACCACAGGGAGGACATGCAGACTCTGCACAGAAGGCACCCCAGCTGAGGATTGAACTGGAGAACTTCTTGCTGTGAGGTGGCAATTCTAACCACTGCACCACCGTGGCCGCCCACCTTACCACTGTGTATATTGTTCCCAAATGCTTTCAAAAAATAGAAAAGTCTGTTTTACTTATGTGAATCAAGATTAAAGACTTAAGTGTTTTTACTTCCACTAGATAAAAAGCTGAAGTGAATTTGTCCTTGTTATGAATGAAAATGTTTTATACAACTGTACACAGTGGATAATGCAGTTTATAGTGTGTCCATCCGGACCCCTTTATTTAGAATTAGTAACAAATGTCTTGCTGAATCAAGGGATAGAGAAGAAATTTTTAAATCTTTATGTTATGAATAACATGCTAAACATTGAGAAACTAAGCCATTTTCTATATAAGATAGCACATTCTGAAGCAGTATCATGTGGAATTCTCCTTGAAGTACTCTGTCTTTGCAATGAACAGAAAAAGCAATTGCAATTATTTTCAGAGTTTTTATACATGCAACACCCAGTCTAAATTTTATGGTAAAATATGGGAAACAGTATCTTTTACTTAATTAAGATATATGTTTGAAAACTTGGGAAAACTATACAAGAAATATAATTTAATTAAATCACACATTGAGTTGTGAACAATGAGGAATCATGATGCCACAAAACTGGTTCAGCCATTTGTGTAGACGTCTGATACAGATATCTACTAATTTTCATTTTTTATTAGTTAAAGAAAATATAATAAAGATACAGGGTTTACTATCACAATTTTGAAGCCCACACTCTTGAAATATTATTTTGAAATAATGTTGAAATAATATTGAAAGATCAAAATGATGAAGACCACAATATTGAACTCCTGCATCTCCCCCTCCCCGCAGGACCAATTTTAGCACTTGCTCCTAGATCTACACCCCTTCAAGACCCATGTTAGCACTCATTCCTGGGTTTATACTGGCAAGGTGATTTAGTATTTGAGAGTTTTAGACACTGTGGTCTTCATTGTTTTGGACTTTTGATATTATGGTCTCGGGATTATGAATTTCAAGACTGTGGGCTTCAGGATTGTGATAATAAACCAAAATACAGATTTCAGCATGGCATTAATCTGGTTAAAGTACTATCATTATTATAAAGATACTGAATTTTGTTTCTTTTCACACAGACCAGGTTTAAGCTAGGCCACATTTGTACTTGGGACCTTGGGAAATATGCAAGGGGGAGGTGACAGACCCGCTGCAACTGCAATAGTACCCCTGTTCCTTACACAATTACCATGCTCAGGGATTTGCCAAAAGAAACAGAAGCATGTGTTTCCATCAAAGTAGTGCTGACTTCTGGAAAGGAAAGCTGGTGAATATATCAAATTTTTTTGCTGCCTTCTTAAGCACAAAACCCAAATGGAGATACCTACAGGCTTTTTTATGGGAATTATAAAATGGTCGCTTACCCTTCCCAGTTGTACTTCCTTGTCCCTCTTTTCTTCTGATGCCTCTGGGCATTTCCTAGATGATTTCAAGTTGTCTGCCTCAAACCTTTCCCAGTGCCTTCTAAAAAATAACACTAAACTCATCAGTTAAAATCAAATGTCAGTATCTTAACTGCCTCCTTATCTGGATACACCCATAGTTATGAATCATTTCTTTTTTCATTTGCATGGGAATAAAAGTATTCCTGATTTTAGCTCAGTTAATTTTCCCTGCTCTGTTGCAGGTATTGAAGGAATGTTGCCCTCCACATGCTGGACACTTATGACAATATCTGCATTGTATATCCTGACTCAGTGACATTGTGGGTTAGAACCCGTACTGTGATCCTAGTGACCGGGATTCAACTAATGGTCATGGCTTTTAAGAAAGCAGGCAGGGAGGGAGAAAATTAAAGAGGTGTGACCCACTCACCTCTTCCAGGAGGCTGGAGAAGGTGGATGGTGTATAAGAAGCACATTTTGAAGTGATATTTCTCTGGTGTAGACCAAGAAAACCACTTCCTTTGTTTGAGGAATAAGGTGGGGTTGCTTGCTGTTAACTTCCATTGTAGAAGCAAGGACTGACCAGTATAGACAATCCACTGCATGCTCCACATTGGCTCCATGAGCTGCGAATCTGCAGGGAACATAGTGCTTAAGTAGAAAATCCTTGTAATACCCCTAAAGGCTGTCTAAATTATGTCCCCTCCCAGTCAACCCTCACCTAAGTGATAGGGAAAAAATGGGATAATTGGTCAAGAGGGGGCCAACTGTGGACAGGTTGTGGGGAGAAAGACTGTGAAAATAAAAAGTCTGCATGGTGCAAGTGAGTATTGATCCTTGTTAAACTTGCAGCAATGAAAATGCTCTTCCCCCTTTGGTCTCATTCCTTGCTTCCTACCAACCTCTTTTGCCCAAATGATATTTGTTGTATGTGGAAACTGCAGTCTACATGCTGTACCCCATTCTCCATAATCTGTGTCCCACAGATGGGACATGCACTTTGCCCCGTGTGAGCTCAGTTACATTTGCTTTGATGCTTAAACTGCTCCAGCTAGACACTCCCCCAGCCAAATGGTCCCCATCTTCATGATCCAGTAATGGTATGCCCCAAAACCCACTGCCATGATAGGGCTGCACTCTAAAACAGAGTAAAACCCACCAAGCAGTACTCACACATACATCTAACTCATGATTTGTACCTGAGCTGCTGGTTGTGTCCTCCTTGCACTCTAAAAGGGGGTAAAGCCCACAAATAAGTACTCACACATACATTTAACTCACGGCTTGTACCTGAGTTGCAGGTCTTGTCCTCCCATCCTTTTCCCTTCCTTCCTCCTCTTCTTTAAGCCTGTTCAATAATGGCAGCAGATACACAAACTCATACTTGGCTATCTGCTGCCTTTCCTTCTCCACGAGGTGCATGCCCAGGGACTCTGCTACTAAAATATATAAAGGATAACATAGCCTTGTACCCTATTTTTCTGCTTGTATTCTTGTGCTTTGTCTAACTCCCTGAACCCTCTGCTTTGACTCTGTTATTATCACCTCTGTCAGTGAGCTGGCCCAATTTCTTTTCATCACTTCTGAAATACACCTTTTGGGACTACTCAGTTCTTTACTACCCTTTTGACCTATCTTCCATTTCTGTGATCCCTGCCTATTCCACGGTCCATCCAGTCATGTTTCCCCACTACCCCCTCTATAGCCCTGTCCAGCTGCCTCATCTCTTTGATGATTATTCCTGTCACTACCTTCCTTCTTTCATTTATTGCTACCACTGTCCCCAACCTGTTCATTTCCTCATATTATGAACACACAAAGCTTATTGCACACAAAGAGGGAAGTGCATGCATACCCAACCAATTTCTATCTAGTCATACTGGAGGCCCATCTTGATGGTCTATCACCCCAAGCTGTCCTTGTTACACTGTCCTGACATAAACCAAACATAGCTGTATAACTTTTACTGACTTTGAAGACCTTCTACATCATGTGTTTATATTTAGAAATAGCTCCTTACAGTAAATGACTGTTGAATTGCAAGGTCCAAAGTGCAGACTCTATTAAGAAGAAAAGTTGTAAGACCTCATGAACACATGCATATAGAAACCATCCAGTACAACAGTCCAGTGAATCTAGGCACCTGGGAATAAAACTCACAGCCTTCTAATCTTCTGACACCAAAGATAAGTATGCTACTCATACCAGCCTACCACTATAGGTCTAGGACACATTTGCTTTGTGCTCTAACCTTAAAAACTGTAAAAAAAAAAAACAGAGCTCCATATCTGTGTCAGCATAAACACTAGAAAGCATTTATCATTAACAGTACGTAGGTATTACTACTAAAAAAAAAGTCCACCCTATAATAATGTATTCCTTAAAAAATATTAACACAGAAAAGATACAAATCACTGGAGAAAGCAAACACATGCTGATTATTCACAAAGAAGTCACCAGCTTGCAAACAAAGTTTTAAGGCAAATCACCAACTACTGCAAACATACTTCTTAACTTCTTAATGCAAAAAGTTTGAACAAAGCCATAAATAATTTGGTGGGCAGAGGCAAAAGTCGAAAAATATGTACAATTTGTACATATTGCTTCGATATACTTTAAAAGTTGATAGAATAACAGGTTTTGCAATAGCATGCATTTTCTGAATGATTTGATGTCTGAAACACAAGCATCTGTCATTATTTAGTGATATCAGTTATCAAGGATATTCCAGAAAACCACAATTTTTAAGAAAAGACCAAAAACATGAGGCAAAATTTGGAAAAGCTGTGAAAAATTGGAAAGTTGAGCGGTATGGTTACACATGAGATTTATAGATCTCAAATGCCATCAACTGTATGTTATAATATGAACATACTGCATATATAGTCCTGATAATTGCTTTTCATTAACTATTTACTTTTTTCTTTTGGAATTTTATGTTGTACCTGTTGCATACTTGATTGTAGCACATTTGGCACTTTTTTGGTGTTGAAATGTTTATTATTTTGGTACTGAAAGGGTGTGGAGTATAGGTTGTGGAAGTTCAGGACTGTTTTGGCTTATTAAACTATTTATGTAGTATGTAATTTTGGGCTGCTTTTGAGGTGAGTTGTATTTTTGCATAGTATAGCTTAATGTTATGTGGAGCTGTTGTTTTGGTGTTTGCATTTCAGTGATCAGTATTAAGATGAAACTCGTGGACTTTTATGCTTTGATATATACTGTTTTTTTAGGATAACTTATATTTCTGATAAATATGGAGTACACTTTTGCAGTATTTTTTATTACAAGCGCTATATCAAATGCTCTAAATTTAAAATGGACATTGCTTAAAAATAGAAAAAAATACTATTGTGAAATACTGACTTGCAGATTAACTTTATACAGCTGCCTCCACTTTGATTCCACGTTTATATGTTGGTAGGTCAGGGATAGGGTGTTCATATTGCTTTTTACGTTGCTACTTGTTTTTGGTTGTGTGTGTGAAAACTTTAATGTTTGAAGGGATACTGATCTGAAGTTTTGTCCTGGAACTCTGATGTAGTCAGCTTAGACTAAACTTGTCCATTGGTGGGGGGCTTGTTTTGTTTATTTAGAGAGAGGATCATGCTGCTGCTTGCACAATACCCCAAAACAACCTGTCTGTATAGTTGCTTTGGCATGTACTAATCTATGCTTGTATTATAGCACTGTAACATTTTTGATGTGGATTGTGCTGGGGTTTACTCACCTTGGTGTGGTTTGGTCCTAAGATTGAAGCTAGAGTAACTGAAGGTAGGCAGGAATCCCAGATTACACCATGGATTGCAAAAGTTAATCAGTAAGCTGCTAGGCTGGTTTTGATGTTTTGTGGCTTGTCTTTTTTAAAGAAGATTTAAAAAAAATGATTACAGTCAAGCATGGGTACCGACTGGCTGATGTGTGAAGTTTGTGGTATATTGTGGGACCTGTTTATGCTTTACGTTTGAAGTTTCATCCCTTGGGCTTTACCCTCTAGACTAAATCATGCCAGGCATCAGTAATTTCAACCACAACCCCCACCCAGACACAGTTTTATTTTTGTAATGACCTTCTGAACAAAAATAAATTTAAAATAAGACCAAGATACTGAGCAAACTGAAAACGGCTTTAAGTTTTTTTCTATGAAATCATGAGTTTCTTAGGAGCAAATAAAAAAAATCTGACAGCAAAAAATCAGTGTGGTCCCTTGCATCGGCTAAAAATTACGGTTGTTCTCATGGTTCTATTTATTTATTTATTTGATATTTGTTTACCGGGAAAGTCAGAGTGGGTAGAAGCCAATTTTCAGCGGAAGCCTGTGGAGAAAAACTTCACATTACTACAAAACATTTAAAAAATAATTTTACAGTCTTCAGCAATAAAACAAAAACTTTTCCAGTTTAAGTAATATTAAAACATTGGCTAAGAATCAATAAAGGTATATGACAATTATTTAATATTTAGAGAAATTTTAGACAGTTTGCAGAGAAAGTAAAGGAAAGTTAGTCTAATACAAATAGGAACTGGAATATGAAGTGAGGGAAAAGCAGGCATATGGTATATTTAGAGAGAAAGTCAGCGAAGAGAATTAGTAAGGAAGTAGGTGAAGAAGGGAGAGTAAGGAGCTATACAGAGTGAAGAGGTACTTGTTCACTTTTAGGGATATAGTTATCCTGGTTTTGAGCAAGAAGAGGGCTAGATTTTTAACTAGGACGTTTTCAGAGTAGTTTTGAAAGATGGGAGGGAGGTGATAGACCTGATGGATACAGGTAATGAGTTCCAGGTCTTGGCAGCCTTCTACGAGTACAGACAATGCCCAGCAGATTTGCTAGGTTTGTAGATAGGAGTTTTTGGTCACTGGATCAAAATGACTGACTGAGAACATAGTTGTGTAGAATGTTTTTTAGTGCAGGACAGACAGATGGATGTGGAGTAATTTTAGAGGTTAGGAGGGTGGCCTAATGGTTAAGGTGTTTGCCTTATAAACACAAGGTGCAGGGGTTGAGTCTCACTAGGGTTAACTGGCTAGGCTTAAAATGGCAGGCAAGGGCAGTTAGCTTAGTACTAATCCATGAACCTATGTAAGTGTCACACTTATTTTAATGTTTTTCTTCCAAGTCCCTTCTCAAAAATGGGATCTGCCCAGTACATCTAAACTGGTCAACAAAAGATAAATAAAATTACTTGTGCACAAATTTTATACTTTATTATTAACCCCCTGATCTTCTTGACGTAATATAAGTATGTATATATATATATATATATATATATATATATCTATATATATCTATATATATATGTGTGTGTGTGTGTGTGTGTGTGTGTGTATATATATATATATATATATATATATATATATATATATATATATAGGTTTACTATCATAAATTCGAAAATCAGAAAAAAATGTGTCTGCATTTTCGAATTTATACATCGGAAATGAACATTTCCGAATTAACCTAAAGTCGAAAACAGCTGTGTATTGTTGAAAATGTCGCTCGCGACATTTACGGCAATACACAGCACTCCCACCCGTCCCGTAACTACCTACCTAGCCTAAACTCACAGATATGCAGGGGGGCAAGCCCCCCTGCACCCCCCTGTGGGGGGCTGCGCCCCCCACACCCCCCCTACCTTAATATTCCAACTCCGAGATCGCACTACAGTGATGTATTTCGCTAACCGCACTATACCGCGATCCCCTCACATGAGCGAAAGTTAGAATTGCGAATGCACAGTCCATTCGCAATGGTAACATTCGCTCACATCACCTGCCGAAATATGAAGTATTCGAACATCTGTAGTTCGAATACTTCATAGCCGTGCAAGTGCATGTCGGCATTGTGATAGTAAACCATATATATATATATATATATATATATATATATATATATATGTGTGTGTGTGTGTGTGTGTGTATACACACACACACACATATAGTATATCTATATTTAATCTATATACATATATATTTAGATGTATATATACATTTAGTATACACACAAACACACTTCTCTCTTCTTCTCAGCTAGAGGTACCATATGTATATATATATGTGTGTGTGTGTGTGTGTGTGTGTGTGTGTGTGTGTGTGTGTGTGTGTGTGTGTATGTATACACACACACACACACACACACACACATTGTATATCTATATTTAATCTATATACATATACATTTAGATGTATATATACATTTAGTATACACACACACACACACACACACACAGACACACACACACACACACACACACACACACACACACACACACACACACACACACGCACGCACGCACACACACACACACACACACACACACATATACATATGGTACCTCTAGCTGAGAAGAAGAGAGGGGCCGTCCACATGGTTAGTCGTCTTGGGTACTGTGACTGACACAGAGGAAGGGATTGTTTGGCTATTAAAAGATAAAGTATAGAAACCTGGGGGATGGGGCAAGTCATGCAGCCTGTTAACAAAGACCCTAACCTTAAAATAGCTGTATGACCTGGTGGGCTTGAATTTTGCATGTAGATATATTCCCATGTGGAGGCCAGTCATGTTGAGCTTGGCAGAGAAGGCCAGGATTACATGAAGCTACACCATAAGGCTAGGATCACATTAAAAATTAAGGCAGGCCTGGACAGGATGGAAATGAAGGCAGACCTGGGGGGAGGTGACAGGAGTTCTTGAAATGGTTTATTGGTATACTGTTATGGGAAAAGAGGTTTCTGACTGGGAGTGCCAGCTGTTTACAGCTGCAGCAAGAGTCAGAGTTTTGGCAGGTATTTGAATGGGAAATAGTTTATAGAATGTTACTCTAAGGACTGTGAACAGTGACAAAGGCTAAAATGCATCATTAAAGTTGGAATTCTTCCCACTACTAGTGGCAGGTTCATTTGGATAAGTGCTCTGCAGAACTTGCACAATGTGCTTACAACAGACTATATGAGAATGGTCAGTTTGCTAAATACTCACCTGGGAGGAACAGCAACATAGAACAACTGATGAGAGGGTTTACACCAAAATGCAAGCAACACAACATGTCTTTCAGAGCATGGCATATTCAAGGTACGGATAATGCCATTGTTGATTTGGGGAATGGAATTACTGGAGACGGCTGGCAAAGAAAACAAGGTATTGGGAGGAAATAATTAGAGAGGGAAATGTAAAAGAATGGGAACAGGCCAAGAATTTGTTTGGACTGCCGGCTAGAGATTGCCCTCCCTATCAAGGATTGATATTAGATTCTAGGCTAAGAGAAAGAAATAAGGGGATCCTAAGTGAAAGACCGGCACTGGTAGAGTTTGTAGTAGAATCTAGAACAGAAGCTGCTCTTAAAAAAGGGCTAATAGTAAGACATATAAAATATTGCATGGTAACTATAAGAATCAATCAGAGGAGGTTAGAAAGGGTTAGGAAGCGAGATTGAATAAGCAATTCCTAAAGAAACAATGGGGGATATATGTATGACTCCCAAATATGCAAAAAAGTCTAGAAAATCTAGAATCTTTGCTTGAAAGTGTTTACATAGGTATTTTTATACCCCAAGTAGACCCTGAAGAATTTTTCATCAGGTAGACAGCAAATGTTGGAGGTGTGATGGGGAAGAAAGAGGTAATTGTGAGCACATTTTTGGGAGTGTAATGAAATGACAGACTTTAAAAATTCCCTGCAGATGACTGTCAAAAATACTGGGTGAGCAAATTAGCATAACTAAGGAAATGATTTTCGAGCTGTGATACTGAATCGGAATTGACAAAACATAGTAAGGCCTTGCTGAGTTTAATTTTGGTGGCCACCAAAAAAAAAACAATTACTATAAAATGAAAATCAAAGTCTAAAACAACCATAATAAAGTAGTAAATATAGTAACAAAAATAAAAGAACTATTTTTAGAATTTTTAGAAAAGAGTAGGAGAAAATCCCATAGAAAAAAATGGGAATTGTAGGCACAGTACATGCAGAATAATGTTTTGAAGGAGGAATGAGGTTTAAGGGAAGGCAGGAATTCAATGAGCTATGTAATGTTTGACTGTCAATGACTGTGTAGAAGATTATAAGTGATGCATAATGTTTTTAACTGAAAATATCAATACGGTTTGTTTTCATTTATATGAATGTATGATTGCCTATGTCACAAGTGATAATTCAATAAAGATGTTTCTTTTTTAAAAAAATGCCATTGTTGATTCATTCCATCATTTTCAGTGGGACATGTTTAGGACAATGGTACCAATGGAATATTCAGGACCATGTAGGATTCACTGGTTTGGGGCATTATAGAGAGAACATTGTGCAGCAATGTTGTTGGAGTAGGCAAAATTGTTAAGGTCTTTACCTCAGAGGTACAAGGTACAGGATTTGAATCTCATCTTTGGTTATTGTCTAGGCTTGTAATAGCCTACAAACTGATAGCCTGGTATTTATGCATGGTATAGAAACTGCATTGTACAATTTATTAAAACCGGGTCTTGCAAGGGGTGGAAAATGAAATGGCCTGTGCCAGTGGCATAACTATTAAGTGATATTTTTAGCATGGCACAAAAAATTTACTACCAATGGGCAATGGAGTATATAGCTAGCTTTAAAGATAGGTGCCCTAGAGGGCCACCCAGGGTACGTCTTAGGTAGAGGCATAGATACATAGGTACCAGGTGAGCTGCCCTAGTCAGCTATTTTAAGCCTAGCTAATTTTTCTTTCAAATGTGAGCATCACACCCTGTACCTTGTGTCTGTGAGGTAAACACCTTAACGATTATACCAACTCCCAAGCTCCTAAGTGATTACTATGCTAATGATCCCAGGGGGACTTTATAAGCCTAGCCATGCTGCCCAAAGTGAGAATCAAATTCTGCACCTTGTGTCTGTGAGGTTAATAACTTATTCATTACGCTAACCCTCAAATCTTACACAGACCTCCAAATATTTATTTATTTTAAGTAAAGAAACACACCTCATTTCTTCCTTAAAATAAATACAAAAAGGGCAGAAGGTGGCCCAAGCCTAACAGCATTCTATGACAGAGATGTTGGCTTTCTGCTCCTTTCCATGGAACAGCAAGGAGTAGAAAGCTCCATGAATTGATTAGTCAGGTGCACTACAATAGACCAATCAATTTGTGGGCCTGGCCAATGAATTCACAGAGCCTTCTACTCCTTGCCATGTGATGACACATAGCCCATGAATATTCAAGGGTGAAGAGAAGTGAGTAGTCATTTTGGATAAGAACACTAGCAGCCAACAAGTGAATGAAGTTTTTTCCCTCTTTAATCCTGGCAGGCAACCAGATATGTCAATTTTATATTTCTTTGCATGTACAATAGATTTGTAAATGTGACTTGTGAAGCTATGTTGGGGTTGTAAATTGGTAAACTGGAATGAAGTTTACTATTGATTCATTGTCAGACCCTCTACACATACACACACTCACACACATTTTCAACAGATTTGTATTTTATTTTTTTCAAATATAAATTGTTTAACTGAAGTACTATATATCTGAATATCACATAATTTGGTGCATGGCATTTTAGGTAGCTTCCTTAATATACAACAATAAACACAGGCTATGGTAGAGGTATCTGTCTGCAGAGCACATATTGTGGTACTTAAATTACTAACTGGCAACCAGAAAACAATGACAAGAATTGAAAATAAACCAATGTAATAACATTTTTGTTTCATGATAATGGGTAAGAATCATCCCCTCCTGATACCATGTTAACACAGCCTTTCCTTGACATCAAACATTGTTTGCTTCCTAAGATCCTAACATGGGAAAGTTTGTGAAGAATATTATTGTTTAACGTATCAAGTATATAGAATGACACTGAGTGGATTTGCAGGCCAAAAAGAGTACTTGCCAGCTGTCCTTGATGTTGCTAAATGTCCTTGAGTTGGTTTCACATTTTTGGTTTCTTCATCATAAAATTTGTGGTTTTCTGGTTAATCATAGAAGGTTGCAGACTTGAAAAAAATGACAGGCATTTGAGTTTCTGACTTAATTTGCTTCAGAAAGTTCATGCTATGTAAACCTATTATTCTACTGACACCTTTAAGTATGTAAGTTTAACATTTTAAATCTTTCCCTTGTTGTGGGCCTTTCTTTTACCAACATGTTTGGTTTTGTTACTGATTCTTTCACTAAAAAGTTGACAGAGCAATTTATTTTTATTTTTTATTTTTTTATCAGAGTCAGATTTTGACAGTCAATGTAGACAGTCAAATTATCTATAATTGGTGGGTCTGATGAGGAGGAAATGACCGCTACTGTTTTTTCATTAGTCTGGATTTTCAAAATTAATTAGATTTGTGTGAGGTGATATTTTAATGTATGGCTATTGTTTGTGTGGGACAAAGCTGAAATTCACTACATAGACATCATTTGTTATCACAATTGGATGCATGGAGTGCACACAGAAGTAACTACAATTACTGGGTGGGAGGGGAACTATCTGTGGATGAAAGTAACTGACCGTCTTGTAATTTGCTGATTTTAAACAGTCAGTAATATGGCTTTGCAAGACTGGTGTGCATTTGGATGAAGTAAGAGGAAATACTTTATTATCGTGACCATTATTTATTTTTTTACCACAGTCAGATATTTCAGGTTTTCACAGTAAAGTGGATGTAACTGATGGAATTGGAGGTTATCTGTAAATATAAGTGACATACTCCTGCTGTTATGTGACCTCTGTTAAACAGTAGTCAGTGGAGTGGCAGGAGTAGTAGCAAATAGCGTATTTGCTAAAATCTGTGTAAAACGTGTACTGCTATGGCTTATGCTTGTGTGTGTATAGGGAGTTGAAGATTATTTTCAGAATAACAAGTTAGTCATAACTTCTTTCACTTTTTATCACAGAGATCAGCACTGAATGTGATAAGTATGTATATTTGTTTGTCTGATAGGGGCAGGATGTGTGTGAAAGCAATTGATCACTGGCACAGTAGTATATTAACTAGTACTGACATCTCTCAGTGCATGGTTGAGTTCTGGTTGTGGCTTCTTTAGTGTGGAGTCTGCATGTCCTTCCTGTATCTGTGTGAGTTTATCTATGCATTCCTCCAGCTCTCTAAAGATGAGATGTAGGTGGACTGACATTCCTCTAATTTGCATGTAGGTAAACATGCAGCATGTGTGCATATGTGTATATGTATGTGTTTGTGTCTGCATGCACATGCACATGTCCATGTGAATTATTGTGCATACTTGTGCATCTTGTGATACACCTGGCTTGTCAGGGGCATTGTCAGTATGTATGTGCATGTGTGAAAAATCACTGCATCCAATGATGGAGCTGGCATGTTAGGGTCAGCATCAGCATGTTATTTTTGGACAAAAACATCAGTGCATCCTGTGACAGATCTGTCTTGCAAGGGCGGTGTCACTGTATGTTTGTGTGTAAAAATATAATTGCTTTTTATCTACAAGCACACACAATATTTCCAAGCACATACATAACTCTTCTGGTTAGAACTAAAAAAAAACAGTTAACAAGTTATTAATTTTCAAAAAGAAGGTATCATAGGTTCGTACTAGGCTAACTGCCCTTTTGGGCCATTTGAAGCCTAGCCAGTTACCCCATGTGAGAATCAAACCCTGCACCTTGTGACTTTAAGGTAAATGCTGTAACCATTATGTCATCCTCCCATCATGAAACAGCCAGACCTTCAAAGCTTATGGGAGCCTGACAGCCCCGTACCACAGACTGTATAAAAGGATTTTGATATAGGTGTAATAATTTCCTTTGCAATGAATATTGCCTAGTCTAAAATAGCCCTGCATAGAGGCATGCACAGAAAGTCACTGTATCCTGTGTGGGAGATTGAGGATGATGTGATAATTACTTCTTTAAATTCCCATACAATTAAACTTTAGAGCTGTGCACAGTAGGTCACCATAGCTTGTGTGGAGGCTGGGACAGTGTGGTCATTATTTCTTTAACTTTCCTTACAAACCGTGGTGTGTGTAGAAGGTCACTATAGCTTGTTTAGGAGCAGTGTACAATTTAGGACTTATATATTGTAATATATTACTGTGATCATCATTTTTTCAATTTCCTTACAATGAGAGATCAGACTGGTATACAAGTGGCTATTGTTTGGTGGTAGAAATAAGGCAGCATGTTAGTTATGTATGTCTGGCAGCAACAGGCACTATTCCCACATAAGATTTATGTAGCCTCACAAGCACTCTTCTGCTTGGTTTATTGTGAACTGATATTTCCTTGACAGAAAAAATGAAACTTTACATGTTTCCTAAACCATGTTTTTTTTTTTTTTTTTTGTTCTGGCCAACATTGGATCAAAAAAAATTGGAAAAATTCTGTAAAGTGCACTTCAGAGCATCTATAATACCATGGTTTCTAGGGGTCTAGCAATCCCCAAGCCCCCTAGCTTAATATGAATATTTATTTTTTTCTCAAAAATCTTTTTATTGATTTATAAAAATTAACATAACAACATCATACATTGTAAATAAAGACTTTCTAGGAGTTGAATAAAGATTTACATCTTGTGAAAGCAGATTGCAACTCATTATGATAAGAAAAATAACATACATCAATATATACATTATATACAATAGGCAACCAGTAAACAAATGCAAAAAATTCAAATTAAAGACATCCGTAAAAATTGACATATGAGAGTAAATGGATTATAAATTATTGTACCAAGACCAGAAAAACTTTAAAAGTTATTAAATATTGATAATACTCAGGACCTTCATTAATACTTTGTTTTTTAAAGCCATTTTTGGACTTTTATCATATTTTTTGGGCAGCAATGTATAAGTAAGCCATTTTTCTAAAAGTATCCCAATTTAATTTAGTATGCAGTCAAGCCAATTTTGGGTAATGTAAAGTTTAACAAGAGAGCAAATAAATATCAACACATGAGTATCCATTTTGGAAAGATGTACTACAGGTAAATGAAGTATGGCAATTTCCCAAGACAAAGTGGATTTATGATAACCCATTTTCTGTAACCTTACTTTCAAAGAAGTCCAGAGTTTATGTGAAAAGTGGCAATACCAAAGAATGTGTAAAAGATCAGCTCGGGGAAAAGAACAACATGTGCAAGAAGGAGATTTACTACCATTAAATTTATTTATTTTATCAGGAGTATGATAAGCATTATTATTAATCATTAATTGTGTATAAATCAATTTCTTAAATGGGGAGTATTCCAGAGTATTTTTAATGGGCCAAAGTTTTTGATTCTCAGTTATTTGAGAATTATGTTTCACCCATACATCTGAAAAAAGACAGCTCGAGCTTTGTATTAATTTATTTATCAAGTTGTAAGAGTTTGATAACATTTTCACAGGTGATGATAGTGTTCTAATTATCGTGTCTAGATTATTAAGATCTTGCTCTGTTGGTTTTATGAGATCCCACTTACTCATAATCACCCCTCTTAATTGCCTTAAAACTATAGTATACTTACAATTAACTTTCAAAATGTTACGAAGGTTTGCCATGGTCAATTCTTTATACTTCAATAGATCCCAAACATTCATATACTTTATAAGGGGATAATTTGTTAGATTGAATGGTGACTTATCTAACAATATGTTGGGATTCAGATGAAGTGGTTGAAGTAGTAGGAAAATCTTATCAAGATTAATAAGTTTTAATAACTCTTGAAATGCTTTGATCTTTTGTTTAAGGAAGTTTGAAATTTTTAGAGTGTTCAGAATTTCTATAGATAAGAATGGAATGGCCTCAGGGTTCATGTTTTTAGATAAAATGTACTGATACCATAACTTAACCCAATTCGAAGATTGAATAAGTTTAATATTACTCATTTTAGAAATGGACCAAAGTTTGTTTGCTGAAACAATTAAATAATAAAGATAAAAATTTGGTAATCCCAAACCACCCCTATCTTTAAGGAGTGATAATCTAGAGTAAGAAACCCTAACAGATTTAGGGAACCACAAAAATTTAGCTAATTTTTTATTAATTCTGTCAAAGAAGGATTTTGGAATTATCTGATCTGAAGAATTAAATTGATATAGAAATTTGGGAAGAATGTTCATTTTGATTATTGCAGCTTTAGATAAAAGTGATAAATTCACATGTTCCCATGTACGCATATCAGACATTATTGATATCCAAACTTTATTCAAGTTATTTTGAAATGAAGAATGATTATTATGTTCCATATGTATACCCAAATATTTCACTCCAAAAGTAATTTGAAACCTGAAATCGGAAAATAAGTAAGATTTATGTGCCAAATGATTTAAAGGAAGAATGTGAGTTTTCAGAGGATTTATGAGATAATTTGAAGCGAGAGAAAAACGTTCAATAGAGTTAATTATTTTATTAAGATCTGTGATAGGAGTTTGAAAATATAAGACTAGATCATCAGCAAAAGCAGAGAAAATTAAATTAGTATTGAGAATCCTAGGAATTCTATGAAAAGTGTTTTGAGATATATATAATAATAATGGTTCTAAATATAGATTAAAAAGAAAAGGAGACAAAGGACAACCCTGTCTCGTACCTCTTGTAATCTTTATAAGGGATGATGTGGAACCATTAATGTGAAGTCTAGTAAAAGTTTCTTTATAAAGAGTTTTTATTAAATTTATAAAAGAGATGGGAATATTGAAACAGGACATGGTCTGAAATAAAAAATCCCAACACACTCTATCAAAAGCATTTGATGCATCCAGAATCAATGCATACATTGGGTTTATGTCACTTTTTGTAAGATGAATAATAGATTCCAAAGTCAGGGTGTTGTCCCATACATGTCTTTGAGACATAAATCCTGTTTGGCCTGGGGATATTATTGAAGTTAGAACCTGCTTCAGTCTATTGGCAAGAATAGATGATAAAATCTTGATATCTTAATTGACTAATGAAATGGGCCTATAATTGCAAGGGTCTGTCTTCTCATTATTTTTCAGAATTAGTATAGTTTTAGAGGTGTTCCAATGCAGATCAGCTATGTCTTTAGTTTTTATGTAATTATACACTTTTAGAAGAAAAGGAGCAATTACTGACTTAAAGGATTTAAAGAATTCTGGTGTGAAACCATCAGGACCAGGAGATTTACCGGGTTTAAGTCTATCGATTGACTCAGAAATCTCTTTGAGAGTAAGAGGAGCTGAGAGAAAGTTTTGTTGATTTACATTTAACCTAGGAAATATTAAAGAGCTTAGAAAGCTGTTTATATGGCTATTCACCATAGAATTCGAAGATTTAGAATATATCTCTGTATAAAGTATTGTAAATAGATTCAAAATATCCTTGTCCGTATTATATAATTTGTTTTTATATTGTAGGGATGATATTTTAGGCCTCTCAAAATTATTTTTAATTATTCTAGCCAAGGTCCTAGAAGGTACTTGAGCCCATTCAGAGTACGTAGCTAATAATCTTTGCTCTAATATTGATAAATTATTTTGATGGAGTAAAATAAGTTCTTTTTGACAATCTATAATAAGCTTTTCAAACACTGGATCAGGGTTTAATCTATACTGGTTTTCATGAGATTGAATTTTTAATTTAAGGACTCTTTCTTTCTCATTAAATTGCTTTTTAAGATATGCAGCCTTACTAATAAACATTCCTCTTAACCTTGCCTTACAAGCAGCCCACTGTATATCGTAAGGAATATCAGTTGAATCTAATTTGTTTTCCATATCCTGAATTGTTTCTGTACATAATTTGCAAATATCTTTGTTTAGGAGTAAGTTGTTATTCATTGTCCAATTGTTTTGTTTGGATAAATTTTCAGCTCTAAAAGTTATATTTAATTTTAGTAAAATTCTAGAATGATCTGAGAGAAATCTGGGTTCAACAATGAAGTCCAATAAACAATTTGAAAGAATTTTAGATATAAGAAAAAAATCTAATCTTGACCATGAACGATAGCATTTTGAGTAATAAGTGTATATATCTTTTTTGTTTGAGTATTCTATAAGATGTAACGGGTCAATTAGATTATAGTCCAAAATTAAATCTTTGAGAGCAAGAGATGCTTGTTTATTATAGGAAGTGGAACAACTAGTGCGATCAATGTCTGGGTTTATTACAGCATTCCAATCCCCCCCTACTATAACATAATGGTCTTTGTAAGAAGAAAGTATATTATAAATCTGTAGAATAAAAAAATGTTGTTGGCTACAAGGACCAAATTAAGTACCAGAAGAGGTTTATCAAGATTATGTATGGTAGCAGTAAAAAGGCACCATCTCCCCTCCTTATCATGTTTTTCATCAATAACAATGCCTTAAAATTTTTGTTTAATAATAATAGCTACCCCCCTAGAATTTGGAGTGTCCCCAGAAGCTATTATTTTTTTCATCCATTTTTTATTTTTATCCTTGTCCCAATCATCTCTGGGAATATGTGTTTCTTGAATAAAACATATATTGGCTGGAGATTTATACATCAGATGAAATAATAAAGATCTCTTAGCTTTATTTTGGATTCCACTTATATTCCAGGAATCAATTATTACTAAGTTTGTCATATATATAATAAAGGTTTGATAGCAAGCGTGAGGAAAATTAGTGTATTTTCTTGTAAATAGATGATATCAACTAAAAGAAGGCCTAGTCTAGTCTTGGTAAAACAGTAACTCTCAAGTAAGCTATGCTTTAGCATAATATTAACTTTAAAATTACATACTTCCTTCTCCCCTACCCCAGTGCCTACCCACCATAATACATCTATAGAAGGAAGATATGATAATGCCAATACACAATTAATGAATTTGGTTGCCAATAACTTCATAATGAAAGAAGAAACATTAAGTAAAGTCCTGAAAAGGACTAAACCAATGTTAACCCAACTAACCATATTTAAACAACTTTCATAGCACAAGATGTCCGACATACTCAATCCCCATTCCAATTATAATCACAAGCTCCTATAAGACAGAAAATTATTGCATTGAAGTAATTAACATCATATATCAAGTTTTATAATAAAAATATATGATTAAAAAAACATATTGTATTGGAGAAATAATAATGAGACTAAAATAAAATTAATGAAACCTAATAATTCAATGACATATTATAAAATTAGTTCATGTGAAAGAACATAACAGCACTTCAGAAACCATGCAGCATAAAAATAGTATAAGTATAGAATATATATAATATCATATGAAATAGAATATTTAGTATAACTATATGATATTAAAACAGTATAATGCAACTAATCATCTAATATATCATGTAAACTAAACTATATGACACAAAAATATAATGTTACTAGTAATAATAAGGTCATCATCAAAACTAATTATAGGTCAGCCAACAACACAAGACCACACCACTCATAACCTTAATTATGCATAACATTAATAAACATAACATTTTATTATAATATATATATAAAACCATATAAATCAAGGCAATATACAGCCTAATCTAATTAATCTTTCATTTAAAATTTAAATAAAATGTGTACTCATATGTTAACAAGGGGATGCATATTACCACTAACAGTCATGCAAAAACGAACCCTTATAAAGTTTTAACATATTAACTAAACTATTTTCAATCTTAAAAAACAGTAATGTATGTTTATATTTGAATAACTGAACTTTTAAAATCAATATAAAAATCACCTCAAAATCCTCCATATGCTGCAACCACCTATCTATCTCATCGTACCAAACATAACATTTCTATTTACAATATACTTATATGTGACTATTTACCAAATCTTCATATTGAGAGAAACATCTTTTCCAAACAGAAAAGGAACAACAAAGTATGACACTTTTAGAATAATTGTCAATACCTCTCGGTTTAGAGAGAGTCCTATAAACCGAAGTAACTAGCATTAAAGTCCTGTTCCTTCATTCGAAGAGACACTACTTCTGCATCCAAGCCGGTAACTGCAAGAGCCTTGATAATCCCTTCGCAGTACGCAAAGCTGCTGACCCGACATTTATTTATTATTCCACTTGCGAGCAAAGAAACTGCTATGATGAATAGCAGACATAGATGATTGACTCTTTCTGTTGGTTTCAGCTATGAGAAAACACTGAAGATAGCCCTGAAGTGAGGAGTCGCATTCCATTTCAGATGTCAAAACACATCACAATTGCGAAGCACACAGCTGAAACAAAACCACTAACCTCTTGTAGCTGAAACACGGAGAGGTTCACTGTTCACTTTAGGAGATTGACGTCATCCTGAAGCCATGAAGACCCAGAAAGGGTCCGTGCATATTCCGGAGAAGTAATCTAAGAAAAACTGAATACTATGGTAACTCTGCAGTGTCTCGAGACCCTGAAAATTTCCCTCCAATCTGTTTTTTAACGCTTTGTTGTTTAAAGCAATGACACTATACATAACATTTTATGCTGATTTCTCACACATACTGTTAACTTAAGGTTTATGGAAATACCAATATTCTAGGTTGGTTACAGCGCTAAATGACAATAAAGGCAGATAAAACATAATATGTAACCAGCTTGATATTGCTGTTTTTTAAGATCAGGCTTCATTTCAGTAACTATTAAAAGAACATGTTAATAAATGAAAGAATACTGACCAAACCATAACAGCAGTTACAACTAGTTAGGAGATGTGTTATTATGAGACTGATTCAGGAAGAGTCTTGAATACTTTTAGGAAAGTGTCTTTGGCTTCTTTAGGGTCTGTGACCATAAATCTTCTGTCATTATAACTAAAAGAGAGAGTGTTAGGATAGCGCATACAGAACCTAATTCCTCTTTTTATAAGATCTGCACAGTATGGTGAAAGTTTTTGTCTGTTCATTTTTATTTGTGGAGGCAAATCCTGTGAAAATGACAATTTATGATTATTCCAGACAAATTGTTTTTTGCTTTTAGCTGCTTCTAAAATATGATGAGTATCTTGAAAATTGAGTAATTTGGTGTATTTGATCTGAGGAGAAGAGGAATCCTGCCTGGCACGCAAGGCTCTGTGCGCTCTTTCTATAATTACAGTTTTTGAAGTTTCCTCACAGTTTAGTAATGACACAAATATTTGCTTAGTCACTGATAATAAATTTTGATTTTCATAAGACTCTGGTAATCCTCTAATTATAATATTATTTCTGCGGCTCCTAGCTTCTAAGTCCAGTAATTTAGCTTGAATTTCTGTAATAAGTTTATCTTTAGCTTTTATATCTCTTTCAACTGAGTCTGCTCTTATTTCTAAGGCTATATTTTTACTTTCAATAATGTCCATTCTTTCAATTATTTGTTTTAAAGTTTTACCAAAATCAGTGAATTGTTCAGAGAAACTTTGAATAGCAGTTTGAATAGGTTGTAATGCCATCTTTAATTCATCTAAATGGAAATTAGAGTCATTTTTGTCTTTAGTACTTACTTTAATGTTCTCAGAAGATTGTTTAGTGGTTCTCAGTCTTTTTGAACTAGTATCCTTCTCTGGTGAAAGCATAGAAGAGAATTTGGCCTTGGTTGTCTGCGTCTCCATGGTATCAGAGTTGCCAGCCATGCCCAGAGTAGAGGTGTGAAGACAGGGTAACTGATTCTGAGATGAGCCTCCAAGGTGCATGTGCCCAAAATCTGTTGAAGCCAAAACTGTACTGAGGTAAAATAATTCAAAAGCTGAATATTCCAAGAAAATAAATAATCCTTGTACACAGGAATAGTCTCAGAGGAACTTTTTACAAAAAAAAACTGAGGAAAAATATTACTCCAAAGTTGTAAAAAATAACCGGTTGTTACATAACAGTGAGGAGCACAGTGAATAGGGACTAGTCAGCCGGCAGCCATCTTGGAATCCCCCTTAATATGAATATTTATCTGTTCCACAGTTAATACAGTGCATTCTTGGCCAGCTGGGGTGTGTGGAAAGGATGCAGGAAAGTTGAAGAATAACACTGGATTTCTTCCTTAGTCATGACTTTTGTTAAACCATCATTGGATAAAAATGTTGACTCTAAAATGTGCTTCATAACATCTAGAATCCCCATGGCTTCTGGAGGATGACCTTAACTCAGTTATTTTCTCCAAATTTCTTACCATGCAGTCTGGTCAAGTTAGGGTATGTTGCAAGGATGTAGGAAAAAGCTAAAGAGTAAGACAAAATGTAAGAAAAGGTAGAAAAAAGTAATGTGGGTGATGTTAGAAAGTCATTATGGGGGACCCAAAGGGGAGACACTGGAAGGTGTGTGTGTGTGTTGGGGGGAAATAGTGGGCACTGGGGCGGTCCATGGTGCCTTTAGTTAGTGTGCCACCACCTATGGCTGTCCCTGGTGGTGGGGTGCACATTGTAGTGATTTATTGGGACAGAAGAGTCTATTGTAAGAAGACATGGCACAAGGATTTGCAGTTATGACAATGCTGCAGAGTTTGGCAAGAATGGAACCAAGGGTGATGATGGCACCTCTGGGAGGTGATGAAAGGGGCATACAGCTTGAAGTATGAGCTATAGTTATTGCAAGTAGCATATCCACTAGCCTTCTTGTGGGATCTATTGTATATTAGAGACAGTGCATTATAACAAGGATGACAGGCCTTCCTACTTGTTAGAGACCAGCAATGTCATGATGGAAGCAGATGGCATTTGAATTCATGTTAGGGAAAAATAACACAGATCAACAAGGGAAAGAGGTGTGGCAGAAGTTCAGGCCTCCGAAAGATACTAACTGGGATGCAGTAGGCTGGACTAGGAAATTTAGGAAAATGCAGCTGAACTGGGAGGCTCCAGTTTTATGTCCCAAGGATGGCTCACTTCTGCCTAATTACCAACTCAGATTAGTGCTGAAAGAGTGGTAAGGACGCTCAGGATAGACAGTAGGCATCACAACATGTTGTATCAGGGCTGCATCATATACATATGCCAATGGAGCATAACACAAAGAACTCATGAGATTAGGCAGGTGGGAACTGCAAACATATAGGAGATTCATCAAACTATTGGTTTTAATGGTGTATCTGTTTTTGCAGACTAAAAGAAGAGTTCATTGGAACTGTTTATACTTATACATTTATATCTTTATCATTGGGGTCAAGAGCTTGGAATAATAGGGAGGAACAGTCTGGGATTCAAAGAGGAAGATGAAGTGGTACAATGGCTGGGAAGCAGAGGAATGAAGTGGAAGCACTTGCTAAGAACCCTGACAGGCATGCTAAGAAATTAGCTGAACTACATACTATTGTATGGCATTTAGTAGGGAATGACATCACCAGCAGCTCATTGTTTTTCCTTAAGGAGGGTAGGGAGTACTTGTTGCAGCAGGTAACACTAAAGTGGCTAAGAATCAAGTTAATATGGTCAGTTATAATACAGACACAGACCTCACATTTGGGTAAAAATGTCAAAGCAATTGAGAAGGTTAGGATCCTCAAATATATTCATCAAACAGTAGGTGAGTACATTGGGAGAATGGGTTATGCGACATGCTGGTTTTAATGTGAAGTCACCTGAATTGTACAGAATGGATGAGGTTCATCTGTCAAGACCAGATATAGGTTCATAGGTGTTTGCTAGGTTAATGACCACAAGGGCCTTTTTAAACCTAGCCATGCATCCCAAATCTGTGATAAGTTCTGATACCCTTGATAAGTGTAAGCATAGGCCTGGGAGCTGAACCATTTACAGGTTACCTGTGTCCCTTAGAGACATAGATGCCAAACCAGGGATGGATTTTCGGTTTTCCATCCAATTGTCCAAGTTTGTCCAATTATGCACCTGTTTGTGGGTTCCCAGGCAAAGGACAACCACAAGGCATTCTTTAGCTATGTCCGCAACCTCAAAGGCCATGCACAATTGTGTGCAGAGCTAATTGTTAATTGAGTAACCTGTACTGAGCCAGAAGATATAGCAAACCTACTGGCAGACAGATTCAGCTCTAACTTTACCACTCTCTCCCTTTAACTGCCTCTCAAAAAATACCATCAAATATAACACCCCCTACTGTCACTAGGGAATATGTCCTCACTGCTGTCTCTATGGCCAAGAACACTGCATCGATAGGCCCAGACAATATCCCAGGATGCCTTCTAAATAGCATGAAACTTGAATTATCAGGCCCTCTTGAACTGCTATTCAACCATAGCCTCCAAACAGGCTTTATAACTCCTGAATAGAGAACAGCAAAAGTCATCCTGCTGCACAAAGGTGGGCCATCTACAGTCTCAGGAAACTACAGACCCATAAGACTCACTAGTCTCATATGCAAAGCCATGGAACGAATTATCGTGGAAATGATCAATAATGATATAGGAAATAGAGTTCCAAGATGGCTGCACACTAAGTAACAGCTTGTTTGTAGCTCTCCCAGTGTGAAAACAGAAACTTAGCAGAGAAAGCCAGTACACATGTGTTTATGGGTGAATTTCAGTAAATGGCTAGTAAGCACACTGCCCGGATGCCAAGAATAAAGAAATACAGAAGACCTAGAAAAAAATCAGCTACAAAAAGTGAGGAAGTAAAACTGACTAGGGAGACTTCTGCAGCTGCTCAGCAAAAAGAAATACAACCTTCAGACATGACTTCCAATAACCTACAGGATGATATAAGACAACTGCATACAGACCTGGTTAAAATAAAGAAAACACTGATAGACTATATTAGCACAAACAACAAAAGGCTGGAACAAATGGAAGAAGCTTTAAACAGATATTCAGATAAGAGGATAAAGCTGAAAAAGTCAGAGGTCAAAATGAAGAAAAGGCTGGCTGAATTTGAGACTGCCCAGGAAAAGATGTTTAAAAAATAAAAAAAATAGAATTAGAGGACAGAGCACATAGGGAAAACTTGAGATTTTCAGCTATACCAGAGAAGCTGGAACAAACAAACTGCATTAGATTTATGAAAGCACAAATAAGCAACTGGACTGGTATTCCAGAGCAGGATTTTTTAGTTGAACAGGCACATTGTGTGCATGCTAAAATCTAGCGATAAGAAAGCAACCTAAACCTTTAATAGTAAGGATGCAATCCTACCAGCAGAAAGAATTGATTTTGTCAAAACTACTCATTGTACACCTGGGAAAAGAGAAATAAATTCATCCCTCTGTTCAGAGAATGCTGAGCCGCAGGTGTGAGATTCAAACTGCTATATCCAGCTGTCTTCAAGGTATTCTTCCCTGGAGGGACAAAATCATTTTTTGATGAAGTGCATGCTAAGGAGGAAATATAGAAGTTTGTCCAACAAAAACTGAGCTGTGAAACAGAAGGAGATTCGGCGACTCACTCCTCTGGTAATAATGACCACAGAGAGACTGCATCTGTGAAACCTTTTCCAGTATTTCAACGGAAAATGTTGGAGAGAAGGAAGGGAGCATGAGAGTTGACCAGAAGAATCGAGAGTACGTTGGAAATGAAGCAGAGGCAGGATCTGGGTGATGGAGAAAACAGTAATATAATAAGTAGCGTTTTGGGATTGCAAAGCAGTAATTATATTTGTGAAATATGATAGCACAAGGAAATCTGGAAACATTGGACTTCTTCAAAATTTGTTTGCTGAGTGGGGGACTCAAGTATATGCCCTACTCCATGTCATTAATGTTCGGAAAAATGCTTTGGAGAGAGGAAGAGAGGATAGAACGTTAACTGTAAATAAAGAAAACACCTTATTTTCTTAATAGTATTGTATCTGTGTTGCATGGTTTTCTTTGCATGCTGTTTTTGGGTGTAATGGGGATTGTAAACAGGTGTTTTTATTTTTCTCCCCTCTTCTCTTTTTCTTCTTGTGCAGTTTTGAGAAACATAGGCAATGTAATGATTAATTAAAAAAAAGAAAAAAAAGGAAAAAGGGAGCCTGGTTAAAGTTGCATGACAGAGTTCAAATTGGTATGCTTTTTTCTTTCTTGCATGGGAAAATGACTGATTAAGGACCTTTGTTTTAAAACAGAGAGCAAGTAAATAAAAAAAGAATATTGAATATTATAAGGTTGTTTTTCTAGCACTTGCAAATACCTATATTAAATAGCATTTCTGCAGCATGTCTCCTTGGAGACAATCTGTTAAAGAGAAACTGGAGACAGTCTGATGGAAGCGGATTGGCTGAGGGAAAAAGAAAAAAAAAAAAGAACAGAGAAACTGGCTAGGACATAATGTTCCCTGAAAGCAATCAGGGGTTTTCCCAGGTGTGACAGCTTTAAAGATAATACAAAACCAGTTAGACTTGAAGTAAAATAGTTTTTTTAAATGCAATGGGGATACTAATATAAACAGGTGCTTTTGTTTTTTTCTTGTTCAGCCTTCTCTCTTTTTCTTTGTCCAGTTTTGAGAAATGTAGGCACTGCAATGAAAAAGAATGAGGAGAGGAGAGGAGAAGATGGGGGCAGAGCACACGGGTCTGGTTAAGAGAGTATGACAAAACAAAAATCAGTCTGCTTTTTCCCATGCTTGCATAGGGAAATGACATAGGCATTATCCGGTAACAAGTTTATTACAAAGCATATAAATGAAAAAATATTGAATACTGTAAGTCTTTCTTTCTGATAAACAAGGTACTCTTAGTAGTTTTGTGTCTGGTGTGCATGTCACTAAAAGACAATTTGACAAAGAAAAATGGCTTGGGGAAAGTGTTTACTGAAAGCATTCAAGTGTTTTCTCAGCTGGGAGAGAGATATAGATATAAAAAATTAAATAGCATTTATCTTAGCATGACTAACCTTTCTTTTGGGTTAATTTTAGCCTAAGTAGCTATCACTTAGGTTCATAGGTAGGTACTAGGCTATCTGCCCAAGGGCATTTATAAGCCTAGCCAGAGTGTGTCGGCTTTCGCTGCCCATTGATTAATTAACTGATCCTCTGTCAAGCAGAGCCAATGAAGTGATCCCAGGGGTGTATTTTCTGTTACCCATCCACTCGTTAAGGTTTCTCTTGAAGAGTGTTAGTGAGGGGCTCTGCCTGATGTAATTTGGAATTTTGTTCCAAAGCATGGGGAGTCTCTGCGACAGGAATCTGTCCCTCCAGCATGTTCTATTTATTGTTGTGGCGAGGTTTAGCTCACTAGAGCACGTGGCTCGCAGTGACTTGAATTTCTTTAGGTGGAGCACATCCATCAATTCTGAGTTGTACATGGCTTTGTAAGTCAGGCAGAGATCACCTCTGAGTAAGTGATATGCCACTGAGTACAGCTGGAGTTTTTTCAGTTGGGCTGCATAGGATATATGTTTGAGACCAGTAATCCTCTTGGTGAGGTACTTTTGTGGTCTTTTCTGCTGTTGGAAGTGTCTTGTGAGGTACATCCCAAATGGGGCATTGAACTCTATGATGGGTCTAATGAGTAATGAGTAGAGGGGCACTATAACCTCTTTATTTCTAGATGCGAACCCTTTAGTAATTAGATGGGCCACATAAAAGAATTTCCTAACTACTTTGGCAATATAATTGTCAAAGGAGAGATTACTATCTACCTGGGTCCCCAGATCTCTTATTACCTCTTCTGTATTAAGGGGGCTGCCACCTATGTGGTAATTCATGGGTGTTTTGTTTTTACCAAATGGGATGACTATACATTTTTTGGCATTTAGCTTGAGGCCATGACTTTGACACCAGGTGTCCATCTCAGTAAGGCCCTTTTGGAGGATGTCCGTGTCAGCCGGAGAGTCAATTATGGCTCCCAGTTTGCAGTCATCGGCGAACTTGGTTAGCCATAGTCCTCCTGTGTTTGCCTGTACTTCTGAGAAGTATATGCCGAACAGTAGGGGTCCCAAGACTGAGCCTTGCGGGACACCATTTGTGACTGGTTTAGAGTCGGACCTGGAGCCCGCTATTCTTACCGTATGAGTTCTGTCTGTAAGCCAGATAAGCAACCCATCTCGTGACATAGGGGGTTATGTTCAGGCTGGTGAGTTTTTCTGTAATACCCGAATGGGGTGTGGTGTTGAAAGCCTTGGTGAGGTCAAGGTAGGCTGTGTGAACCACCTTTCCCTCGTCTATGGCCTTGGTGACTGTCTCGAAGACATGAACCAGGTTTAGTAGGCATGATCTGGCCTTAACAAAGCCGAACTGGGTCGGGTCAATATCTTTGTTAATGAGTTCCATGATGATGCGCTCCATAGCCTTGCAGACCAGGCTAGTCAGGCTTATGGGGCAATAGTTACAAGGGTCAGTTGTGGCCCCTCCTTTGTGGAGAGGAATAACCGTTGCTGTGTGCCATTCTATGGGCACATAACCTGTGGAGAGGCTGAGGTTGAACAGCGTGTTTAGGTGGAGGGATAGTTCATTCTGTAGTTCGTGCAAGACGCAGTCTGGGACACCATATGGTCCCATTGATGCTGTGCTTTTGACTTTTGAAAGGGCTGTTTTCACCTGTGTGTCTGTGATTTTTGGGACACTACACTTTTCCGGTATTGTTGTGGGCCCTTTTGGAGGTGAGAGGGGGGTGAAGTTTACACTGAATCTATCTGCCAGGATGTTGGCAGTATCAGTAGGTTCAGTATACTTTGTGCTATTTTGCACTAGTTCAGTGCATATCTGCGAGTTGCCACTTAGATTCTTAACATAGCTAAAGAAGGCTTTGTGGTTATCTTTTGAATCCTTGGCTATTTTTCTTTCAAAGTTAGCCTTGGATGATTTCATGAGGGACCTCAGTTTCTTACTGATACTGATCAGGGATGTCCCTCCTTCTTGGGATTTGCTTTTTTTCTGAACTAGTTTCCTCCTTCTATTGTATAGCCTGTTTATTGCAGGGGTCCACCAAACTAGTTTCCTTCTCAGAGGAGTGAGTCTTGGTTTTGCTAGGGATGACACGATCCATGCATCCTTGTAGGTGCTCATAGAGTTCATTTGTAAAGGTTTCTGCATCTTGGGCAGCGTTATCCTTTAGCGTGGGGGCTGTGAAACTTACCACCTCTGTCTCAAAGTGAAGTTTGCTTTAGAAAAGTTTTTTACTGTGGTTTCCTTAGTTGGGGGTGGTGGTGGGGTGTGGACATCCAGAGTGATTAGTTTATGGTCTGATCTAACCAGTGACGGGTTGACCTCCGGTGTGGAACACCTGTCACCCATGTTGGTGATGACCAAGTCCAATATGTTTTCACCTCTGGTAGGGGAGTTTACCAGCTGATCCAGGGCGATTGAGTTGATGAATTCCAGGAAGTGCTGGGCCTGGAAATTTGTACTCGTGTAGTTTTCACAGTGAATGGTAGGGTAATTGAAATCGCCCAATATCAGGGTGTTTGGTAGGACCTTCATGTTTTCCAGTGTCTCCAGAAAGGTGGAGTGGTGGTCCCGGGCCATGGAGGGTGATCTGTAGCAGGCCACAATTTGCATTGCCGATTTGCCCGATGTTAGTTGCACATGGATGATCTCAGTGATCTCAGAGGTATCATGCTGCACCACTAACCTGGAGGTGTAGGTATCCTTGATGAATATGGATACACCCCCTCCTTTTGTGTTTCGTCTGTGTTCTGTGGCCAAAACGTGTGGTATGAGTTGTAGCCCGGTAGTGCTGGGGTGCTCTCTGAAGCCTTGAACCAGGTTTCAGTTACTGCACAGATGTCGACATTCTCCATACTGAGGAGTGCTTTGAGCGCGTGCATTTTGAGATTTAAACTCCTGGCGTTGAATAGCATAACCCTCAGTTTTTTGTTAATTGTGCTGTTTACGGAGGTGGGTTTGACTTTTGAGCCTTGCCTAAAAAAGGCACTATAGGGGTAGCAAGAGCCTTGGCCAGTATTCGAAAGCCTAGGGGTGACAGATGCAAGCCATCTCTTGCGAAGCAACGTGGCTTGTCGAGCATGTCATCCCAGGCTGACAGACACGGGATCCCCTTTGAATGACACCAGAAGCTTAGCCAGTTGTTGAAATTGATCATTTTTTTTCTTTATACTGAGGTATCATTCTTGGTGAGGGCAGGATGCTACTCAGGGTCAGGGTCATACCAGCCTGGGCTACATGATCAGAGAGCTCTTCCATGTCTCGTTTCATGTAGTCCAGGGAGGTATGTCTCAGGTCATTCACACCAAAATGAACAATGAAAGAGTCATATTTGTACTTGTTCTGGAGTGACCTGAGTGCTTGTGTTATGTGGCGGATTCTGGCTCCCGACAGGCAGCTAACAGTAACCTTCTGCTTGTCCAGCCTAGTGAGTGAAACGTCAGTGTGCCTGACTATAGAGTCACCTATTACTAGTGTGTTAGGTATGTTATTTTGCCTTAAGGGCTGTGATTGTGCGTTACACTAATTTTGTGTTTTATGTGTTGTTTGGTTTGCGACAGGAAGTGCAGGTTGTTTTGGTGTCTGCTTTGGAGGTCTCTGATGCTTTTGCAGGTTTTTGTTTAGAGCCTCCGAGTATGATTTTGTGTATTTATGTGTATTTTTTGCCAGTGCTGTTTTAGTAGGTCTGCGTGCGGCTGGCGTTGTGTTGCAAGTGTTAACCTTCTCCTCTTGACTGTCTGTTCCAGTCTTGGGTGGAGACAGCTTAGCTTCCAGTTTGGCTGTATAATTGCATCTCTCGCATATGTTAGTGTTTTGTGGTAGGAGGTGAGGGTTGTCTGTGTACATGAGGCAGTTGTAACATTGCCTCAGGATACCCAGATTCATCAGCTGGACTGGAGAGTGCACCTGAAGTTGCCATTTGATCATGCCTGAATAGTAGGGTGAGCTGCTTAGTTGCTTGGTTGGTGAGGGGTGAATAAAGAGTCTTGCCCTGCTGGGCAATCAGTGTCAGGGTATATTAGTGCTTGCTATTAGGTCTGAGCAAATGCTAGGCTGTAAGATGCTTTTTGAGTGCTTAGGTTGAGAGTTAGACTAGTTTCAAAGGAAAAACTGAAGAGGAGACTTAGTGGAGCCGGGAATAATTTAACCATAGCTAACCGACACTGCCCGGTGCGCAAAACCATGCAAACATGTTTTTTTATAGTAGGGAAATGAAAGAGATAGAAATTAGCCCAAAATAGCCAATAAACTACTAACTTCTGGGCTGGAACCACTCCTCCAGGGACAGATAGGTTGCTCAAAGCTCCCATCTCTCACAGGTGAACAGAGAAACTTCCTTCTATCCAAGTAAGGTATGGGCAACTCAGAAACTAGTATCACAGCCCTGAATTCAGCACTACCCTGAAAACTGGACTATACTAGCTTAGAAAGGTGGGAAACAAGGATTTTTTTTTTTGGTTTTTTTGTTTTCTTTGAAAAGATAAGGCAAAAACAGTAAAAAATACACTCAAAACAGCTCTAAACGACTACAAACGATCAGAAAAGGCTATCACACTTTAGTGTGTAGCTTACAACAGTTAAACAAATTTATTTAAACAAAAAAACAACTTTTTAAAAGTGCAGGCAGTCAAATAAGTACAATATGTGAAAAAAACAAGCTTTTAAATCACAATAAACGCTGGAAAATCTGCGTTTAGGCGGAAAATTTATTTATTTATTTAAATTTGTTGACCGGGAGTGTCCGACTGGACGTGGGTCCATTTTCAGCGGAGGCCCGGGGTGAAAAGCTCCACAGTAAAATAAACAGACAGTAGTTACATTGGATTACATAGTGATTAACAATTTAACATAGAAATTACTTACAACATATTTACAGATGAAGAACATAGTACATCAGTAGACAACTAGAATCTTTATCTGTGAAGTACATAACAGGCATTAACAAATTTAATAATGAGAAGTTCCTGCTGTATAATAAGTACTAGGCTTATGAGCATCTGAGCTTGCTATCATCAAGGTAGTTAGTGGAGGTGAAAGAAAGGTAATAGTTGGATGGGGTGGATGATATTAGAGTGGGAGTTGCAAGGGCATAGCCAGCATGTTTTTAGGTGTGCTTTTAATAAAGTTTTGAAGTTGGTGCATGATGGTATGGAGGTAATTGTGGGTGGGAGTGAGTTCCATAATTTGGCTATGGCGCAAGAGAATAGTGCTTCACCAGCAGAGTTATTGGCTTTAGTGATCTGCAAGTGATTTTTGTTGCTGGATCTTAGTGGTCTGGTGGTGCGACAGGGTTGGAGTAGATTCTGGAGGGATGGGACATTTAGTGGATGGTTTACTAGTTTGTGGGCGAGTGAGAGTTGATACCACTGAAGGAGGTGTGGGAGTTCAAGCCAGCCCAGTTCAGCAAGTGAGAGACAGTGGTGACTATGGTAGGATGCCCCTGTGGCGAATTTGGCGATTTTGTTGTAGCAGGTCTCTAGCTTGTTTAGATCACATTGCCTTAGGTTGGTATATATCGGAGAGGCATAAAGTAGGTTGGAGATAAGGTGGGAATTTGCTATTGAAATCTTTGCTGCTTTGGTGAGAAATTGTTTATTTCTGTATAATGCTCCTAGTTTTTTGTGGACTTTTTTTATGGTCATAGATATGTGAATGTCAAATTTTAGTTTATTGTCTATTTCCACTCCTAGCAATTTGGTGTGTTCAGTTAGGTATATAGTGGTGTTGTCTTTTGCTGTGATGTTAAAGTGAGAGTTGTTTTGAGTATGTTTGGTGGGTTGGAAGATGAGTAGTTTAGTTTTGTTTGGGTTGAGTATTAATTGGGCATCGGATAACCATGTTTCAACAGAGGAAAAGGCTTCCTGTGTGACTTTTTGCAGTTTGGGTAGGGACTGGGCTGAGCAGATGATGGTTGAGTCATCTGCGTATTGGATGAGTGTGCCATGTTTGGTGGCAGAGGCTAGATTATTGGTGTAAACAGAGAAAAGTAGGGGTCCAAGGATGGATCCTTGGGGAACCCCTATGGAGACAGGTAGTTGGGGAGATATGTCATTCTGCCATACAACGAATTGTTGGCGGTCAGACAGGTAACTCTGAAACCAGTTGGTGACTGATTGTGAGAAGGATAGGTTATTGAGGACAGAGATAAGTTGTTTGTGTGGGACCATGTAAAATGCTTTAGATAGGTCTAGGAAAGTAGCAGAGGAGAGATAGCCATTGTTTTTATGCTGAAGGATAGTGTTAGTAAAGGAGAGTAAGGCAGTGGTGGTGCTATGGTTTGGTCGGAAACCATGCTGAGTATTGGAAAGGAGGTTGTTAGTAAGGAGGTAGTGTGAGACCTGAGAGTGTATGCATCTCTCTAGTATTTTGGAGAGTGGAGATAGAATAGCTATGGGGCGGTAATTGGTTAGTTCTGCAGAGGGTCGGCCTTTGTGGAGGGGAATTATATGTGAGACTTTCCACAATGTGGGAATGTAACTTTCTGACAGAGATCGGTTAATCAAGATGGATACTGGGTAGGCCAGAGCATCAGCTGCGATTTGTAGGTATTCACTTGGGAGGTTGTCTGCTGCTAATTTGGTGGGTTTAAGTTTAGTTAAGAGTTTTTTTATGTTGGAGGTAGGTACAGGAGAAAAAGAGAAGGCAGTGGGGAGATTACTAGTTGAATGTGTGGGTTGGAGAGGAGGGGGGTTGTGTTGTTTAGCTAGTGATAGTATGGTTTGGGTGAAGTGTGTGTTGAATGAGGTAGCAATATTGTCTGAGGAGTGAGGGATGTTAGGAGGAGGGGTACTGACTTTACCTGGGTGGAGGATGGAGTTTATAGAGGACCAGAATTGTTTGGGGCTGTGTTGTGAGGAGTCTAGGGCAGACTGGTAGTATTGGATTTTGTCCCGTTTTATTAGCTTTTTGACTCTATTGCGTAGTTCTAGGAATTTCTGTCTAGCTGCGGGGGTTTTGGTTTTGCGCCAGTGCTCCCAGGCTTTATCCCTGTTTTTCATTTCTGACTTAGTGGTTTTCTGTAGCCATGGGGAGGGTTGTGCTTTGATTCTGGAAAATCTTATGGGGGCATGGTAATTAAGGATGTTCAGGAAGGTAGTATTAAAAAATTCAACTGCGTCATCTAGACTGAGTTAAGTACAGCAAGAAAGTACAGAAAACTGATACTTAATCACTCCAAAGTCTCTCTCCTAAGCTAGAAGTCTTGTATCAGTTTAAGACTTTCTAGAGCTACCAGAAGATGGGAAACAAGTGCAGATGTGGTCTTTTAAACAGAAAGTTGAAAGAGACGGACAAATTGTCCAAATGGTCAATAAACTACAATTTCTGGGCCAAGAACCTCTCCTCTTGTGGTAAACAGGCTACCTAGTGCTTACCACTCCCACTGATAAGCTAGAAGGCTTTCCTCCAACACAGAAAGGCTTGCGGGACTCAGAAGCTTACTAACAGTCCTGGATACAGCAACTCTGTATCTGGACTAGGCTAGTTACAGGAAAGGTGTGAAACAAGCGCAAGTGTGGCTTTCAAACCAGAACGTTGAAAGAGATGGAAAAAACGGCCAATAGCTACAATTTCTGGGCCAGGAGCCACTCCTCTTGTGGTAGATAGGCTACCTAATGCTTACCACTCCCAATGATAAGCTAGAAGGCTTCCCTCCAACACAGAAAGGCTTGGGAGGCTCAGAAGCTTACAAAGAGTTCTGGAATACAGCAAATCTGTACCTGGACTGGACTAGTTACAGGAAAGGTGGGAAACAAGTACAAACATAGGCTTTTAAGCCAGCAAGTTGAAAGAGATGGAAAACTGCCCAAATGGCCAAATAAATTACAATTTCTGGGCCAAAACTCACTCTTCCCATGGAGGATAGGCTACCTAGTGCTTACTGCTCCCACTGATAAGCTAGAAGGCTTTCCTCCAACACAGAAAGGCTTGGGGGCTCAGAAGCTTCCTAACATTCCTGGATACAGCATCTCTGTAACCCGACTAGGCTGGTTATAGGAAAGGCGGAAAACAGGCACAAGTGCAGCTTTCAAACCAGAAAGTTGAAAGCGATGGAAAAAAACTGCTCAAACAGCCAATAGCTACAATTTCTGGGCCAGGGACCACTCCTCTTGTGGTAGATATGCTACCTGATGCTTACCACTCCCATTGATAAGCTAGAAGGCTTCCCTCCAACACGGAAAGGTTTGTGGGGCTCAGAAGCTTACAAAGAGTCCTGGATACAGCAAATCTGTATCTGGACTAGACTAGTAAGAGGAAAGGCAGGACACAAGCGCAAACACAGGCTTTTAAATCAGAAGGTTGAAAGAGATGGAAAAGCTTCCCAAACAGCCAATAAACTATAATTTCTGGGCCAGAAACCACTCCTACTGTGGTATATAGGTTACCTAGTGCTTACCACTCCCACTGATAAGCTAAAAGGCTTCTCTCCAACACAGAAGGGCTTGGGGGGGGGGGCTCAGATGCTTACTAATAGTCCTGGATACAGCAAATCTTTACCTGGATTACACTAGTTATAGGAAAGGTGGGGACCAAATGCAAAACAGGCTTTTAACCAGAAAATAGAAAGAGATGGAAAAACTGCCCAAACAGCCAATGAACTACAATTTCAGGGCCAAAACCCACTCTTCCCATGGTAGATAGGCTACCTAGTGCTTACCACTCCCACTGATAAGCTAGAAGGCTTCCCTCCAACACAGAAAGGCTTGGGGGGCTCAGAAGCTTACCAACAGTCCTGGATACAGCAAGTCTGTATCTGGACTTGACTAGTTACAGGAAAGGCAGGAAACAAGCTTAGAATTTTTTTTTTACAGAAAAGCAGCTAAAACAACAGTAAATAAAATTCAAATTGTAGTGCAGGCCAGCACACCCGAGAGTGTAGCAACACTACAGCAAATACAGTTCAAATAAATGCAATTAAATTAACAAATGACTAAAAAACAAGTGCAGAAGGCAGTTAATTAGAAGGCTACTAGCAAGCAGTAATAAGTGCAGAGTAGGAGCAACTGAACAGAAAACAGCACACAGAAGAGCAACTAAGACAGCTACAGTAAGAGCAGATGAATAAGATATATATATATATATATATATATATATATATATATATATATATATATATATGGTTCCCCTTCAGAAGCCTGAATGATCATAAGCTCGAAATTCATAAGCCTGAGACCAAAAGCCTGAAAACTCAAAAGCCTGAAACTCAAAAGCCTGAAAACACACAGAATACAAATAATGCTAATATGCCAGTACAAAGACACTACTATCTACCCATCTACCTTAACCCAAACCCTAACCCTAAGGTCCGTCACTATCGCACACTCACCTAACCAGCACCCTAACCCTAACTCACTTAAACCGCCCCTAACTCTGACGTCTGTCACTATTGCACACACGCCTAACCTGCACCCTAACCCTAACTTACTTAACCCACCCCTAACCCTAACGTAAAAACAATCACACACTTACCTGAACCCAACCCATAACTTTCCACCACAGCGCTAAGAATAGCGAAGCCACATTAAAGTCAGTATGTGTATTTTGTGTGTTTTCAGGCTTTTGGGTTTCAGGCTTTTGAGTTTTCAGGCTTTTGGTCTCAGGCTTATGAATTGCGAGCTGATGATCATTCAGGCTTCTGAAGGGGAACTATATATATATATATATATATATATATATATATATATATATACATATATATATTTTTTTTTTTTTTTTTTTTTGAGGGAAGGAACAGAGCAGGATTAAGAGGCTACAGGGTTTGTCCTTCCCAAATGCTTTATTTGTACACAGTAGAACTTATGTTCTTATTAGGAAGCAAAACTTCAATATTTGAAGATGTACATAATTTTGTGTGTTATTGTAAAGTTCATAGGTTTTAGGAGGTTTTTTTTGGGGGGGGGTTGTTTGTTCTGTTTGAGGGTTTTCAGAAAAACAAAGTTATGTAAGATGTGACATAAGCGCAAATGGATATGACATGAAACAACTGTATAAAAGACCAACCTGCCGAACAGTATATACATGCAACATAAAATTTGGAATTAGACATTTAGCAAAAGAGCAGTTATATATAAGAGGTGGTAATAATAACTATATAAGAAAATGATGCTTTCTGTAATGTCTTTCAATCTAAATGGTCTTACAGATAAATATTAAAAAGAAAGAGTAGTGAACTATATTAAAAATGTAGAGAACAAATAGCTATGCTACAGCACTAGGATGAGGGATTTCAGGAAGGAATAGAACAACTGGGAAACATTTTTGAAGCTAGGGCATACAAAACTAATGAGGCTAGGCAAATAATGAATGGAGTGACGGATATGAGAGAAGGAAGGGCAAAACCATATTTTAGGCAAACATGTATAGAGGAAGCAGATGTGACTAAGTTTAAGAAAGAGGGATGTGGGCAAGTTAAGTATACTATGTGTTATACTAGCAATGTTAATAGTATTAAGCAGGTCGTTGAGAGGAATTGGCCTATTCTTCTAACAGATGAGAAGATTGCTAAACTAGTGGGTACTAACCCAAGTTACTGTTACAAGAATTGTCAATCTATGAAGAAATGACTTTGTTATCCTGATAGGGGTAAGGATGTAAGTAAGACACGTGAAGGGACACATCCATGTGGTAAATGTAGATATTGTGAATATATAGACCCAGAATCCTTGGATTTTTTACATCCGGACACTGGGAAGTTGTATAAGTTTAATGTTAGGGCCAATTGCAATACTAAGCACATAGTTTATTTGGTGAGATGCATATGCTGCTCAAATCGTACTCTCAAAGAACGTGTGAGAGAACACTTATACAGTGTTAAGAATGGAAATAGGAATAATGCTATAGCTAAGTATGTTTTGAATACTAGACTTGAACATGATTTTAAATTTAGAGTAATTGAAGTTATATATGAAATGGCCAGAAGGGGGAATATTGAAAATAAAACTGAAGAGGCCGAGCTAAGATGGATTTTGAAACTTAGGGCTAATAAGGGAGCGGGACTTAATGAAGTGGTCTCCATTAAGCCTGTATTAAAAGCAAGGGGTTTGCCTAGGTGATTTGTGCACATATGAGTTTGCATTAACTATAGTAGGGGCTGCATATTTGTTATACATTCAACAAAGTGTAATATGTCTTTAAAGGAACATGGAGAATGATGTCATTGATGCATGGGGGGATAATGCATATGACTGGATGCTTTAAACTTGAAGTGTTTTATAAGTGTATGTTTTATTGGTGTGTGTTATTAAGGTCCGAAGAAGCCACACTGATGTGGTGAAAGCGCTTGCCTGAATAAAGTATGATTTGGTTTTATATGCTCGCTGTGCTTCGTTTTGCCTATTAGTATTCAATTTTACTGTGTCTTGGTATATTTTACTACAGCAATACGTTTACCCGTGGACTGCTTTTGTTTGGTTATTATAAAATTTTCATTATAAATTAGCATTAAGCAGCAATGCTACAGAATTATTACAAGGCATTAAGTAGCAATACAATGTTATACAGTGTCAGTAATCAGGAGTATAGCATAACTATTTCAAGATGTATAAAAAGAAATATGTCATTAAGATGAGTATAGTTTTTGGGGTAAGTGGTTACAAAACCCCAGTTTTATCATGATGTAGTTGCATGAAGGCAAGACAATTACAATAGAATGTTTCTCTGAAGCAATTTGCTT
Organism: Protopterus annectens; assembly: GCF_019279795.1. Classification (NCBI taxonomy): domain Eukaryota; kingdom Metazoa; phylum Chordata; order Ceratodontiformes; family Protopteridae; genus Protopterus; species Protopterus annectens. The sequence continues at coordinate 335,994,076 of NC_056750.1, forward strand.
AATAGATTTTAGAAGACAGTAGAAAGAGTAGTCAAGTAAGATTAGAGAGAGCTAGTGAGAAGAGTGAGTTAAGGGCAGAAAGTGGATAAAGGTATGAGAAGTAGGGGATGTTAAGCAGGGAGAGTGCAGTGGCAGGACTAGTAACTTTTAAAGTGCTCTTTGGTGGCTGTCTTAAATTGTTTAGGATGTGTAAGGGTCCTGATTTCTAGTGGGGGCCTATTCCAGGCAATAGTGGGGTGATAGCTGTACATGTTGCATCCAAATTTAGACTTGGGTTTGTAGATTTGTAGTAGATCTTGGTTAGAGCTTCGGAGAGGTCTGGCGGGAGAATAATGGGAGATGAGAGGGGATAGTGATGGGCAGTAGGAAGGCTGGTATAGGATAGAATGAATGATCTGGAGCTGAGAGAGAGAAGAAGCTGGTGGGGTAATACAAGCCAGTTTAGGTGTTTTAGAGAGAGACAGTGATGGGATTTGGAGATTTGTTGGGCAGCAAATCTAGTTACCTTGTTGTAGGTAGATTCTAGTTTGGTCAGGAGTGCTGAGTTAAGATTTGTGAGAATTTGAGAATTGTACATTAGACTGGGTAGAAGGCAGGTAAAAGAGAGAGTAATCTTGGCTTCAGAGGTAAGGAATTTCTTGTTATGGTAAAGGAGCCCTAGTTTTGAATGAGTCTTTTTGATACAGTTATTAACATGCAAGTCAAATTTAAGCTGATCGTCGATGGTTACGCCTAAGGGCTTAGTACTGGACTCTACCTGAATGGAAGTGTTATTAAGGGACTGTATGGAGAAGGAGGGTTTAATATTGTTGAACTTTTTAGGTAGGAAGAGTAACAGCTTTGTTTTTTTAGGGTTAAGGATGAGCTGGTTGTTGGAAAGCCATGTTTCAACTAAGTTAAAAGATGCCTGAGTAGCTGAGAAGATCTTAGAGGGAGAGTTGGCTGTAGTGATCACTGTAGAGTCATCTGCATATTGCACTAAAGATGACTGAGGACAGGAGGTATAGAGCTGATTATTAAATATATGAAAAAGTAAAGGTCCTAGGATAGGCCCTTGAGGTACACCCATTTTGACAGGGATAATGATAATTATAAGAATCAATCAGAGGAGCTTAGAAAGGATTAGAAAGAGAGATTAGATAAGCAATTCACAAAGAGACAATGGGGGGGGGGGGTATATGTATATCTCCCAGATATGCAACAAAGTCTAGAAGATTTAGGATCTTTGCTTGGAAATGTTTACATAGGTATTTTTATACCCCAAGTAGACTCCAAAAATTTTTTCATCAGGTGGGTAGCAAATGTTGGAGGTGTGACGGGAAAGAAAGAGGTAGCTGGGAACATGTTTTTGGAGGTGTGATGAGCTGGCCGGCTTTTGGGATTCCCTGCGGACCACTCTGTCAGAGATGCTGGGTGAGCGGATTCGACTGACTGGGGAGATGATTTTTTTCAATGTTACAGAATCGGAATTGCCTAGTCATAGTAAGACCTTGGTGAGTCTAATTTTCATGGCTGCCAAAAAAAGCATTTACTAGAAACTGGAAATCAAAGTCTAGACCAATTTTACTAGAAGTAGTGAATATAGTAACAGAGATAAAACAATTGGAATTGGGATCTTTAGAAAAGAGAAGGAGGAAACTATATAGAAACACAATGGGAACTGTGGGAACAGTATATGCAGACCAGGAATGAGGTTTAAGAGGCAGGATTTGAATGAGCTATATAATGCTTAACTGACAATGACTACAAGGTTTATAAGTGATTTATAATGTTTACAACTACAGTTGTTTCAATGGTGTCTGTGCTATAAACTGTTTGTAACTAAAGTGATATCATTTTGTATGTTTTTCATTTATGTAAATGTAAGATTGCCTTTGTCATATGTGGAAATTTAATAAAGATGATGGAAAAAAATAATGACATAGGAAACCTCCAGACACTGGACCCAACCTACTTTGGTTTTGTCAAGGGCATGTCATGGCTACTCAACCTGGTGGACTTCTTTGAGAAGATCACTAAACCAATGTATGAAGGCAAAATGGTTCACACTGTCTACCTTGACCTGGCCAAGGCATTTGACACAATAGCCCACTTGGGCATTGATGAGAAACTCAAGAGATTAGATATAAACCCTTATGTCACCCAATGGATAGCCACCTGCCTCAATGATAGGATCCAGGAATGAATTAGGGAGCCTACTTCTACAAAAAGGCCAGCCACAAGCAGAGTCCCTCATGGATCAATCTGGGACTGATCCTTTTTAGTATCTACTTCTCTGAAATCAAGGCCAATGTCAAGGCCTATTGGCTGAAAAAATTTACAGATGATTGCAAATTAGGAGTAGTCATAGAATCCTCCACTGACATCAATGTTCTCCAGGAACAGACAAATAACTTATGTCAGAGCTATGGACTAAAACTAAATGCCAAGAAATGCATAATAGTATCCTTTGGGAGGTCACCCCCCCCAGTAACTAACATATTGACAACACACCCCTTAGAGCTGACTCAGTAATCAGGGACTTGGGGGGACACACAGATAGTAATCTAGCATTTGACCATCATGGGTCAACAGCAGTGAGAAAATCATTCTGTGTTGTGCAACTTATAAGCAAAGGTATGGCATTTATGTCCAGGGAGGTCATTCTTCCACTATATTCAACATTCATCCAACCTGTCATTGAGGATAATGCCCCCTCTGGTATATACTTAACCAGGCACAGACAACTATTAGAACACCCACAGGATTTCCTCATTAAAAGAATACATTGCATAAGCAACATGTCCTATGCAGACCACCTCAAAGCTGTCCCTATAGTCTGTCTCCTACATGCTGTTGAGGGGAGATCTATGTTTGGCATACAGGGCATTGTTAGACCTCATCCTGATATACCTCCTACACATCTGCAAAACAAACAGAACGTGTCAGAGATTTGGGGATGTGTGGCTAGGTTTAAAACGATCCTAGTGGTCATTAGCCTAGTCCACACCTATGAACGTATGAATAAACTGAGATGAGAGCTTATGGAAGTTATAACAGATGCATTGGGGAAAATGTATGACATGTAAGTCTCCTATGACAGGAAGGCAGACTTAGAAGTCTAAGTTTCAAGGAAGCCTGATGAGGGAATATGGGGTCAGGAAGCTTGCCCACTTTCTATTGAGCAGGATTCCACCACACCCAGTGTCATCAGACAGGCCAGGAGGCCAAAGCCTGGGGTTCACATATTACAGATTCCCTTCAGCCATTGAGGTTGGCTAAATGAGGCTGAGGAATGTGATTTCTAGTGGCTAGTTTGTAGATTCCTTCAACCTTTGGTGTTGACTGAATGTTTTGGCTGACACATTAAATGTATGGCTGTGATAATTTGCTTCCAAATAAGTGTTTATTTGATCATTGGCTATGTATGAGCATGCTTACATTTATCCTATTGCAATGTGTCAGGCTGCAACCACAGTCATAGATCTCAACCTTCCATCTCCAAAATGTGAAAGAAAAGGGAAAAATGTGGATCTCTTATTATTAGCTTTATCCAGGAAGTTTACAGCATGGTTAGTAACTGTTTTTTTTTTCTGCATATAAAAGTTTTTTTGATGCATTAGTACTATTCAGAGATATTTACTATAGATATTTATAAAAACAAATCTTAAAAACTATTATAGACCCTTTCAATATGAAACAGAGTGGAACATGGATTTTTAAGGGTTCAACAGGAGGCAGCTTGTGTACAATGAGATACACTTGAGAGTAAAGCCACAGGTTTCAACTTCTTAACTCCAAAATCAGGGACAATGCCAAGATGATTAGAGCCTTCCCAAATAAGGGGGCCACTTTTTAAATATGTATACTTCTCATCTGTCCCTGATTTTGCTCCATGCCCCTGATTTTTGCCTTGTCCCTTGTAAAATGTTTGAATTGCTGGTAAATCATTAAGGATTATAGTCAGTAATCAAAGCTTCAGATTTCTTGTGTTTCAGAAAATGCATGTTAATGCAACATCAGTAGTTCTGTTAAGTTTTTAACTAAATCAGAGTAATAATTAATAATTGTCCCTGATTTGGGGCCTTTATCGCCCTATTACTTTTCACTTCATTACAAAGTATGGCATTACTCAATATGACCAAATTACCTAGAGCCAATTTTTACATCATCAAATGGCTAGCCCTGACACTGCACACAGTCTCTGATCTGTGTTCATCTCTAAATTGAAATGTCGGCACTCAAAATACCAACAAGTTAAAAAAAGACCGAAGACCCAGGAAAAGGGTAAATTTTGAAGACTGATTTTCTGCTTTGAACATCTTTTTTTGCAGGGGGGCAAGCCCTCTACACCCCCTAAATTATATATATATATATATATATCAATTCCAAGATCAACACACCTTGGAGAAAAGGTAATATTCTGAATAATGACCATCTTGGACTTAGTATATGTAAGTCCATTTTTTGGCCATTCAGTCTCCATGTTTCAAGCCACTCTTTTGCAGGTTATAACATTTCAAATGCTACTTTTGATTTATCCTATCTAGAGGATACTGCCCACCACTGTTGATGTCTAAAGCAGTCAGTCAATACAACTCCTCCATGATAGATACCACCTTGATGGTGTACTACATTAGCAAACAGTTTGAAGGGGACAGAACAATAAAGCTGTTGTATGCATACAATGTGGCTTTACAAGCAGACTCTAAACAAGAACTTCAGCAAAGACAGGTGACAGGAATGCAAAACTGCAGGCACATGGTATGAAAATGAGTACAGACAAGACAACTGCCATGGAAAGAAATGAGGGCAGAAGATGTAATAACAGAGATAGAAGGAAAAATAATAGAACAGGTTAACAGCTTCAAGTGTCTGGGAAGAGTGGTTGAGAAGAAAGGAAGTCTGAATGAGGAAGTTAAAGCTAAAATCACAAGGACTGCAGCCAACTGGTACAGAGTATCAGATGTAGTATGTGACAGAAGAAAGCCAAAAAAGCTGAAAGGTAAAGTGTACAAAACAGTGGTGTGGCCAACACTACTGCATGCTTCAAATATTTGGTTAGTAAAGACAGAGACGTTGAGGAAGCTAGGGGTGACTGAGATGAAGTATCTGTGATGAGTGGTAGGATGAACAATGTGAGACAGAGGAAGAAATGAAGATACCAGAGTGGAAGCCAAAGTTGCTCCAATTGCAGAGAACTTCAAAGAGAACAGATTATCATGTCTGGGGCTTGTGCATGAAAGCAGAAGACAATTTGGTTAAGATTTGGGAAAGACAGAAGGAGAGGAAGGAAAAACAAGGTCATCCAGCCAAGAAATGGAGATATTATGACAGAAGACCTCCAACACTCAGGAATGACAATCCAAGAATGTAGGAGAATGACAGTGACTCCTGAAAGATGAAGACAGTTGACATGATACCCAACCCCATGTAGAAAATGGAGAAAAGGGAGATAATGATGATTTGTTTGGAGGTTCAAATATTAGTACCAAAGCAGGTGACAAATCTTAGCATTCCTCTTGTGTTTTCTGATGCAAAGTAACTATTTAGCTTTAATAATTACCTTTGTTGACTCCAATCTAATACAGCTTTGGACATAATCATAGATTTTAGCAGAGACAGAACCATATCTCTCAACCTCTTGGCGCAAGAAATCTGGACAAAGCCTGACATAATGGGGTACAAAGGTCTAAAAACAGCAACAAGTTTTAAATATTGCTCTTATGCATTTAGAAAGTTGATAGAATAACAGGCTTTGTCTTAGCATGCATTTTTCTGAAGAATATGAAGTCTGAAACTCAGGTGTGTCAATATTTATTTACTTCAACCCTCAGATCACCCGGCCAGACCTCCCAGCTGTACAGATTTTTGCAGAATGTCCAGATTTCTGCCTCATATTTTTGGTCTGTTCTTCATAAAAACAGTTTTTTTTTGACAAATCACTGGGATGATCTAAGCATTGATATCACTAAATAATGACATGCATTTGAGTTTCAGACTTCACATCCTTCAGAAAATGCATGCTAACAGAAATTCTGTTGTTCTAGCAAGTTTATAAGAGCAATGTTCGTCCCAGTTTTTGGACCTTTGTTCCCCATTACGTCAGGTTTTGTCCAAATATCTTGTGCTAAGAAGTTGAGAGGTACCCCAGTGATTTGCCACAAACCACTGTCTTTATAAGAAACAGACCAAAAATATGAGGCAAAAATCTGGTCATTCTGCGAAAATCTGGACAGATGAGAGAGGTACGGAGAACAGGGCAAAAATTACGGACTTACCTCTCAAGTGTACCTCATTACGAGGAACGTACCTCATTTGGGGTCTTAAAAAGTTCATGTTCCTCAAAGTTCCTCAATGTTCCACATTGAAAGACTCTGTCACACATTCAGTGTTAGGAATTTTTTGAAGTGAAATCCATGATAAATAGAAATGAATCATATTAATTCATTAAAATATCTTCTTTATAAGCAAAACCAGCATATTTTAACCATCCTATGGCCTTCCTAGCTGAAGCTGGTAGTAAGCCATTAGTATGTGTTCCACATTTGCCTGTTTGTTCCACATTATGAGGGCTAGTGTTCCTCGTTTTGGAGAGGGAAGGTTGAGAGCTATGATTAACGGATACCCCTCGCAGAGTGGAACAGCTGAAATGTTTGTGCATGGTCGTTAAAATGCGAATACCACTACAAGTATGGTTAGGAATTTGCCATCTTTACTTAATCGGTTCTCAGCTGCAGTGCACTAAAACTAGTCCTTAATTCGGTTCCTGTGTCGAGCGAACAAAATTATTTCAAGAGGCTGACAAATGAAATGCTTCTTTCCCTTTAAAAGGCTTCCTAGTCGATCAGGGAGAATACGGCTCGGTAGTTCCTTACAGTCTATCTGCTGAGAATCCTGGCCGTCACAGCTGGCAAGAGCAGGGAAAAGAGAAACAAAATATTTTTTAGTGGCGTTAGCGTTCAGGACCCATTCGTTGCGGACAGCTCATTTGGGACGGAGTGGTATCAGTCAGAATGGACTTCAGCGTTAAGAAGTTAGCTTCAGATGCTGGCGTGTTTTTCAGTAGGGCAGTGCAGGTAAGTGAGATGTCGTAACTAACGGAACAAGCTAATGCAGCGGTTTGTATTCTTGTTGTCTTTAATCAACCGCGTTATGTGTATCTTCTTTCTGGTAAATAGACCGTTTTTTAGGCAGCGGCAGCAACGGGCCCATTTTGGTGGTAACTACCGTGGTAGGATGAGCGTAAGGGAAATTCGTCTTTATGTGAGAAGGAATGTTGGCTGTACCTGGGGTGTGGAAATTACCTACTGTACACCTGTAGACATCTTCCTGGTGTTTCTCCCTAGTGCAGGCTCCAACTATCTAACAGTTTCTTTGGTGCTGATTGAATTTCATGAAATGAAAAATTTATTTATGGAAGTTTATTTTACTGTTAAAGAAGGGCGTGGGTAGTGGTTTTAAAATACGTTTTTTTGTTAGCTCCGTTAAAATGAACTTTTTAACCATGTTACTAAATAAACAGCAGTGACTCGATCAGCCCTTATAATATAAACTGGAAGTGTACATATAATTCAACTGAAATGGAGCCTTAGAGTGCTGTCGGATAATGGCTGTAATTTAGGATGGAATGTTGCGTGGCGAATTAGATGCGGGGTGGGGCTGTCGCCTAGCCACAGTTATTATTTAACAGATGGATTGCATGAGCTTTGGGTTGAATTAATTTGCACCTGTGCAGACGATCCAGGTGAACGACGAGGAATCAGAAAAGACTTCTTTTGTACCTAGCCTTTGCTGAATCCTGTGATGGTTATTATATGTTTTACCAATTACAACAGCTATGCCGTTCTTGGAAAAAAAAATATGTAATTCAAATTTACTGTGCAACCACTTGTAAAACTTCTCTTGTGTTAAGATGATCTGGTATTTATTATTTTTCTCCCATTCATTGCTGATGCCAGTTACTCATGGTCTAGGGAATCTGCATACCTTGAGGGGCTGCGTGTGTTCTAAATGCACCAGTGTTTTAATGCATCAGGTGTGCTTTATGGGTCATAGATAACCTTCATTAGATTAGCTTATAACCCAGTAAACCTTCATTAGATTAGTTTATAACCCAGTAAAAGGGTTTCACAACATTAAAACTTGGAAAACATGCATATTTCTGGGACTGATACTGTATCTATTTTAACTGTGTGACTTGACTCACCACATTTTGTAAGTAGTTTTCCTTGTATGGCCTTACGCCTCTTTGAGTGTTATGTATTCAGTAAACTTTCTTGTATGGTTATTAGATTTTCTGTCTTAATTTTTAATTTTTTTTTTCTTGTAGAAATTGTATTTGGTGTGCGTCGATGGATTTACATTTTGTTTAGGTAGAAACTATATGATTAGTATGTTCACAAAGAAGTCATGATTCATAGCTGAACTGGTTTACACACAAGGAAGGCATATGGGATACAAATTAAATTTTAAAGGTAATAGTGCAATTAAAGAGGATGTGAAGAAGTCACTACCAGTGGAGATTGAAATGGTCAGTAGGTTGAGCAATAAGTTGAAGATGAGGATCTGCAGAAATGGTTGAGCTTGGAGGTGTTCAGTAAGTCAAATCTGGTAAAGGATAACTGTGAAATGAAGAACATGGGAAAACGCCCCCAGATGTTGGCCTGTATTGTTAATAGTTTTGAGCTTGATAAGGTTTCTTGAGCGTAGAGTGAGGAACCGGGGCCATTGCATATGATTTTTTTTCTCCATTAAGAAGAAAAATCTGTTGAATTTACATTGGGACGTAAACATTAGACTGCTTTGTAGAGTTCATTTATGTGTGAATGCCTGTAAACATAGACTTAGACAACAGTCTTTAGTTAGGGAGGAAGGGCGGTTTTAAATCTGGGGTACCCTGACCAGTAAACACAGTGTTGTTGTTAGGGTGAGGTGAATGAAATTAGTCATGGCAAGATTTAATAATGTTACTGGGGTAATGTCAGTGATTTTTAATGTAGTGTAGTAACAGATTGGGCTGTCGTAACGGGTAACTGATCAAAGTTGTAAAGCAGACTTAAGATATTTGAGTGTGTAGTCCACACTATGATTAAAATAGTTGCATTATTAAGTACAGGCTTTTATTTTGGCTGAGAACATCAGGGAATGTCATGATTTTAATGACAATTGCTAGTATTTTTCCCTAAAGTGATTACATAGCCTGTGATCAAACAAGAGATCATTGACTTTGGCATAAACTATGTTTAAGAATTTAGTGAAGAAAGAGAGAGAGAATAGCAATGGGTTGCTTGACTACTTTTTGTGCTAAATGTGTTAAAGGCAATTGTGCATGAGTAGTGGAACGGCAGACATTTAGAGACTGATTATACATATGTCTACATTTGTTCTGTGATCCACTGGAACTTGCATTAAGACAGGGCTAATGTAGGATGCTCAAACACAGATCACTATTGCAGTAGCCTAGGCTATATGGATCCCAACCCACTGCAACCATCCAGCTTCCAAAAGCTAAGGGTGTTTTCCGTCTTCTCCAACTGTTAGGAGCTTGAGCAGAACTCCATAAAAAGACAGTTGAAGTGTGAAAAACTTCAGAGGTCTTTGCCACCAAAGTGACCACTCTCTTGCTTGGCCCTATAAAACTGTTGGTCGGCTAGCAGTCAAGAGCTGGGCAGATAAGACCTCCTTGTGGAAAGCCTTCCACTTTTATGTTGAAAAATTTGGCTGTCACAAAAAACACGTGTTTAGCTTGGAAACTGAATGGGTTTGGAGTATTAGTGCATTTCTATAGGAGTTATATAAATGCTTGTGTGAACTTTCTATGATGAAGGTTTTACTTTTGACAAAAATTTTACTCTGATTGTAAACTTTTGTGTGCTTGAAACAGGATACTGTGCTTTTGGGGTACTTTTGGTGGTTTACTTACCTTGGGGCCATTTATTCTCTACCTTACAATTTTCTGACTCTTCCAGGCTCTGTTCAAAGTTTTCCATGTTTACTTCTCAGCAAGCTATGAAGCAACTTGTTTCAAGGGAGTCTTCATGTCATGCCTGCTCCAATTCTGGATCAGATGGTGGTGGGTGACTCTGCTGTGGCTCTTCGATGTTGCTCAGACTGTCCATCTTTTCCCTCAGTCCTCTTGGTGTTGCTTTTTCAACCATCAAAGACCATGGGATAGCCAGGTCCTCTGGCTGTAGGGATGCCATTGATGTGCAAAGGAGAACCACTTTTGCTGTTGTTAGGGAAAGGGACAGGTAAAGGGTCTTCACTTGGCCAGGAAGAGCAGGTGGAAGCTGGGACAAGTGTGCCTAATATGAGTCCGTCTGCTTTTAAGTAGAGAATGCTTAGTGGGAAAAACTCTGTCTTCTTCTATTTCTGTGGATGGGCCAGACTTACTGGGATTATTTGCCAAGGAACTTGTGCTTTTTCTTTGTCCTATCATTTTCAGGGAAAAAAAAGGAAACTAATTTCTTTGCATTCTGATAGGGAATTTCAGTCAGAAGGGCATACATTACAAGGGGATTGTTCTTCAGGAAATTCTTCTCGGAGTTTGCTGATTCTGAGGAAGGTGCTTCTTCAGAAGTCCTTGCTTTCTTTTATTGATACTTTGTCCACGTTTTTTTTATTGGGACCAGAATGAATATCCTGTAGCACAAAAAATGCTTTGAGTTATTACACTTAGAATTGTCAAAAGCTATGACTGTTCTTTTTTGTCTTTTTGTCTTGCATGCTTTAGAGAATGTGTTTTTTGTTTTGTTTTGTTTTTTTCCTCACTGCTTCTGTGTAATGTTTGCCTCCTACTAACAAGAAGTCTGATAAGTTTTACAAGGTACCCAGTTACAGAAGTTCTATATATTTTTTTTTTTTTTTAAATCCTTGAGCAAATCCAGTAGTTATTTCTCTATCCACAGCTGTTTCTGTAAAATGGGTCACAACTGTTAACCCAGTTACCCCTAACAAGGATGAGAAAACAAAGGGTAAGTTAGAGAAGAAAACTTTATTCTTTTATTAGTTTAACTTTCAGAATTTTAAATTGTTAAGCTGGTGTGTTTTTAAAGTTGATATTGTTATTCTTTGAGTACATGCAGAAGTTAATGGCTAGTCTTCCTTCTTGTGGGGTAAAGAATTCATTCAATACTTCTGTGAACGTTCTTTCTCATGTCACCAAACATGTTTTAAAGTGTGCCCAATATGCTGCTGATTCTTCCTCCAGAGCTGTTGCTTCTGGATCAGTTTCAAGAAACTTTGCTTGGCTTCATTATCACAAATCTTTTTGATGTTTAAATTTAAGATTTTAAATTTCCTTTTTGGATAAACAGGTTCTCTTGGCCCTTCAACAATTGAGGTGCATAAAATGTGTGAAACAGGAAACCTGATTAAAGGAGTGTCTCGATTTTTCACTTCTCTTTCAGAACAAATAGTTATTTCCCCTTTTCCTCATCTTCCTTTTTCAATGTGCAATTCAAGTAGCAAGGAAGCAGCAAACAAGGTTTAAAAAAAAAAACAATGGAAAGGAAGCTGTATTGCCTCAAACAGTAGGGCTACATCTGGCAATAGGAATCCCTCATCCTCTTTCCAAGGGATTCCCTTTTGTCCAAGAACCAGGTTTGCTTCCTTTCTCTCATCACATGATGTCTCATGGAGTCCTAGAACCTATTTTATTAAATAATTTGAATAAAATCTCCTCCTACCCGGACCTACTTGACTCCATAACCTCCTAACACCCTGATCCTTGATGACTTCAACTACCACACCATAGACTGGGTGAACTATTCCAGCTCTAATGCACTCACCCAACGCTTCCTTGATTTCATCAGTTCTGACACACTAGACCAGCTTGTCTCATCCCCCCACAAGGGTTATAACATTCTAGACTTGTTTCTGACCAACATGGGTGACCATTGCACCACCCCCATAGTAAGTTCTTCCCTGGTGAGATCAGAGCATCAGTCTGGCTCATTCGAAGTTTGTATTACCACCGCCCAGCCGTAACCAGGACAAATAACTTCTCAAAAGCTGATTACAAACTATCCATTAGAAGGATCAGTAGCTTCACACCACCGCACCCCTCAGAGGATGCAAACTATGCTGAACAGTAAACCAGTGCATTATACAAGCATCTGTACAACTGCATGGACCTGGCCACACCAAACAGAACTAAAACCTGCTCCTCAAGGAAACTCAAACCTATCTGGAGGACATCCTCTGTCAACAGGCTTTACAACAAAAGGAAGAAACTGTTGTCCAAGGGTAAAACGGCACAAATTCCCAATTGGGAAAACTCCCTCTTTAGCCTCAACAAGAAAATTAGATCACTTGTGAAAACATCCAAAGCCAATTATTAATCAAAACTAGCCTCCAAAACAAATGGTAACCACAAAGCCTTCTTCGGTTACATCAGGAGCCTCCATGGCAAACCCCAGGTTTCATCCGAATTAGTTCTTAATGGCACCACTTACACTAGTCCTGTTGACTTGGCTAACCTGCTAGCAGATAGGTTCAGTGCAAACTTCACCCTCTGTGTCCCCCCCCCCCCCCAATGGCCCATTCGACATCCCTGATGCTTGTCCCGCACCTCACATCTCCATAGATTGAGTTAAAGGCCCCAAGGCAAAGAACACAGCTTCCATGAGACCTGATGTAGTATCCCAGACTGTATTATGCCTAAGTACAGGGTTCATTTCAGCAGAGCGGAGAACTGCCATTGTCATTCCCTTGCACAAAGGTGGTGCACTACTGACCCTGGAAACCCATTGCCGTGACAAGTCTGATCTGTAAGGCCATGGAGCATATTATTATTATTATGGATGTAATAAACGAGGAAGTAGGCAATCTCCAAGCACTTGACTCCCACTCAGTTTGGATATGTCAAGGGCAAATCTTGCCTGTTGAACCTGGTTGACTTTTTTGAGACAGTCATCAAGGCCTTGGATGAGGGAAAGTCAGTACATACAGCTTATCTTGACTTGGCCAAAGCTTTTGACACAATTCCCCACTCGGGCATCATCGAAAAGCTAACACAACTTGTCAAAAATCCCTATTTTATCAGGTGGTTGGCCAACTGGCTCACCGATAGGTGCCTCCACCTCCAACAGCAAACCCGTCCTTGAGCAGATCCAGCAGTTATTTCTCTATCCACATCTGTTTCTGTAAAATGGGTCACAACTGCTAACCCAGTTCCCCCTAACAAGGATGAGAAAACAAAGGATAAGTCAGGGAAGAAAATGTATTCTTCTGTTAGTTTAACTTTCAGAATTTTAAACTGTTAAGCTGGTGTTCCCCAGGGATCTGTCCTGGGACCCCTACTGTTTGGCATCTAATTCTCAGAAGTCCAAGCAAAGACAAAAGGGCTGTGGCTGACCAAGTTTACTGATGATTGTAAGTTGGGTGATGTTATTGACTCCTTAGATGATAACATACTACAAGAGGGTCTCACAGCAACAAATAACTGATGCCAAATTTATGGCCTTAAGTTAAACGCAAAAAAAATGTATTATCATACCATTTGGCAAAAACATCGCCCCTACTGATTACCACATCAACCCCCTAAGCACACAACCTGTAGTGAGAGACCTGGGTACACAGGTGGACAACAATCTCACATTTGACCATGTAGTGACAGTGATCAGAAAAAGCCTTTTACTTGGTTCATCATAAGTAAAGGGATTGCTTCCAGAAAAAAAAAGGTTATTACCTCTCTTTACTCCCACATTAGGCTTCTAATTGCGTACAACACCCCATTTGCTATGTACCTCTCCAAACACCTCCACCAACTGGAAAGCCCATAAAAATACCTTACACAGAGAATCCATAGCCTCCCGACTCCTGTCCTATGTGGACAGGCTCAAATCACTATCACTGTACTCATTATCATACAGATTGCTCAGAGGAGATCTATGTCTTGCCTACAAGGCAATCTCGGACCCTGCCCTACTAGAGATGCTCCATATCTTTAAGTCTAACACCTTGTGCATTACTCATTTGAAAGGCCTAAATCTAATATGTGACATTAACAACACCTGCTGGAGAGACAGGTTTGTCTCCCAGAGGCTGCCCCTTCTCTGGAATAGACTCCCAATATACGTTAAACAAGTATGTCGCTGACCCTCTTCAAGTGCAGCCTTGATGAATGGATGGGAAACCACAAATTTGTCTCGGGGGGGGGGGGGGGGATTCACCTGTGTACTTTAATGACAGGGATGACGAGTGCTGATTGTGGTTTCTTTTTTGGGGATAAACTCTTGGCTAAGCTTGTAAGGGCCCTGGGGCCATTTGCCTAGTAACATCTTATGATCCTATGAATAAGAAAGGGTTTTATTAAAGAATTTTTCTAGTTCCCAAAACAGAAGTCTCCTGGAGACCTGTACTGGATCTTTCTTTTCTAAATCTTTTTTCAGCATTCCAAAGTTGAAGCTAACACTGCATAAGTCTCTTGTAGCTCTGATTCACTCTATCTTTAATGGTAAATCTGGCTCTAAATGATGCCTATCATCACATCCTCATTGCAGAGGATTTCAGGTATTTCTTAATATTTGCAGTATCTGGGTTGCATTATCTGTTACCTATTTTACTCTTTTGATTGCCCACAGCACAAAGGGTATTCGCAAAATGCCTAGTTTCAGCCTTCCTTACTGCAAACTTCAAGTCATTCACATTTTTCCACATTTGGGTGGTTGTCTGTCTTATTCAGCTGCTTAAAGTCCTTATTAACTGTCGAGGAAGTTCTACTCAGTCTGGGTTTTCAGGTACATTTTCAAAAGTCTTTCATCCCTTCTTGCAGAATGATTTTCTTGGGATGTTTGCTGGGCTCTGTCTTCTTGAGACAAAGTAGACTTGTTTCAGCAGTTCTTACTGAGTTTCTTCTGTCTCAACCATGCAATTGCAGGGAAGTTTCTAAGGATTCTGAGATACATGACTGATAATTCAGATGCTTCCTTTGGCCAGGCTACACATGAGGAAAATACAGTGGTACCTCAGATAAGTTGGACTCTGCATCTACACCCTTTTTTCTTTCAGATTCCATTCTGTAATTTCTTAAGAGGGAGATTGGATGGTGGGTGGACTAGATAGCTTGCTATCCATGCGGTCTTTCATTGTCTCTTCTAATCCCCTCCCCTTCCAGTCACCACAGATGCTTCAAACCAGGTGTGGGCAGTTGTTTCAAAAGGTGTAAAAGTACAAACTTTGTGGGATCATGTAGATAGACAGAGTCATGTAAATATTCGAGAGATGTTTGCAGTTATCAATGCCTTGAAGGCGTAGAATCATCTGTGGTACAAAGTACCACTGCAGGTGTACACAAGACAACACAGTCATGTGGCACATAAAGATGGGATACCCAATCTGACTCCTTTTGTAGACTTGATGTGACAGCCAGGGAGGTAGCAACTTAGCTCAGTTTTCTTCAGGCTTTATACAGTCCATTAGCACAAAACTTAGTTACAGGCAAGCTTAGCTGGACAAGGACAGAGCCCAGCAAATGGAAACTTAATCCTGGGGCTTTCAAAGAATTGACCCAACTGTGGGGGACACTTCAAGTAAACCTGTTTGGCATCCTTCAGAACAGACAGTGTAAGAGTGTGCTTAAGAAGTTCTTCCAAACAAGGCTGGAAGACAGATGCTTTCTCATTTAAATGGAAATTAATATTCCTGTATGCTTTTCCAGATTTTCTGCTGATAGCCTGGGTTCTTTTAATGATCCAGGACGACTGTCCAAAAATTTTGCGGTGACTCCCTTTTGGTCAAGGCGACAGTGTTCTCCCTTTTCAGTTGGAAAAGGACAATTACCACAAGCTTCCACACAGATTGGATTTACTCACACAAGACAGGGGAGTTTGATACACCCTAGTCTAGAAACTCCTACTCTAATTGCTTGGATTGTAGATTTTTTGAACACCTTTATGGAATTATCATATAAGCCACAGACAAACAAGCATTTATATAAAAGCAAATAAACATGTTAGCATGTTCCTAGTTACAAACATTATACATCACACTTATTTGTATAATTATTATTAACCCAGTTTTTTTCTAATCTCCACCGCTTCCTATAGTTATTGTGCAGTATTTTATGTACCTGCTAATTATCCCTTTTTTAACAGCAGCTTCTGTTCGCAAGTCAACTAAAAATTCTACCAGAGCAGGTCTTTCACTTTGGATTACCCTATCCCTTTCTCTTTGCGTATATTCTGATATTCCGTGATAGGGAAGGCTGTCTCTAATCTGCAATCCAATTATATTCACCTATTCCCATTCTGTTACCTTTCCCTCTGTAGTTATTTGCTCCCAATACCTTTGTTCCTTTGCTTGTTTTTTTCAATAAGTTCCAGCCCTCTCTTGGTTGTTCTCTGCACCCCTAATTGTAGCCATCCTTACCTGCAAAATCTCCTTCCTCCATTTTTATGTTGGCTTAGTTCTTAGAATGCTTTTCTGTATGGTTGTCCTCTTTAAGGACTTGCATCCATAATCCCACTTTCTCCTTATTTCTTTAACTCCCTCATTTCATCATCATCCCTATCAACTTTGAATTATAGTCGTCTGCTCGTGTTGGGTATGTGAGTCTGCGTAGCTGTAAAATGTCCCTCCAAATCAGGTAATCCTAAATGACCTTGTGTTTGAAGGATCAACTTATCCCACTTGACCCTTCCCTCTTCCCCTTCCATTTAAATTCCTTCAACTCTTTATTATTATCCACAACTTCTCTGGTTGATAAAATGTCTGAAAAAAGATAATCTGGTATGTGGAAATGAAAAATGTTCTGGAATAGCCATTTTCTGTAGAAATACAGTAAAGATATTGGATATAACTTCAGTAAAAATGGGAAGATTAGCCAAAATGGAAATAAGTATATAGAATTATAACATTATATACTTGTACAACTGTAAAGAAAGATTTTAGATTATGTAGTGATACATAAAAATATTATAATAAAGAGTAGACCGATTGTGATTTAAGAGGCAATCGTAAAAGAAAGGACATGATATAAGAAACATGTTAGTTATAAGATATGGTAAATTGAAACTTTGGGACAAAAATTCTTGGACTTGCAAAAAGAGGTGTGTTTAGAACTGAAATAGATTATTTTGTAGTATCAGAAGGTTTAGTTATAGGAGAAGGGAGGTAGTTGAAACAGGATTTTATGAAGATCTTGCAATATGGCTAGAGATGAAAGAAAACAATGAATATATAAAAATAGGCAAAGGATAAATGAGAAATCATGGATTGAAGAAGGAAAGAGATTAGTAATAAAGACATGGAAAGATCTTATCAATATAGGAACATTTAAAAAAACTGACTGGGTGATATTTAAGAAAAAATATGAACTGAGTTTTTTTTTTTTTTTTTTTTTTTTACAGTGGGAATATGATGTGAGAAAGTAAAGAAATTATAGAACATATAACAATGTATTGAAAGATTTAGAACATAATGATACTACTTTGACAGAAAAATAATTGTATGAAAGAAATCAAGAAAAATACAAGAATGGTTATATAAGCAAAGATCCTTTTAAAAGGAAAGAGAATTATCGAGTTACTTAAGCAGGTTAGTAAAGGAAGATGGTAGTGCAGTGAGAGAAATAGAAAATGTAAAAGTAGAAAGAACTCTGGGGAAATATTATGAATAGTATAGTACAATATGTACACATGTTTGAGAAAAAAGAAGGTAGAGGAAAAAAACAAGGAAAGTAAAGAAAGCTAGCAGAAAAAGAGAATATAGAGTTGGAAAAGGAGATTCCTTTAAATGAGCTAGATTAAGTTAGGACAAATTAACATAGATTCAGCTCCAGGACCAGATGGAATATGTATGAAATATATAAAAAGTTGAGATTGGCCAAAACAATATTTTTTTAAAGATTTTAAATGAGTGGTAAAGCGAAGATTTTATGTATAAGGAAGTATGCAGTGAAATACTTAAATTCATATGGAGGAATGAAGATAAAGAATTAAAAAAACTGGAGACTAATACTATTGAATAATAATGATTAAAAGAGAAATTTGAAACTAAAATGAAAAATTTTATTATGGAAGATAACATAAATAGTATAAAGGGGAAGGGTTGTCAAGAATTATTAATGATAGAGAAATTGGGGGTGATGATATGAAAAGAAAAGTGAAAATCATGACAGGAGACTTTAATAAGGCATTTGACAAAATTGGACATGAAATCTTATGGGTAATAATGAAAGTATATAATGTAAATGTGAAACTTGGAAAGTTATGTCCGCGTATTGTAGTAATAATGTAAAAAATACTTGTAAATGGGGTACTTGCGTATTATCGTAACCAGATTTGTAATGCTGTCTTAACTCCTAATGTTTTCTTGAAAGGAGTGAATGTTTGAGTAAGAAGGTGTCTCTTGACTCCTACTGATAAGTTTTGCCAGTTAAACATGAGCAGGAAGAAGAAACGGAAGCCGGACTTTGGCAGCCAACTGTGAGAGGGACAAATATTTCTTCATGCATGCATTTCTTTTTAAAGACAGCGCATAGAACCATGTGCTCTATTACACTGACCATAGATTCAGGACGAATGGGATCATCTGTGTTTTAAACAGAATCTGGAAAGTCAAGCTCCTTCTTAAGACTTTTTGTGAAAATGTACAAAATGTACTGTACTTTCCTAATACTGTCTTTGACATCAGTTTAACAACAATGTGGCTTTTCCGTTTTTTTGTTTGGTGGACCAAGTAGCTCAGCCTTCAGATTATTAGCCTCCAGTCTGGAGTCCTGCTTTCTGCTGCTGTAAAGCACTCTGAATGGTAGGTTAACATCAGTCTTGCACACCACTATCCCGTCGAGGAGGATTTCAGTGTTGTTTTCTGTTTCAGAGTAAAAGTGATTAGATGCTGTGGAAAACTGAAGTTACCTTACCATCCGATTTGTTGTTTACAACAGCAGAAAGCAGGAGTGCAGACTTGAGACTAATATCTGAAGACTGAGCTGCTCGCTGAATTCACCGCTTGACGTCTTTAAAGCACACTACCCGCAAAGTCTGAAATTTTAACCCTCAATCGTCATACAAACCCACCACCAATATCCTAGAAGACTTTTTAACAGTTCACCCTTACCGATTACACTTATTTGTTGTAGTTTTAGTAAAAGAGAAGAAAGTATACCATGTCGCAAAATCTGGTTGTGATAATACTCAAGTACCGTAAATGGCTGGTTAAGCCAAGAGGTACTTATGAACAGTTTTGTAAGACAGGGATGTCCAGTGAGCTATAATTTTTTTTCATTAGTTATGAATGTGATAGTATGTGAAATAAATTACAAAATGAAGGAGGCGGGGTATATATGTAACACCTGAAGGGTTAAGAATTCCAATTCTGATAACATGTGCAGATGACATTATCATAATTGCAGAAAACATAATCTGGATAAAAGAAGTAATACTTTGCACAAATGAGTGTCTAGAGATGGCTTTAAATGCAGAGAAGAATAAGGGTTTAGGTGGTGTAGTAAGGTTCAGGGGTATATATATTTTACAGTGAATGAAATTTCTGTGTTGGTTATAAGGTTTGGGAATACAGATGTAAGTAGAATTCAGTGGGAGGACACAGCAGAAGTAAAGCAAACATGTCTTTTCTGGAGAACGTATAAATTGTCACTCAAAAGCTGTCTTGATAAATTTAGTACTGATGGAGGAAGCAAGTGCATTTATGTTGCCAAAAGTATTTGTAAAGGAATTATTGCAGATATGTTTTCATTTTATATGAGGTTCTAGTTTGAACCCAGTAAAAAGAGGAGTTTTGTATGTAGATAAAAAAGAAGGAGGTTTAGTGGTGTACACTGCTTCATTAAATTTGTACAAAGTGTTAAAGTGGATAATTGAAAAAGATGAGAGGTTAATAGTAAAACTGTATAAGTATGATAAATTTGGGGGTATGGTAAGAGTGTATAAATGAAGAAATAAAATATTGCCAAGAAAAAAATATTGTTTTAAAAATAAAAACTGATGCTATAGCAAGATAAAGTATGGTATAAGAATGTAATTATAAAATATTACTATGTAAAGCAATGGGACAATCTAGCAGATGAAAAATTACAGCTATAAAAATAAGAAGCAAGTGATGTAATCAGAAAGTAGAATATCAAGCTTTTTTCTGGAGACAGGTGATTATATAAATTGCCAGTAAAAGGAAACATGCCATACAAAAAAGAAAATTGATAGAATACGTTTACATTGTCAAGAAGAAGAAGAAACCACGGAATGTCTTTTTGAAATGTAAGAGTAAAAAAGTTATGGGGAAAACTATGTTAAGAAGATTTTGTTTGAATATATAAAAGTGGTGGATAAAATAAACATGTACATGAGTATGTATGTTGTAAGAATAGAAGTACAGAAAAAGTTAAAAGAATAGATAAATTATATTGTGTTATATGGAATAAAATAAATGAAATTAAGTAAAATTAGATGGTTATGGAAAAAGAATTAGGTTCTAATAGGGATGAAAAATTAGCTGTAAAGGAAATTCTGAATATATATGTAAACAGATTTATGTATTTATATATTTGTGTATATTTAAATATTGCGTAAATAAGAATTATTTTTGTATATAAATAACAAACCCCTACTCTTTTGGGGTCTGTATTTGGCCATCAAATTAAAATTTCTGTGAACGGCTAATCATCGAATGTTAAACACTGAAAGTGGAAATTACCGAAGAAGAGAAGCTTATCTTCGAAAATGCATAATACCATTGAATGGCCTTAATCTGCCAACAACAAGGAAGTACCATGATGTGCAAGGTAAGTTAAACAAACCCTTTTAA
>NC_056750.1:336022323-336029823 GCF_019279795.1 Protopterus annectens
CCAACCTTTTATACAACTCTTCATACGCCTTAGCCTTTGCCACCTCTCTCTTTGCCATGCACCTCCTCTCCCTTTCTTCAGCTCTGACAGTCCCACTTCTTCTTCGCCAACCTTTTTCTCTGTATACTCTCCTGTACTTCTTCATTCCACCACCAGTTCTCCTTGTCCTCCTTCCTCTTTCCAGATGTCACACACAGCACTTTTTTAGCCATCTCTCTTACTAGCTATGCTGTAGTTACCCAGCTATTCAGTAACTCTTCACTGCCACCCAGTGCCTGTCTTGACTCTTCCCAGATGTCACACAAAGCACTTTTTTAGCCATCTCTCTTACTAGCTATGCTGTAGTTACCCAGCTATTCAGTAACTCTTCACTGCCACCCAGTGCCTGTCTTAACTCTTCCCTGAACATCACCTCACAATTACCCTTTTTCAATTTCCACCATTTGATCCTTGGTGCTGCCCTCACACTCCTCCTCCTCTTCTTGATCACCAATGTCATCCTACAAACCACCATCCTATGCTGCCTAACTACACTTTCCCCTGCCACCACTTTACATTCTCCAATCTCTTTCAGACTGGCACTTCTACATAAGATATAATCCACCTGTGTGCATCTTCCTCCACTATTGTATGTCACCCTATGCTCCTCCCTCTTGTTAAAATACGTATTAATCGCAGCCATGTCCACCCTTTTCGCAAGATCCACTACCATCTGCATTCCTTTGCTTAACACCATACCTACCCATCACTTCCTCATCCCCTCTGTTCCCTTCATCAACATGCCCATTGTAATCTGCTCCAATCACCCTTGGGTACAGTCATCACCACTTCATCTAACTCGCTCCAAAATTTTTCTTTTTCATCCATTGCACACACAACTTGTGGAGCATATGCAGTAACAATATTCATCACTACACCATCAATTTCCAGCTTCATAAACATCACTCTGTCTGACACACTTTTCACCTCCAAAACACTCTTGGCATACTGTTCCTTCAGGGTAATGTGCCTACGCCATTTCTCCTCCCATCCACACCATGATAAAACAATTTGAAACTGCCTCTGATACACCTAGCCTTGCTCCCCTTCCATCTGATCTCTTGCACACACAATATACCAGCCTTCCTTCTGTCCATCATATCAGCTAGCTCTCTCCCTATACAAGTCATACTGCCAACATTCAAAGTTCCGACCCTCACTATCACAGTTCTAGCCTTTACCTGCCTTCGAGCATGCCTTCCCCCTCTTCTACTCCTTTGGCCAACAGTAGCCCAATTTCTGCCAGCACCCTGTTGGCCAACAGTACTGGTGGCGGTCGTTGTTAACCTGGGCCTTGACCGATCCAGTATGTATATCTGTACTGTTGTCTGCATGTATGATTTGGCAAAATTTTATGCCAAATGCCCTTCCTGAGGCAACCCTCCCCATTTATCCGGGCTTGGGACCGGCACAAAGAAATGCACTGAGTTGTGCATCCCCAGTAGCTGGGTTTGTGTGTGTGTGTGTGTTTAATTTTATATATATATATATATATATATATATATATATATATATATATATATATATATATATAGGCCCAGCGCTTCCTGGAATTCAACGCAAATGCCCTGGATCAGCTGGTAAACTCCCGTACCAGAGGTGAAAACATATTGGACCTAGTCATCACCAACATGGGTGACAGGTGTTCCACACCGGAGGCCAACCCGTCACTGGTTAGATCAGACCATAAACTAATCACTCTGGATATCCACACCCCACCACCACCCCCAACTAAGGAAACCAGAATAAAAAAACTTTTCCAAAGTAAACTTCACCTTACTTAAGACAGAGGTGGTAAGTTTCCCATCCCCCACGCTAAAGGATGACGCTGCCCAAGATGCAGAAGCCTTTACAAATGCACTCTATGAGCACCTTCAAGGATGCATGGATCATGCCATCCCTAGCAAAACCAAGACTCACTCCTCTAAGAGAAGGAAACCGGTTTGGTGGACCCTTACAATAAACACGCTATACAATAAAAGGAGGAAACTAGTTCAGAAAAAAAGCAAATCCCAAGAAGGAAAGACATCCCTGATCATTATCAGTAAGAAAGTTGGGTCCCTCATGAAATCACCCAGGGCTAACTTCGAAAGAAAAATAGCCAAGGATTCAAAAGATAACCACAAAGCCTTCTTTAGCTATGTTAAGAATCTAAGTGGCAACAAGCAGATATGCACTGAACTAGTGCAAAATAGCACAAAATATACTGAACCTACTGATATTGCCAACATCCTGGCAGATAGATTCAGTGCAAACTTCACCCCCCCCCCCCTCACCTCCAAAAGGATCCACAACAATTCCGGAAAAGTGTAGTGTCCCAAAACTCAGACGCACAGGTAAAAACAGCCCTTTCAAAAGCCAAAAACATGGCATCAGTGGGATCAAATAGTGTCTCAGGCTGCGTCTTGCACAAACTACAAAGCAAACTAACCCCCCACCTAAACACGCTGTTCAACCTCAGCCTCTCTACAGGCTACGTGCCCATAGAATGGCGCATAGCAATGGTTATTCCTCTCCACAAAGGAGGGGCCACAACTGACCCTGGTAACTATCACCGCATAAGCCTGACTAGCCTGGTCTGCAAGGCTATGGCACGCATCATCATGGAACTCCTTAACAGACATTGGGAACCCCCAAACACTTGACCCGACCCAGTTTGGCTTTAAGGGCAGATCATGTCTACTAAACCTGGTGGACGACTTCGAGATGGTCACCAAGGCCATAGACGAGGGAAAGGTGGTTCACACAGCCTACCTTGACCTCGCCAAGGCTTTCGACACCATTCCCCACCTGGGTATTACAGAAAAACTCACCAGCCTGAATATAAACCCCTAAGTCACGAAATGGGTTGGCAACTACCTTACAGACTGAACTCACACGGTAAGAATAGCAGGCTCCAGGTCCGATTCTAAACCAGTCGCAAGTGGTGTCCCGCAAGGCTCAATCCTGGAACCCCTACTGTTTGGCATATACTTCTCAGAAGTACAGATGACTGCAAACTGTGAGTAATAATTGACTCTCCGGCTGACACTGTCATCCTCCAAAAGGGCCTTACTGAGATGGAAACTTGGTGTCAAAGTCATGGTCTCAAGCTAAATGCCAAAAGATGCATAGTCATCCCGTTTGGGGAAAAACAAAACACCCATGAATTACCACATAGGTGGCAGCCCCCTTAATTCAGAAGAGGTAATAAGAGATCTGGGGACATCTCCCCTTTGACAATCATATTGCCAAAGTAGTTAGGAAATCCTTCTTATGTGGCTTATCTAATTACTAAAGAGTTTGCCTCTAGAAATAGAGGTTATAGTGCCCCTCTACTCGTAATTCATTAGACCCATCATAGAGTACAATGCCCCATTTGGGATGTACCTCACAAGACACTTCCAACAGCTGGAAAGACCACAAAAGTACATCACTAAGAGGATTACTGTTCTCAAACATATGTCCTTTGCAGCACGACTGAAAAGCACTGGCTATAGTCGGTGGCATATTGCATACTCAGAGGTGATCCCTGCCTGACTTACAAAGCGATGTCCAACTCAGAATTGATGGACATGCTCCACCTAAAGAAATCCAAGTCACTGCGAGCCACCATTGTAGTGAGCTAAACCTCACCACAACAATAAATATTACATGCTGGAGGGATAGATTCCTGTCGGAGACTTCTCATGCTTTGGAACAAAATTACATCAGGCAGAGCCCCTCACTAACACTCTTAAAGAGAAACCTATACGAGTGGATGGGTAATGGAAAATACACCCGTGGGATCACTTCATTGGCTCTGCTTGACAGAGGATCAGTTAGTTAATCCATGGGGTGGCGAAAGCTGACACACTTTGGCTGGGCTTATAAATGCCCTCAGGCAGCCTAGTACCTACCTATGAACCGTGTGTGTATGTATGTATGTATATATGTGTGTGTGTGTGTGTGTGTGTGTGTGTGTGTGTGTGTGTGTGTGTGTGTGTGTGTGTGTGTGTGTGTGTGTACATGTGTGTGTGTATATATATATATATATATATATATATATATATATATATATATATATATATATATATATATATATATATATGTGTGTATATATATATATATATATATATATATATATATATATATATATATATATATATATATATATATATATATATAGCTATATATATATATATATATATATATATATATCTATATAAAATCTGTGTATGTATGTGTGTAAAAAATCACACTCCCTGGTTTGGAGTCGCCACTTCGTTCTTCTCCCTGAGCCGGTTACGCGGTAGTGCTGCTTGACTCGCCTCCTGTATTCCGTTCCTGAAGGTCCCTTCCAGCCTCTAGAATATAAGGACTTTCTCTTGCAAAACCTCTAACATTTTTCTCCTGGATATTTCTGCCTGTTAGCCTGGGCCATATAAGAAAATAACTTCTGTGAGGACTCCCATAAACAATTATCTGGTAATGTATGTAGTCTTACACTAGATTTTATTACCTATGACTACTTTTATTCGTTAGCCTGCCCTTTCGTGTGTGAATCAGCAGTCTACTGCAGGCCCGTAATCACCCTCTTCCCCCCCTGTATTATCTGATTTCTAGTTTCAGAACACCATCTAGTATAATCTATATGAGACTTGCCCTTTTTATCTCTGCCTGCTTTTCTTCTTATTTCCTCTAAAACCCGTACATATTAAAGCCCTTTATGCCCAACTTTATCTCCAGACGCTTGTAAACTAACAAACTTTCCCAAATCCCACTCCACACACTCTAAGACCTGATAATGACCACCCCCTCCCTACACTAAACAAACTAAGAAACAAAGCTCCCCCTACATTTTTTTACAAACTGTGACTCTATTTTTCCTTACAGTCTTCATTAAATAACCTACTTGCCACAGCTTGAACAACAATGGCTGATACTTTCTCAGCTGGTCTCCCTCTTCCTGGTTTCTTCCCTCCCTCTCATATCCCTTCTCACCCCTCTGGTTTTATCCCCACCCCTGAGTTTACTTCTAGACGCCACAACCCGTTGGTGCTATTTTCAAACTCCCTGGTTAGGAGTGACCACTTCGTTCTTCTCCTTGAGCCGGTTACGTGGTAGTGCTGCTTGACTCGCCTCCTGGTAGGTTTCTGGACAGAGAAATAGCGTACAATATTTGCTGTTGGAACAGACCTATGTATTAACTGCTATTACTGCTAAACTCATGATGCTATAAGTGTTTTATAATGTGTGTTAGAAGGGTTCTACGTCTTTCTTGGTTTGCATAACCTCGCTACACCTCTGGTTTTATTATATTCCTTTGATGCCTTAACTGCGACTGTATTCTTTACCATCCAGCTGCTTAAGTGTCTCATAGGGTCGGTCTGTTAGGTGAGTGCTGAAGGATTCCTACATCCTTGTGCTTAATGCAGTCTCAACACCCAACTTACTAGGAACGCCACCCAACAGGCGTTAATAGAATCTTAACTGGTGCCTGCTTTTTCATATTTTTTTCAGTAGGGTCAGTCTTTTGGTGAGTGCTGTGTGATTTCTACATCTCAACACTAAAATAACCACCCCTC
Organism: Protopterus annectens; assembly: GCF_019279795.1. NCBI lineage: Eukaryota > Metazoa > Chordata > Ceratodontiformes > Protopteridae > Protopterus > Protopterus annectens. Next base: position 336,027,909 of record NC_056750.1, read on the forward strand.
CCTACATTAAACAAATTAAGGAACAAAGCTCCCCCTACATTTTTTTACAAACTGTGACTCTATTTTTCCTTAGTCTTCATTAAATAACCTACTTACCTCAGCTTGAACAACAGTGGCTGATACTTTCTCAGCTGGTCTCTCTCGCCCTACTGCTCTATCCCGCTCCGTTCGCCCTGCATGCTCACTCCGCTCCCCTACCCTACCCCCAATTTCCACCCACCCCCAGTGCTCCTACATTTATTCCCCTCCCTGTCACCACCAGCCAATCCTTGCTCACCTTTTCTCTGCCCCTTCCTGACTCTCACTACCACCCCCTCCTAAGTCCCATTACTCTACTCTCTTTTTTACATCTGACAAACTCCATCTACCATGCTCTCTCCACCTCCTAAAATCCTTATTTCCGCATATATCCTCATCCTTCTACTACCCATTTACCATGCTACCTCCTATACCAACTTCCATCTACACCCTTCACCTCTTCCTCCCCACCCCCAACACACAACACACTTCCACAACATCTCTGCCTCTTTAGTTCCCACCCACCCTATCCTCTTATTAAAAGTAAGACTTTTCCCAATCACTACTAAATACTACAAGCCTAAACCTATTCTCTACCAGTCATCTCTACCAGTCACTTCTATCTAAGTGCAAACCAAAAATATTCATTCCTTTTCTCTCTCACCTTTGCTTAGCCAGTGTCATTCACCCTAATCCAGGACCAGACCTCTCCAACAAGCCTCCCCAGCACCTACAACAAGTCCACCAGTAAATACCTCAAATTCCTCACCATCAACGCCCAAAGCTTAAAAAAACAAACTTAACACTCTTTCATGCCTGGCTCAATCACAACTCTCCTGACATTGTAGCCATCTCTGAAACCTGGCTAAAACCTCATATAAGTGACTCCAAATTCCTTCCTCCTGGATATCAATCTCTTCACTCTGACTACCTAAATAGGAGAGGTGGTGTAGCATTAATCTACTCCAACAAGTTGTCCTTTACTCCTTATCCTACTCCCAACCCCAACCCTTCTTTCAATAATGCTGAACTTGTAACTGGCCTACAAAAAACAAACACTCACAAAAGCATCTGCTTCATTTCCCTCTATATTCCTCCAGGTAACATCCTCAATACCATGGAAGACCTCCTCTCCTGGGCCTCCTCTAATATTAAGCAAGAAACCTACATATTGGGAGATGTAAATATAGACTGGAACATAATCAATAACCCTAATCCCACCATGTCAGTCAACCTATTTAACTACACTCAACTTACCAACTTCATTACTAGGCCTAACAAGACCAACCCCCCAGGCTCCATACTAGACTGGATCCTAGTTTCTCATCCCAATAAAGTAATAAAATCCAGTGTCATTCCTGACCCATTAGACCACCTCCCTGCCTTCACCCACTGAGCTACCCATACTTCCCCACACTCCCACTAGTTCATTCATACTCGTAACCTCTCTAACTTTAATTCTACTACTTTTTCTAATTCATTTAAGCAAACTAACTGGAACCCTCTAAAAAATCTTCCATTAGATGCTGCCATTGACTTTTTCAATACAACATTCTTAAATGTCCACAACTCCAAGCTCCAGTAAGAACAAAAAGAGTACCAAAGACACCAAAAAGATTATGCTACAAAGAGACAAAACCTGGAAAACATATCCCTAATATAAACCGCCAGAAATCTTACTTAAATATAAACAGCTGAGAAACCTAGCCAAAAAACATGTTATTAAAGAGTCTTACTACATCAAACTACAAGTAAATCATGCAAAAAAACCCCAAACAATTTTGGAACTCAATTAATTCTCTCCTTAGGTCAGGTACAAAAAACAACCCCTGTCCCGACACTAGCAAATCCGACCTTGAAATTGCCTAGCAATTCAATATCTTCTTCACCTCTTCTA
>NC_056750.1:336034823-336192323 GCF_019279795.1 Protopterus annectens
TCTTGACATAGCTATAGAATGCTTTGTGGTTGTCTTTAGAGTCAGTGGCAATTTTGTTTTCATAACTAGCTTTGCAGGATTTTATGAGGGATCTCCGCTTCTTACTGAGGTTGACCAGGGAGTTCCTCCAGTCATAGGATTTTTTTCTTTGTTGTTAGAAACTTCTTTTTTTTTTTTTTTTTTTTTCCTTCTGTTGCAGAGTTTGTTTATGGCAGAGGACCACCAGATTGGCTTCCTTATTTTTGGGGGATAGCATCTTGCTTCTATTAGGGATAGCATAGTCCATGCACTCGTGTAAGTGCTTATAAAGTGCATTTGTGTACGATTCAGCAGTCGTACCTCTGTTGTCCGTCTGCATGAGTGTCATGAAGTTTGCCACTTCTGTCTTAAGAAGTGTGAATTTGGCTTTGGAGAGTTTTTTTATGGTGGTTTCTCTACCTGAGTGTGGGGGCAGGAAGTCTAGGGTGATTAGCTTGTGGTCGGATCTGACCAATGAGGAATTGACCTCTGGTGTGGAACCGGTTGCCCATGTTGGTAATGAACAGGTCTAGGATATTGCTGCCCCTGGTGGGGGTGTGAATAAGTTGATCCAAGGCATTGGAATTTATGAATTCCAGAAAACGTTGAGCAGAACAGTTGGTACATGAGTAGTTTTCCCAGTTAATGGTGGGGTAGTTGAAATCACCCATTATTAGGGTGTTGGGTTGTACCTTAATACTTTCCATTGTATCAAGAAATGAGGAGTGGGAATCCTGGGGCATGGTGGGGCGTCTGTAGCAAGCTACAATTTGGATTGCGGTCTTGCCCAGAGTTAGTTGCACTTGGATAATCTCGGATGCATTATGCTGTGCAACTAGCTTGGAGGTGTGGATATCTTTAATGAATATGGACACGCCTCCACCTTTAGTGCTTCATTCCAGGTTAGGTGGCCGAAAGGTATGGTATGAATTATAGCCTGGTAATGCAGGGGTGCTCTCTGGAGCTTTGAACCTGGTCTCTGTCACTGCACAGATGTCTATGTTCTCCATTTTAAGGAGTGCTTCAAGGGAGTGCATTTTGAGGTTTAGACTTCTAGCACCGAGTAGCATTACTCTCAGATTTTGCTTTCTTGTACCTGTTATGGTGGTGAATTTGTCATTTGAACCTTGCCTAAAAAAGGCACTATAGGGGTGGCAAGAGCCTTAGCCAGTATCTGGAATCCCAAGGGCGATAGGTGCAGGCCATCTCTGGCAAAGCATCGTGGTCTGTAGATCATGTTGTCCCAGGCAGACAAATACTGTATCCCCTTAGAATGACACCAGAAGCTTAGCCAATTGTTGAAGTCAATCATTTTGTCCTTGTACTGTGGTATCATTCTGGGTGACGGCAGGATGCTACTCCAGGCTAGTGTCATACCTGCCTGGGCTACAAGATCAAAGAGCTCCTCCATGTCTCTCTTCATGTAGTCCAGGGAGGTACGTCTCAGGTCATTCACACCAACATGGACAATGACAGTGTTATATTTGTACTTATTGTGGAGTGACCTGAGTGCGTGCGTTAAGTGGCAGATCCTGGCACCTGACAGGCAGCTGACAGTAACTTTCTCCTTGTTTAGCCTGGTGAGTGGAACATCAGTGTGCCTGACTATAGAGTCACCTATGACTAGAGTGTTGGGTATGTTGTTATGCCTTATGGGCTGTGGTTGACTGGCACATTGAGTTTGTGGGCTATGTGTCATTTGGGTTGTGTTGGGGGGTGGAGTTTGCTTGCGTTTCTGCTTTGGAGGTCCCTGATGCTTGGGCAGGTTTTTGAGAGCCTCCGCAAATGTAGGTGTGTGTTTTGTGTTTATATGTGTGTGTTTTGGTGGTGTAGGTTTTGAGGGACTATGTGATGGGTGTGGTGCAAGTGTTTACCTTCTCCTCTTGACTGTCTAATCCAGTCTTGGGTGAAGAGAGCTTTGCTTCCAGTTTGGCTATATAAGTGCATCTCCTACAGGTTGTAGTGTTGGGTGGTAGGAGGAGAGGGTTGTCTGTGTACATGAGGCAATTGCTGCATTGCCCCAAGAGGCCCAGATTCATCAGGTAGACAGGAGAAATCACTGGGAGCCGACCCTTAGACATGCCTGGATAGGTGTTTATTTCGTTGTTGTTGTGTCTTTCGGCTTTTCTCAGTTAGGGGTTGCCACAGCGGAACTCCGGTCCGCTAATGATTGCAGTTGGATTTTATGGTGTCGTGGCCAGCCCGACGCTCAACCTTCAGCGAAGGCACGTGCATTCAATGCATGTCTTTCAAACGCCCACTCAACCGCGGGGAGGACATGCAGACTCCACACAGAAGGCACTCCCAACCCAAGCTGAGAATCGAATGGGAGAACCTGTTGCTGTGAGGCAACAACACTACCGCTGCACCACCACGGAATATATATAACACTACTGCTGCACCACCACAGAATATAATATATATATATATATATATATATATATATATATATATATATATATATATATAGATTATATATAGATTTATATAGATATAGATGTGTGTATGTATGTGTGTGTGTGTGTGTGTGTATATATATATATATATATATATATATATATATATATATATATATATATATGTGTGTGTGTGTGTGTGTGTGTGTGTATATATATATATATATGTATATATGTATATATGTGTATATATATATATATATATATATATATATATATATATATATATATATATATATATAATATACACACACACGCAGATATAAATGCAGCCATTGAGTCAGTATTTCTGTGCATGTTGCTTACATAAGCTAAGGCTTTCAATTCTCTTTCTCTTTTCCATCTTCTGACCAGTCTGCATTGTGGTATAAATCCTCTTCTTAAAAAAAATGTATTCGGGATTGGCTTTATAATAAGGCCTTTAGGATTTAAATTTAAGGGCTTGTATTTTTCTTGCAAGTGTAATATTTTGTGCCCCTCTGGGCACTGTATTAAGCTCTTCGTTTTATAATATCTTGTTTAAGCAACCGTTGCTACAGTTCATATCGGATAACAAGTTCACTGATGATCGTAAGCTAGGGGCATTGCATTCAAACCCAAATGAAAAATTTTGAGCCTCCATTATGCATTTTGGATTATGGTTCTCCTGTATTAATATTAAGGTAAAATTAAGTCTGATGTAATATATTTTGATAAGGACAATACTTCTCCAGGTTTTTGCTATAAAATCATTATTTAAAGGCATTTGGTAATTATAATGATTTGAGGGCTGTAATAATGTTCAAGCTTACATTTCACATTTAATGATTTGGCTATTTATGAAAGCCTGCTTTTTTTTAAACCATTTTCTTACTTTGTAGGCAGGTTATGCTTCCTTTATGTTCCTGTGGTTAGGATTGTTCTTCAGTATAATAACTCCTGTTTTTCTTTATACGAAGTCACACACTAAATGCTTGTAAAGGGAGCAGAAGTAATTATTGTGGAGTAGCCAGGGCGATTACAGGTACTCACATTATACTCTTTGCATTACTTTTTCAAATACATGATGAGACTGCAAGGGAATCCCTTTGTCCTTAGGGAGTATAAAAGGTATAGTCCAAATTTAGTAATGCCATTTCAGCGTTGCAACAAACTTGGACTTTCATTATCTGTTAGATTTGCAAGATTATGAAATGAACTTGATCGTGTTAGATTATCTAATTTAAATCGTCACTTGGAGTATGTGGGTTATATTCTGTCAGGAATTGCACCCGAATGCCATGAGATAGATACACAACCAGTTTCAAAAACTATGAAAAGTGAAATAGACAAAATTGTAGGTCTAGTAAAGTTACAAATTATTCCTGTTATGGGATGCTGTTTTACGTAGTACTTTGTCTTATGAGGCACTTCACATTTGTATAATGGTATTCTTATAATAATCTTTTTAAGTGCCTTTCTTGAGTTTTGCAGACACTTTCACACAAGTAAACATGCTAATATATACATTGTTATGCAACAGTATTTTTTTTTATTTTATGCATATCTTACACTAGTTATGGAGACTACAGTGTTGCTTGTCAGTTTCCTTTTTATGACAGTTATTTAGTAATGCCTTGTAATGCTGCTTACGGTTTCTGAATCATTTTGCTCTAGTTTTGTGAATTGTATAGGGTTCCTTAAGAGTAGTATTGTGAGTTAGTGTACTCCCAAAAAGAAAAGGAGACCCATTAACATAGTTCATGTTTGGAGCAGTATATAAATTGGTTTATTTTATTTGAATGCTTTGCTATATAATTTTATCTTAATAAAAACTGTCAGTCTATTTTTTTTTTATTCATTTCTTTGTTGATACAGCTTGACTTTCATTAAGATACATTTTTTTTAAGTTAATGTGTGTGGCATTTTGCTGTATGATAGTGAAATTGAGTGATTTTATTTTTCTTTATTACCAAGTGAATCCAGGTGGATCTACCTATTTCTATTGGAATCCCAGGGAGAAAGGCATAGACCTTAAGTTACACACATTTATGGTTACATTGTAAGAGTTATAATGTACAGAAAGTTATTCTACCTGGTTACTGTTATAATGTTGTAGATGGATGAAAAGTTAATAATTACTAGTATACTATAGCAGATGTAAAAACAGCGTAATGTAGAAAAGTAGAGCACATGGAGTAATAGAAGTTTTTGGAAAGAAAATAAGGATGACGTGTATACTGTTTTTGAAGGAAGAGGGTGCATTTGCAAAAATAACTCTTGCATAAGTAAGTCATTAGTATAAGTGATCAAGTTAGCCTAGTACCTACCTATGTTATCGGCCCAAGGGCCTACGCAAGCCTAGCCAACAAGGTTCCATGGCTTACGCCACCCAAGAAAGTTATTTTCCTGTGCCACTGTTGAGCAAAGACACATAAGTGATCCCCAGGGTGTATTTCCTATTTCCCATCCACTCCAAGATTTTTCTTGAAGAGTGCTAATGAAGAACTCTGCCTGACATAGCTGGGTTGCCTGTTCCAGAAGTAAGTTGCACCAAATACATACACTGAAATTAGACTGCTACTCATGCAGGTTTTGTAAGGTGTTGAAAACTGCATATTGTGAAGGAATGGAGTTAATTTAGTATGGATAAAGAAATTCCAGCAGAATGACTGAAACAATAAACTGTGACTGCACCAACTTTTAGTGCTGCACACCAGATCCCTACCATACTGATCCCAGCCCATAGAAATACAAAAAAATCAACAAAAAAATGAAAATAAAAAAGGAACAGTAATTTTGTTGGGGGGGGGGGGGGGGGTTGTAGTGGTCCATGGTCATTGTTATGCAGATTTGTTGCACAGACATGGCTGTGACATTAAGTGCTATATTTTTGCAAGTAGAGGTGATGCAGATACATGTACAAATGAGATTTTTATTTTAACTGGCTAGGATTATAAGGATGATTTGATTAACATTAAGCTGCACGGATCCAGAACTGGCATCCTGCTGACTGCAAGAGCAACTAGGAGAAAGAGATACTCTTAAGTGCCTCAGTTTTGATTTTTTTGCTTGTCTACTACATTCTGCACTTGTGTTTAGTCGTTTTTAAGTAAATTGCATTTATTTAAACTGTGTTAATTTTAATATAGCGACACACTCAAGTGTTATGGCTTGCACTGCATTTTGTACTGTATTTACTGCATTTTTACCTTAATTTTTCTGCATTATTTGTTCTCTGCCTTGTTTCCCACCTTTCCTGTGACTAGTGTAGTCCAGATACAGAGTTGCTGTATCCTAGACTGTTTGGAAGCTTCTGAGACCCACCAGGCCTTTCTGTGTTGGAGGGAGGTCCTTCTAGCTTGTCTACCACAAGAGGAGTGGTTTCTGGCCCAGAACTTGTAGTTTTTGGCCGTTTGGGCAGTTTTTCCATCTCTTTCAACTTTCTGGCTTAAAAGCCCACATTTGCACAGATTTGCGCATGTTTAAGCTCCGCGCAGCAGGACTGAGCTGGGGCTAACTATTACCGGTGCCAGAAATTCTGCTTTTCAATTTTTCTCTTGGATCTTGCTTGTACTTTTCTCTGTTGCACTTCTTCTAATAGCTTAATTGCCTTGCACTAAACAGCCTTGTAGCACACCTAGGTACTATCAACATTAGTTGTTTTACAGCACCAGTACTTATTAGTTATGACCACCCCTCTTGGCATAATTAAAGGGCAATTTCCTGTGCTTTCTCCTGCTAACCTGGTGCATTTGGGCATTTATGAGGCAGTGTAGCAACTGCCTCATGTACAAAGACAACCCTCTCCTCTTACCTCCCAACACTCAGACTTGTGAGAGATGCACTTGTATTACCAAAGTGGAAGCTGTGTACTCTCCAGCCAAGACTGGACTAGCTGGTCAGTAGGAGAAGGTCAACACTTGCACCACACCATATGAACTACATAGCCCTCCAGAACACCACCAGCACAGCTCACACATAGAAACACAAACCACCCACCCACCTTCGTGGATGCTGTCAATAGAAATTTACCTAAACAGCAGAGTCCTCCAAGGCAGAAACTCTGTCGACCACCACAACACACCACCAACCGCAGGACACATAGCTCACCTCCACAGTGTGCCCGTTAACCTAAGCACTTAAGGCAAAACACTTTGCCCAACATACTAATCATTGGAGACTCAAAATAGTGAGGCACATAGATATCCCACTCACTAGGTTAAACAAAGAGAAGGTGACAGTCGGTTGTCTGTCAGGTGCCGGGATCCACCATATAACACAATCACTCAGGTCACGTCACAGCATGTGTAAGTATGACTCCGTCATTGTCCATGTGGGTGTGAATGACCTGAGACGCACCTCCCTGGACTACATGAAAAGAGACATGATGGAGCTCTCTGATTATGTGGCTCAGGCAGGTATGACCCTAGCCTTGAGCAGTATCCTAACATCACCCAGAATGATACTGCAGTACAAGCAGAAAATGATTGACTTCAAGAATTGGCTAAGTTTCTGGTGACATTCTAAGGGGATCCAGTATCTGTCTGCACGGAATGACATGATTGACAAACCTAGATGCTTTGCCAGAGATGGCCTGCATCTGTCACCCCAGGGATTCCGGGTACTGGCTAAGGCTCTTGCCACCCCTATAGTGCCTTTTTTAGGCAGTGTTCCAAAGACCAAAATCTTACCATAACAACTATAAACAAATTCAATCTGAGGGTCATGCTGCTCAACGCTAGAAGCCTAAGTCTCAAAATGCACTCGCTCGAAGCGCTCCTCAAAATGGAGTACTCCGACATTTGTGCTGTAACTGAGACCTGGTTTAAAGTGGCAAAAAGCACCCTTGCACTTCTGGCTACAACTCGTTCCACACCTTTCGGCACCTGAACATGGCCGGAAGCTCCAAACGTGGTGGTGTCTCCATATTCATAAAGGATCTACACACCTCCAGACTAGTAGCCCGGCATAATGCATCTGAGCTACTACAGGTACAACTAACATTGGGTAAGACTGTGCTTCAGGTCATAGCCTGTTACAGGACCCCAAATATGTCCTTAGACTCCAACTCCACATTCCTAATTACACTGGAATCTATCAAGGTCCAGCCCAGTACTCTTTTATAATAGGAGACTTCAACTACCCCTCCATCTGGGAAAACTACTCCAGTACTAATGCACTGGCCCAACGCTTCCTGGAATTCATCCATTCCAATGCCCTGGACCAGCGTATCCTGACCCCCCACTAGAGGAATCAGCATCCTTGACCTGGTTATCACTAACATGGGCGACAGTTGCACTACACCAACAGTCAGTTCCTCCTTGGTTAGATCCAACCACAGACTAATCACCATGGAAATCTACATCTCGCCCACAACCCCGCAAAAGTGACCACCTTGAAAAACTTTTCCAAAGCTGACTTTGGGTTCCTGAAAACAGAGTTGGCTAACTTCATGGCACCCATGCCAGTGGAAAATGTCTGTACGACTGCCGAATCATACACCAATGCACTGTACGAACACATACATAATTACATGGAACTAGCCATACCCAATAGAATCAAGATGCTCTCCTCCAAAAAAAAGGAAGCCAATGTGGTGGTCCCCAGCTATCAGTAAACTCTACAACAGAAGGAGGAAACTGTTACTGGAAAAAACTCCATTAGCCTCAACAAAAAGTTGAGATCCCTTATCAAATTCTCTCAAGCTAGCTATGAAGGCAAAACTGCAGCATATACTAAAAACAACCACTAAGCCTATTATAGTTGTCAAGAACCTCCATGGCAATACCCAGATTTGCTCTTGAGTTATTGCACAATGGTACCTCCTACCCTGAGCCAACAGACATTGCCAACATACTAGCTGACAGGTTCATAGTTAAGTACTAGGCTATGTGCCCAAGGGCATCTATAAGCCTAGCCAGAATGTGTTTGCTTTCGTCTCCCCCTTCGATTAGTTTCCTGTGCCTCTGTCCAGCAGAGCCATTTGTTCCCTGTGCCTCTGTCCAGCATAAGTACTGCAGTGATCCCCGGGGTAAATTTTCCGTTTCCCATCCACACGTCAAGGTTTCTCTTAGAGTGTTAGTGAGGGGCTCTGCCTAATATAGATTGGAATCCTGTTCCAAAGCATGGGGGATCTCTGGGACAGGAATCTATTCCTCCATCGCATGCTATTTATCGTTGCGGTGAGATTTAGATCCCTAGAGCGTGTGGCTCACTGGGAATTTTTTTTTTTTTTTTTTTTTTTTTTTTTTTTAGGTGGAGCATGTCCATCAATTCTAGGTTGGACATGGCTTTGTATGTCAGGCAGAGATCACCTCTGAGTAAGCGGTATGCAACAGAGTACAGCTGGAGTTTCTTCAGTCGGGCGGTATAGGGCATCTGTTTGAGGCCAGTAATCCTCTTGGTGAGGTACTTCTGTGGTCTTTCCAGCTGTTGCAGGTGTCTTGTAAGGTACATCCCAAATGGAGTGTTTTACTCTATGATGGGTCTGATGAGTAGAGGGACACATTAAACTCTCTTTTTGTTCTAGATGTGAAACCTTTTGTGATTAGGTGGACCACACACATAAGGATGTTCTAACCACCTTGGCAATATGATTATCAAAGGAGAGACCTCTATCTACTTGGGTCCCCAGATCCCTTATTACGTGGTAGCCCCTAAATACAGAAAATGTATCTGGCAGTTCGTGTGGGTACTTTCTCTTTTTCCAAAGGGGAAGACTATGCACTTTTTGGCATTTAGCTTGAGGCCATGATTTTGACACCAGGTATCCGTCTCAGTGAGACCCTTCCGGAGGATGTCTGTATCAGCCAGAGAGTCAATTATGGCCCCCAGTTTGCAGTCATCTGCGAACTTGGGCAGACATAGTCCTCCTGTACTTGCCTGTACCTCTGAGAAGTATATATTGAACAGGAGGGGTCCCAGGACTGAGCCCTGGGGGACACCACTTGTAACTGCTTTAGAGTCTGACCTAGAGCCTGCAACTCTCACCGTGTGGGTTCTATCCATGAACCAATTGGCAACCCATCTCATGACGTAGGGGTTTATGTTCAGGCTGGTGAGCTTGTCTATATAATACCAGTATGGAGAATGGTGTTTAAAGCCTTTGTGAGGTCTAGATAGGCTGTTTTTTTTTTTTTTTTTTTTTATTACCTCGTCTAAAGCCTAGGCAACTGTCTCAAAGAAGTCCAGTAGGTTTAGGAGGCATGATTTGCCCTTAAAACCAAATTGGGTAGGGTCCAATGTTTGGAGGTTCCCAATGTCTTTGTTAATGAGTTCCATGATGATGTGCTCCATAGGCTTGCAGATCAGGCTAGTCAGTCTTATAGGGCGATAGCTCCTGGGGTCCGTTGTGGCTCCAGGAGCAGGATAACTGTCGCTGTGCGCCACTCTATGGGTACGTAGCATGTAGAGAGGCTAAGTTTGAACAATGTGTTTAGGTGAGGGGTTAGTTCATTTTGGAGCTCATGTAAGAATCAGCCTAGGACACCGTCCGGTCCCATTGAATCTGTGTGTTTGGCTTTGGATAGGGCTGTTTTAACCTGTGTGTCAATGATTGCTGGGGCTCTACATTCTTCTGGTATGGTTATGGGCCCTTTAGGGGGTGAGAGGGGGTGAAGTTTGCACTAAACCTGTCTGCTAGAATGTTGGTAATATCAGTCGGTTCAGTGTATTTTGTGCCATTCTGCACTAACTTAGAACAGATCTGAGAGTTTCCACTTAGGTTCTTGACATAGTTTAAGAACGCTTTGTGGTCATCTTTGGAGTCCTTGGCAATTTTTCTTTCGAAGCTAGCCTTGGATGATTTTATGAGGGATCGTAGTTTCTTGCTGATACTTATCAGCGATGTCTTTCCTTTTTGGGATTTTACTCTTTTCTGTACTAGTTTCCTCCTCCTATTGTATAGCTTGTTTATGGCAGGGGTACACCAGACTGGTTTCCTTTTCTTGGAGGAGTGAGTCTTGGTTTTGCTTGGGCTAGCATGATCCATGCATTCTTGCAGGTGCTCAGAGTGTCCTTTTGTAAGGGATTCAGCAGCTTGGACAGCATTGTCCTTTGGCATGGGGGCTGTGAACCTTTCAACCTCAGTCTTAAGTTACGTGAAGTTTGCTTTTGAAAAGTTTTTTTCACAGTGGTTTCCTTGATTGGGGGTGGGGGCGGAATGTGGATATCCAGAGTGATTAGTCTATGGTCTGATCTTACCAGCGAGGGGTTGTCCTCTGGTGTGGAATACCGGTCGCCCATGTTGGTGATGACCAGGTCCAGTATTTTGTCACCACTGGTGGGGGTGTTGACCAGTTCATCCAGGGTGTTCGAGTTTTTAAATTCTAGGAAGTGTTGTGCAAGGGAGTTAGTACTTTAGTAGTTCTCCCAGTTAATGTTTGGGTAATTGAAATCCCCCAATATTGGGGCGTTTGGTAGGACCTTCATATTTTCCAATGTCTCCAGAAACGCGGAATGGGGGTCCTGGGTCATGGTGGGTGATCTGTAGCAAGCTACAATTTGAATTTCAGTTTTGCCCATTGTTAGTTGCACATGGATGGTCTCTGAGGCATCGTGTTGCGCCACTAACTAGGAGGTGTGGGTATCCTTGATGAATATGGATCCATCCCTGCCTTTTGTTTCAGTCCGGGTTCTGTGGATGAAAAGTATGGTATGAGTTATAGCCTGGTAGTGCTGGGGTGCTCTCTGGAGCCTTAAACCAGGTTTCTGTTACTGCACTGATGTGAGGAGTGCCTCAAGTGCATGCATTTTGAGGTTTAGACTTCTGGCGTCGTGTAGCATTACCCTCAGATGTTCTTCATGTTTTACTGTTGCAGTCATTACATTTGGGTAATCTGCTGGCAGGTTGCCCTCAGTTGGCCTGATTAACAAAGTCTTGGGTCCTGAGTCGGTTGCTGTCCCTTCTTCCATGATGTCAGGTTGTCAGGGGTATAAAACATGCAGCCAACGCCATTAATAGAGTCTTGCTGCACGGTGACCAAAGCAGACGCAGTTCGCAATTGCCAGTCGGCCGACTCCTGAAATTTTCATTTTCGAGTTTCAGAACCGAAGTCTTCAACTAAAAAGTTAAGTACCCCATTGGGGAAACTTTTTCTTGCTCTTTACCGATGTCAGTTGTTGTTGTGTCTTTCGGCTTTTCTCGTTTAGGGGTTGCCACAGCGGAACTCTGGTCCACTAATGATTGGCAGCAGAGTTTTACGTGCCGAGTTGCCAGCTCTGACGCACAACCTTCAACGAAGGTACGCCCATTCACGCATGTCTCCACGCAGAAGACGCTCTAGCTGAGAATCGAACCAGACAGCGTCTTAATGTGAGGCGACAACGCAATGTCAGTAAAAGTTAATTGCATTACTTGTGGGAAGCAAATACCTCATAAGGATTTTCATTTGTACTTTATTCCTTGCCTAGGCCCTGATCACAACGTGCCTTGCTGTCTGTTTTGTGCTAAATGTAATCAATGCACTATTAAACGTCTGTATTTTTGCTTCTAAATATTTTGGCTCATGCTTTAGTTATTCAGAAATGTCATCTGTTAGCAATCAGACTACCGGAATACCTAAAAAACCGCAAAGAACAAGACAGAGACAGGCCATCGAGGTCCAAAACTGACGACTGCACTTCTAAGCCAGTCGCCAGTTTGCCAGTACTCAGTAAGGCACTTTTACAGCCCCTGATCCCCGCTACTTCTGATTTGCAGGCCTCTACTGAGACCCATTCGGAGTCCGGTATGCCGCTAGCTGCTTCAATTATGGAACCCGTGGATGTCTCTACCTTAGATGGGTCCAGAGCCACTGTGCAGGCACCGGCTTCTGAGGGTGTTCTCAGGCCTACAGATCTGTATATTAGACAGACGCCATCTTCAAAACTAAGGCCAAAATCTAAATCTATGTCTAAAAAAAACGACGCCTGGGCCACATGTGCAGGCCCCTATGCCTAAAAAGCAAATTATCAAAATGGCTGAAGATTTAATTACTCTGATCAGGGGTAGCCACCCCCCCCCCCCTCCATGCTGGAGGGATAGGTTCCTGACCCAGAGACTCCCCAGACTCTGGAATAGATTGCCCATACATGTCAAGCAGAGTGCCTCTTTGGACCTCTTCAAGAGGAACCTTGACGATTGGATGGGAGAAAGGAAATTCACCCCAGGGATCACGTCAGTCGCCCTGCTAGACAGGGGTCCAGGAAAGTAAATAATGTGGGAAGAAATAGCCAGGGAATTGTTATGGCTAGGCTTGTATAGGCCCTAGGGCTGATAGCCTAGTACCAACCTATGAACCTTCTAAGAGGCCTGGGCAAGACATAGAATCCTGTTCAGAAGTTTCATAATCAATTTCTTCTGACTCTTCTAATGAACAGGATTTGTCTGTACCTACTTATGAGGACTCTGATGCAGAAGATTCCATTCATTCTGCTTCTCCCCCTGAGGATTTTTCTTTTGGGGAAACTTTACATACCTTACTGGAACATTTCCACTGGGAAAGTCGGGATTTCTCTGAATCTAAAAAGAGACTTTGGGATTTTCTTCTTTTCCCTCAACATAGGTCTTTGGCTATATCTCCTGTCCTAGACATTGTTGATGATGATGATTTTACAGAATCTAGTATGGCTTCTGATTCTCTGCTTCCGGCTCCTTGTAAGCCTGACAGATACTACTGGGTTCCTGACTCCCACAAATTCCTTTTCTGAAATCCTATTGCAGATCCTGAAACTATTTCTCAGGGTCCCAAGGGCATTAAGGCCTCTACTGCTAAAAATCCTACCCCTTCTGATAGAGATTCCAGGGTGCTGGATAGATGGGGTAAGAAGGTTTGCACTTCTGCAACCTTGGCAATCAGGGCTTTAAACTGTCAATTTCATATGCTTAAATACCAGCAGCATATCATGGGACTGTTTAAACAGAAAATTATGTTAATTTCTGACTGTGTGGAAAATAAAGATTTACAGGATTTATTGCATTCAGCTGAACAAGTTGGAAAACATACTTTGCAATGTGGGTTTGATTCTTTGGAGGCCTCTTGCAGGGCTGCTGTAACTGTCTCTGTGCTAAAAAGGCATGCTTGGCTCAAAGAGCAACCTCTGCCTGATCATGTTAAAGTAAAACTGTTGGATGCTCCTTTTACAACAGACCGTCTCTTTGGTAATAAGGCTGAAGAAGTTTTAAAAAAGAAGGAAAATAAAGCTAAATCTATGCAAACTGTGAAAGATTTCTTACAAGTGCAACCTCCAAGATTTAGTAGGCACTGGCCTACTAAGAACTGGTCCTTTACAGTTCCTTCCAGAGCCACTCGGGTCAAACCCAGACATTCAGAAGGCCCCAGGTTTCAGTCACAAGGGACTTTTAGAACAAAACAATGGGGTGCCTCCTCCACCAAATCTGGAAACAACAAGGCACCTCCCTATGGTAAGGAGTCTCAATGACTTCCCTCTACATTTACCAAGCACTTATCTTTCAGCCACCCCCTTGGGGGAAGGGGGGGGGGGACTGGCACTTCATGTAAGAAACTGGCAACTTATAACCCAGGACAAATGGGTTTTAAATATAGTATCCCAGAGATACAGATTTCATTTCCACATGTTACCAATCCCAAACGGATGGTCAGACCTGCCCCCAAATCAGTGGGCAGAGGCCCAGAAACAAGTACGGTCTCATGAACATGGGAGCTATTCAACCAGTCCCAGAAGAGGAAAAGGGACAATGTTTCTATTCTACTTTTCCTGGTACCGAGAAAAGGCAAATCATGGTGTCCAATTCTGGACTTATCTACTCTAAACACATTTTTGGACATTCCAAAATTTAAGATGCTGACTCTTCAATAGTTACTTCCTATGCTAGACAAAGATGTCTGGTTGGTAACTCGAGGCTTACCTGCATATCCCGGCTATTTGCATTACCAGTTCTCTGCACTGCCCTTTGTGAAGACCCTGGGCACAGTAGATAAGCCAAAGTGCCTGGCTCCAGTAATTGCATTTTGCAGGCAAAGAAATATTCAAATATATCCATACCAGGATGATTGTCTAATTCAGGCAGAAAACAGGGACATTCTTCAAAAACATCTGGCATTTGTAAAAAAGGTTCTAACTTGTCTGGGGTACACCATAAACAAATCACAACTGGTACCCTCTCAAAAAATTTAATTCCTGGGTGCAAGCTTGAATACAACTGCCCAGATGGCGTACCTTATGCCAGAAAAGCAAATTCATTTGGTGACTTACTTTAAACAGGAGGCAACCCTGTTATCTGCAAGACAAATTCTGCAAGCCTTGGGGTTCATGGCCTCCTGCATTCTTCTAATTCCATATGCAAGACTGCATATGAGGAAACTTCAGTGGTACTTAGAGTTTATGGAGTCAACATTGTCACAGCCTGGAAACAATGATTCCCATCATACCTTGCCTGCAATTAGAGTTTCTATGGTGAGCAGAGGCCTGCCACCACAACAAGGGATTGACATTCACTCCACCTCTTGCCACCCAAACCATAACTACAGACTCATCAGACTATGCTTGGGGGGGGGGGGGGGGGGGCTCATCTGACAGGGAAGTGCATTCAGGGCAAATGGAGCCCAAATCAAATGCACCTTCATATCAATCAAAAGGAGATGCTAGCTGTACAGAATGCACTGGCAGCCTTCACGGACTACCTTCATCCAGGACAATTTAATTATAAAGACAGACAATACCACAGTTATGTGGTACATAAACAAGCAGGGGGGTACACACTCCTACCCCCTTTGCAGTCTAGCCATGGCATTGTGGAACACGTCCTTGACCTGTCAGATTCAACTACAAGCTCAATTCCTGCCAGGAAAGCAGAGTAGTCTGGTAGATGGGCTAAGCAGAAATCTCATGGACCCACACGAATGGAAACTGGAACCACGGATTTTCAACATGCTGGCATGCAAATGGGGGAGTCCAGACATAGTTCTGGGGTGAGGCAAAAAGATCTATCAGTTGGACAAGTTTTGCACAAGAACTCCTCACAAAAAAGCCTGGAAAGTGGATGCTCTATCAGTCTGAGCCTTTCCCCCTCTGCCTCTACTCTCCAAAGTTCTGCTAAAAGTCAAACAGGACAAACCAAAAATGATTTTGATTGCTCCAGACTGGCCTCGCCAACACTGGTACCCACTCCTGCGCAATGTGTCACCTTCCACCGTGGCACCTGCCTCAGACACCTTACTTACTGTCTTAGCAGAACAACCAAATTCTGCACACTCTGCTCCAAACTTTGAATCTTGCAGCGTGGCTAATCACCTAAATTCACTCTTTGCATCCCTCAGCAAACCTGTGATGGATGTCATTTTGGAGGCAAGAAGGCCTAGTACTAGAAAATCTTATGCTGACAAATGGAAAAGATTTTGTGCTTGGAATCAATCACAAAGGATGAGCACAACAGTGCCCAATATTCCTCAGCTTTTGCAATATTTAACTGAGATGTTTCACAAAGGCCTGTCCTTATCTTCCATAAAAATCCATGCCTCAGCCATTTCAGCTCATTACAACACAGAACCTCCTCTCTTCTCTCATCCTCTGCTAAAGCAGCATCTCAGAGGGGCCAAAAACTTAAGACCACCCAGGAGAGGTCCAACCCCTGCCTGGGACCTTAATTTTGTATTGGAAAAACTAACTCTCCCTCCTTTCGAGCCAGCTGCTACTGCAGACTTAAAATTTCTCTCCTGGAAAACAGCTTTCCTTTTATCAATCACTTCAACTAGAAGGATTTCTGAATTACAGACTCTTATGGCAGTGGAGCCTTTCATTATTTTTCATGCGGACAGGGTGTCTGTCAAGACCAATCCATCCTTCATGCCTAAGGTGGTATCCAGTGTGGCTCTTAATCAGACCATTCATTTGCCAACTTTCTTTCCCAATCCACAGAACAAGGGGGAACGGATTCTGCATTCATTGGATGTACATAGACAAATTAGATTTTACTTAAACAGGACAAAATCTCAAAGTCTGAACAACTACTGGTGGCATTTTGCTGCAAGGGCAGAGGGAAAGGCTATTTCAGACTATTTCCAAATGGATAAGCCATTGTATTCGTTTCTGCTATATGCACCATGGTAAAACTATCCCCCAGGGGATCAGATCTTATTCCACCAGGGCTGCATCTACTTCTACAGCCTTTCTCAGAGGTGTTCCTACCAGAGACATTCTAGAAGCTGCTACCTGGAGCTCGGTTCATACATTCACCAAACATTACCATTTACCTTTCTTCTCTAAATCCAGAGCTGACTTTGCCTCTGCTGTCCTACAGGGCCTTATAGCTGGTCCTAATACTGTTTAAATCCATCCTCCCAACCATAGCTTTGGGAATCTACCCAAATGTAATGACTGCAGCCGTGAAACATGAACATAGTACAGTTTTGTGTACACTTAACATAAATGTAGATGTTAGTGTATTCACTGTTGCAGTCCCGGTTACCCTCCCTCCAACCCCCAGTTTTTTCTTTAACTATACCACTTCTTTCCTTTACTATGCTTAAAAGCCTTTTTGGTGTATTTGCTTTTGTTTGGAGGTATATTTTTGTATTTTTAATTACTTAAATATTGGCTTCCCATTTGGGGGGGCACCTGACATCTGTGGCAAGAAAAACTGATGTAATGGCGTCGGCTGCATGTTTTATACCCCTGACGACCTGACGTCATGGAAGAAGGGACAGCAACTGACGCAGGACCCAAGACTTTGTTAATCAGACCGAGGGCAACCTGCCAGCAGATTACCCAAATGTAATTACTGCAACAGTGAATACACTTAAACATCTACATTTATGGCAAGTGAACACAACTGTACTTTTTGGTTACTTCTGTATTTGCCGTGGTGGTTTTATCTTTTGAGCCTTGCCTAACAAAGGCACTATGGGGGCGGCAAAAGCCTTGGCCAGTATTCAAAAGCCTAAGGGTGACCGGTGCAAGCCATCTCTTGCGAAGCAATGTGGCTTGTCGAGCATGTCACCCCAGGCGGACAGATACTGGATCCCCTTTGAATGATGCCAGATACTTAGCCAATTGTTGAAATTGATAATTTTTTTCTTTATACTGTGGCATCATTCTTTGTGAGGGCAGGATGCTACTCAGGGTCAGGGTCATACCGGTCTGGGCTATGGGATCAGAGAGCTCTTCCATGTCTCTTTTCATGCAGTCCAGGGAGGTACGGCTTAGGTCATTCACACCAACATGGACAATGACAGAGTCGTATTTGTACTTGTTCTGGAGTGACCTGAGTGCTTGTGTTGTGGCAGATCCTGGCACCCGACAGGCAGCTAACTGTAACCTTCTCCAGCCTAGTTAGTGGGACATCAGTGTGCCTGACTATAGAGTCGCCTATTACTAGTGTGTTGGATATGTAATTTTGCCTTAAGGGTTGTGATTGCGTGGCACACTGATTATGTGAAGTATGTGTTTCATGGTTTGTGTTGGGGGGGGGGGGGTGGAGGTTGCTTGGTTGTTTGCTTTGGAGGTCTCTGTTGCTTTTGCAGATATTTATTTAGAGCCTCCTAGTATGTTTTCATGTATGTGTGTTTTGTGCCGGTGCTGGTTTAATGGGTCTATGTGAGACTGGTGGTGTGTTGCAAGTATTTCCCTTATCCTCTTGACTGTCTGTTCCAGTCTTGGGTTGAGAGAGCTTTGCCTCCAGTTTGGCTGTGTAATTGCATCTCTTGCATATATTGGTGCTTGGTGGTAGGAGGAAAGGGTTGTCTGTGTACATGAGGCAGTTGTAACATTTGCCTCAAAATGCCCAGATTCACCAGTTGGACTGGGGAGTACACCTGAAACTGCCCTTTGGACATGCCTGAATAGGTAAAGTGAGCTGTTTTACTGATTGGCTGGTAGGGACGAATAGAGAGCCCTTGTCCTTCTGGACAGTATAGGGGGGTCTAGTGCTAGGGTTAATTAGTGCTTGCTATGAGTTTTGAGCAAGTGCTGGGCTGTGAAATGAATCGTTTGAGTGCTTAAGTTTGAAAGTTTGTCTAGTTCCAAGGGAAAAATTGAAGAGTAGACTTAGTGTAGCCGGGAGTAGTTTAACCCTAGCTAACTGGCACGCAAAACCGTGCAAGTGCATTTATTATAGCAGGGAAATGAAAGAGAGAAATTAGCCAAAAATGGCCTACTAACTTCTGGGCTGAAACCACTCCTCCAGGGACAGATAGGATGCTCAAAGCTCCCCTCTCTCACAGGTGAACAGAGAAACTTCTCTCTATCCAAGTAAGGTATGGGCAACACAGAAACCTTCAGGGCTAACTTTACCCCCCCTTCCCAAAGACCCAATCACAGTACCAGAAGAATGCCAGATATGCAACATTTCTGCAGCACAGGTAAGAGCTGTATTGTCCAAGACCAAGAATACAGCATCCATGGGACCTGATAATATCCCTGGATGTGTTCTACATGAACTACAGAACAAACTGGCACCACATCTATGTACCCAGTTCAGTCACAGCCTTACCTCCGGCTTTGTCCCTACCGAGTATTGTGCTGCTACATTCATCCCTCTCCATAAAGGGGAGTGATAACAGACCCTGAGAATTATCACCCCATTAGCCTGATGAGTCTGATATGTAAAGCTATGGAGCACATCATCATGGACCTGCTTAACAAGGATAAACTTACTCTCCAAACTCTGGACCCCACACAGTTTGGCTTTGTTAAAGGGAGATCCTGAATGTTTAACTTGGTTGACTTCTTGGGGACTGTCACCAAGTCTGTGGATTGAGGGTAAGGCAGTGCATACAGCCTTCCTCGATCTGGCCAAGGCCTTTGATAACATTCCTCACTTGGGCATTATTGATAAACTCACCAAAGTAGGCATCAAGCCCTATATCAGTAGATGGATTGCAAATTGGCACACAGAACCCACAGAGTGAAAGTAGCCGATTTCCAAATCTGACTGTCAACGAGTGATGAGTGGTTTCCCACAGGGATCGGTCCTAGGTCTCTCCTGTTTGGCATCGACTTCTCAGAAGTCCAAGCCAACACAGAGGGACTCTGGCTGCCAAAGTTCACAGACGACTGCAAAATGGGAGCCGTTATCAACTTCCCAAGTGATGCAGACATCCTACAGAAAGGCCTCACAGACACCAATGACTGGTGTCGGAGCTATGGCCTTAAGCTAAACGCCAAAAAATGTGTTATTTCCTTTGAAAACTCAGTTCCCACTAATTACTAAGTCAGTGGGAGCCCACTGAGCACTGAAGGTGTTGTAAGAGATTTGGGCACCCAGGTTGACTGCAACCTTTCCTTCAACTATCACATAGCCACTGTGGTCAGACACATCTCGTAACCAAGGATTTTGCATCCAGGAAAAAGAGGTCATCATCTCTCTCTACTCATCCCTCATTAGACCAGTCATGGAATACAATATCTCATTTGGCGTGTACCTCAACAGACACCTGCAGCAACTGGAGAGGACACAGAAGTACCTCACGAAGAGGATCGTAGGCCTTAAACACATGTCCTACATGGACACACTCAAGAAACTTCAGCTATTCTCTGTCTCTTATCTACTTAGAAGTGATCTCTGCACCTGACATACAAAGCTATGTCCAACCCAGCCCTGCTAGAAATGCTACACCTACAGAAATCCCAATCCCCCCCCGTACCACACTCTCCAGATATATCAACCTCATTACCACAATCAATGGAACATGCTGGAGGGACAGGTTCATCACCCAGAGACTGTCCATACTCTGGATCAAGCTTCCTATTCATGTCAAGCAGAACACCTCGTTGTCCCTCTTAAAGAGAAACCTTGAGTGGATGGGTAACAAAAGTTCACCCCGGGGATCACTTCAGTGGCTGTACTGGATAGAGGCACTGGGAGCTAACTTTGGGCAGCACGATGACAGGGAACTTTTATGGGCTAAGTTTGTGAAGGCTCCAGGGCCATTAGCCTAGTACACACCTATGAACCTGTAAAAATAATAGCTTTCATGTGTAGTAAGCTTGATAATTCAGTCATTTGCATAAAAGTACATGCATCCCTGATAACCTTCCCTGGTAATTTCATGGTTGCTTAAAATGGCTAACTTTATATAGCTAGTGTCACATTTGCAGATGCCTTTCTTAGACTATCTATTATGTTGGATCTAATGTAAAAGATTCTTAAAAGATGGTGTGTGTTTTAGATGACTAGTCAGATTTCATTTGTTAGTTATCACTAACACTAGATGTAAAATTTTTGTATAATTCTGATAACTTGAACTGCCATTAGGCAGTGGCTCACTAAACAGGATACCTTAGCAAATGTTTTGAAGGTATTTAAGTCTTCTGAATTAGGTGCTGGAAAAGTACATTTGTGTAAGTAAACTTACTATAATAGTAAATATTCAAATGATCATTGCTGCAGTAGCCTTAGCTATATGGGTTATAACCGGCCAAGGATATATAGCTGGCCAGTTTCTAAAACTTCAGGGCGGGTTATATGCACCCAAGCTGTCAGCTCAAGCTGAGCTGACTTAAAAGAATATTTTGAATGCCAAGTCTTTCCGAGCTTTCATGCTAAGAGAGAGAGTGAGTCTGAGCCCTGAAAGGACAATGGTAAGAAAAAAAATATTTACAACCTGGCAAGAACCCCCCCCCCCCAAAAAAAAACACTGGTGTTGGGGGGGAGTCGCTACTGCAGTAGTGATCATTCAAACATCTACTGTTTATGCTAAGTTTTCTTACAGCTGTATTGCTGTACTATCATACTGGTGCTTGCTGCAGTAGCATTTGTTGTGTGGGTAGATTTACCCTCCCTACATTTGGGAGATGGAAGGAGAAGAATCCACGAGCCCTTGGAGAATTGTCCTAGCAAAGCCTGATATAGGCTTAGAATCTAGCATGCTTTGTAAAAAAAAAAAAAAAAAAAAAAAAAAAAAAATTGCACAGAGGACCATGTAGCACATTCTAGAATACATCTAGAATCCAACTCTTTCCAAAACGCAGTAGATGAAGCCAAGGCCCTGGTAGAGTTGGCCTTGACCCTATCTAGAGTAGTTTGTTGTGGTGAGTATAACAAGTAGCCTTAGACAGCCATTTGGAAATTGTCTACATTAACACCAGTTGTCCTGTCTTGCCTTCACAAGAAATGAACCTTTGTTACAAAGATCTGAAAGATTTAGTTTTGTCAAGATAGTACCTGACTTGTTTGTGGGCATCCAAGGTATGGCGTATCCTAGGATCAGGAAGGAAAAATGGGAGATGGATAGTTTAGCTTAAAGTAAGCTTGGATACCACTTTAGGCATAAAAGAAATATTAGTTCTCAAAGAAATGTTGTTCATGTGGAAAATAGGGCAAGGTTGACTCTATACAAGAACTTGCAACTTGGATACCCCTCTTGCAGAGGTCAGAGCAATCAAAAAAAACTTTTCCATGTTAAAACCTCAAGTCAGCCTGTTTAGTTGGTTCAGATTTATTTATTTTATTTTACATTTGTTTACCGGTGAGGTCCGACTGGAGAGAGCTGTTCGTTTTCAGCAGAAGCCCAGGGAGAAAAGTTCCAGAACATTTGCTAATGTACTACACATAAAACATTTACATGAGCATTGTGGTTTACACATTCACTTATAAAAATATAGCAGACAACATATGATTGCATAAGATATTTATATAAGCGTAGAGATTTAGACATGCAATTTAAAACTATAGCAGGTAGTATAGGTAGGTAGTGTTCATGCAGTATGTTTAGTAGATATCTTGAAGATGTACTGAAGATAAGACAAGAAAGGAAAACTAAAGGAAGAGAATATAGACAAGTTCATATGAGGTGGATTGACATTAAGGGAAAGCTTTTCAACTTGGTCTGTGGGAGAGTTAATGGGTATAACTGGGACAGTGGGGAGTAGGCGGCAGTAAGTTGGTAAATCATTTTCTTGTGGCTTTTCCTGGTTAGGGGTCGCCACAGTGGATCACCTGTCCCCTCATGATTGGCAGTAGAGTTTTACAGTGTTGAGTTGCCAGCCTGGCACCCAACCTTCCACGGAAGGCACACCCACGCACTCATGCCTAGGGCCAATTTAGTGTGTCAAATCCACCTACAGCATGTCTTTGGGATGTGGGAAGAAACCGGAGCACCCCCACGAGACCACAGGGAGGAAATGCAGACTCCGTACAGAAGTTACGCCAGCCGAGGATCAAACTGGATAACCTCTTGCTGTGAGACGACAACGCTAACAGCTGCTCCACCGTGGCCGCCCAGGCAGTGAGTTGGTAAATAACATGTGATAATACATAGTGCATCTCTGGGAGTTTTAAAGAGAGGTTGGATAGCAGGAGGGGAAAGGAATTAGAATATGTCATCCAGGTGCTAGGCAGTTCCATGTCCAGGAGTTGTTTAGGTGGGAAATCAGCTGTTTTTTGAAGATGGATCTGTTTGGTTGTAACCTGATTTGTAGTTGTAGGGAGTTCCAAGTCTTGGCAATATTGCTAGAATACAGGGAGTCACCAGAGCTGTAATGGCTTTTGGAGATTGTGATTACTACCTTGTTAGTGGATCTGAGTTCAGGGTTATTGGATTAGAAGGTGATCAGGTCTTGTAAGGCTAGAGTTTTGTCAGGTTGGTACAGTATATGATGAGCTAGAAGAAGTTGGTTTAGAGCTAAGAGTGTTGGGGAGTTCCAGCCAGGAAAGCTGTTTTAGGGCCTGACAGTGGTAGGAGGAGTTTGTGGCAAATTTTGCTATGCAGTTTTAGCATACTGATGGCTTGTTTAAATCACTCTTGTTTAGATTAATTAGGACAGGAGAAGTGTACAGTAAGGTAGAGAGAAGATTGGTATGAACTAGGGTAATTTTACTGTTTCAGATTAGGAAGTTTCTACATCTGTAAAGGGTCCCTAGTTTTTTGTTGATTTTTTGGTTATTGTATGAGCTATGTGTTTGTCAAATTTCATATTATTGTCAATAATGACCCCCCTAGAAATTTGGTTTGTGTAACTGGGGCAGGTAGGGTTATTGGGGAGTAGGTGCTGCTGCTTTGGAAGGATGAAAGAGGACAATTTTTTTTTTTTTTTTTTTTTTTTTAAATTTAGTATTAGCTGGGAGTTGTGAGCCAGGTTTCGATGGATGTAAAGGCTTCTTGGGTTTTGATTTGAAGTTTTTGAAGGGTGGAGACAGAGCAGATTAAGGTGGAGTCATCAGCGTATTGAACCAGGTTTGCTAGAGGGGCAGCTTTGTGAAGATTATTTGTAAATATAGTGAAAAGTAGGAATCCTAGCATTGATCCTTGGGGTACTCCTAATTTTACATGAAGGGGTGAAAGGGAGTTTTTCACTGAACAGCTTGTTGGCGTTGGGAGAGAGAGTCTTGAAACCATAATAGAGTGGGGGTAGTTAGTTTTAGTTTTAATTCTGAGAGTGATGTTGTTTGTTTTGTATTGGAGACTGTATCAAACGCCTTTGATAAGTCAAGGAAAACTGCTGACATTAGTTGGCCATTATTGTGTTGCATATTTACTAAGTTACTAAAATTGGTGAGTGCAGTGGTAGTGCTATGGTTGGGGAGGAATCCGTGTTGAGTTTTGGCAAGAAGATTGTTGGAGAGGAGATGTTAGGACCTGGGTGTGGATACATTTATCCAATATTTTAGCCAGTGGGGAAGGTATAGCTATAGTGTGGTAGTTTAGGTCAGTGGAGTTGCCCCCTTTGTATATTGATATAATGTAGGAGATTTTCCAGATAAGTGGCACCTTTTTGTTCTGAGATTGATTTGTTAATGATTATAGAGACTGGGTAAGAAATGGCTTTGGCGGCTATTTGTAGGAATTTGGGAGGTAGTTTGTCTACTGAAAAAGTGGTGGGTTTAAGTTTGGTTAGGTGTCTATAGATGGTGTAAGTTGGTACAGGTTGAAGGGTGAAGGAGTTATTGTTATTTGATGGGTTATGTAGTATAGTGGGGGTTGAGGAGTGTGGGTCTGTTGACCGCTTTAATATAGAGTTGGTAAAGAACCCATCGAGTTGGGTGGCTGCGTTTATAGAGGTGGTGTCTGTTTGGATGAGGAGTTGGTGATTTACTTTATTGGAGAATACTGTTTGTAGCGGCCTAGAACTTTTGTGGGTTGGTATTATGCTTTAGTTTGAATTTCACTATAGTATGTTTGTTTATCTAGTCTGATTTGTTTATTTACAGTGTTTCTCAGTTGTAAGTATGTTTGCCTAATAAGAGTAGTTTTGTTTTTGTGCCAGGTGTCCCATGCTTTGTCCCTTTTGTTTCATAAGTTGCTCTTGGTAAGCCATGGGGCATAGATGGTTTTAGTGCGGATGTGTCTTTGTTGAGCAAGTTGGTTGAGAAGGCCTAAGAAAATAGTGTTGAAGTACTCAACTGCTTCATCTAAAGGAAGTGTTTAAAAGAGGGGACCAGTTAGAGTGTTTTAAGGTCATCAGCCCTGAAGTTTTTAATGTATCTGTGTTTGAGGGCTAGTTTTAGTGAATTTAGTTTGGTCTCTGAAGAAGGTTAGGTAGTGTTCCAAAATTATGGGTGTAAGATGGGCGATAGGTGAGAATCCACTCTAGTATTGATTCTTTTAATATGATTTGAGGGGTGGGGTGATTTAAGTGAGGTCCAATCAATATTAGTCGCCTGGTATAATGGTTGCATGGGGGAGGGTTTCTGATGTCCATTGGAGAAGAAATTTTAGGGTTTTGATGTTATCTCCTGGAGGGATGTATGATCCTAAGCTATTTAGCTGTTTTTGTGTATTAGTCTTACCTTAGCAAGTAGGATCTCTGCATTATTAAATGCAGATGGAGCAAGTGTTAGCTTCTGTAACACAAATTTAGGATCCAAGGAGAGCCACTAGTTTTCTTGGAGGCCTCGCATGCAAAACTCCTTTTAAAAACATTTTGATATGAGAATGCATTGAAAAACTAATATCCATGGGCAGACATGCTAAAATTGCCACTAAATGACCCTTGATTGAGGAGTAGGAAAGGCCATAGTATAGTAACTTACACAAATATAGTAAAACCAAAGAGCAGCTGTCCCTGAATGGATATTGGTTATGTTGCTGGCACCAAATAGAAAACCCTTTTCCATTTGCTAGTATATAATTTACTACTAGCGGGCTTTCTTGCCTCCATTAATACCTGCTGCAGGTCCTCTGTAAACAGGTACGTAAAGGGAATTAAGACTCCTCATCATCCAGGCAGTCAGTTAAAGTAAATTAGGGTTAGGGTATATCAGTAACACCCCTGATCTTGAGTGAGTAAATCCATTCTGTGAGGAAGCTTTTGGTAATTGCCTTTGGCCATTTCCAAAAGAAGGGAGAACGAAAAGCCTCTGTTGCTTGAGCCAGAAGGGAGTTACCAGAGTGAACTTAGGGGATTCTTTCTGAATTTTAAAGGGTGAAAAAGCTTACAGGAGAGTTCCTGCCCAAGGAAAAAAGGCATCTGTCTTCCAGGCCTTCTTGCATGGAGTCCTGGAGCAAAATCTCAACAGTTGATATTTCAGAGAGGAGAGAGGAAGGAAATAGGTCTACTTGAGAAACTCTTCACAGATGGGTAAAGTCTTCTCAGACCCCCTTTATCTAGTTTCCAGTTATGAGGGTCTGCCCTTGTCCTATTCAGCCTACCTGCTGCATTGTTTTGCTCTGACATAATGTAAGATGCCTGTAGTATGAGACTGTGCTGTGAAGCTATATCCCAAGCTAATGTGGCTAGCCTGTAAAGGGGGTGTGAACTGGTTTCCCAGTGCTTTATGTTGTACCGCATGACTGGGGTATTGTCTGTAACAACTTGAAGAGGTTCCAGGGACCAAAGATGATTCAGAGAGTTGAGTACCTAGATCAGGGCAAGCATTTCTTTTATATTTATCTACTTGGATCTGTCCTTGGTGTCCAACACACCTCACATTTGTATCCTTCCTGAAACTGCTCTCTAGGCAAAGTCTGAAGTTTTGTAGAAGCTGCTATTTAGTCCTCTGTACATACTGTTACAAAGCATTATAACTTTTATTCATTCTCTGGTCGGACCATTCTCCAGGCGATCCTGGACTCTTCTCCTTTACCTCCCAAATGTAGTAAGCTAGGGCAATTACCCATATAGCTAAGGCCACTGCAGCAGTGATCAAAATGAATAACATAGTGCAGTCATGTAAGTAAACTTATCATAACGGTAGATATTTGCATGATCACTGCTGCAGTAGCCGCTCCCTGCCCCCACCTTGTTTTTTTATGCCAGGCTGTGGACCTTTATCTATTAATTTATTTTTGTTCCTGGCAGTTTTCTTTCAAGGCTTAGCCTCCTCCTTTCTGTTGGCAACAAAGCTGTGAATGACTTGACAACCAAACTTGTCTTCTAGTCAGCTCAGCTTGAACTGCCTGACTGAGTGCATGGAAGGTGCCCTGAAGCTTTAGAAACTGGCTGGCTGTTATTTCCATGGCAGGATATAACTTGTACAGCTAAGGTTACTGCAGTAGTGCTTTTTTGAACATCTGCTGTTATGATAAGTTTACTTACACAGTTGTAGTTTCTTTTACCAGAAACTAGTTTGTATAAGGAGGATCAATAGTCTGAATTAAACACTGAACCAGACCCAGAAAATTACTCTTGTCCAAAGAAAGTTGGTTAGGAGTAGATACAGGTTTAGTTTTTCTGTTTCTTTTTGACAGAAAAAATGGGGCCAACATGTTCTTCCTCATGGATGGATACAACTTTCTGACAAAACATTGAAGCCTTCCCTGTTCTCTCTCCCAGGACAGACGAGTGGCTATCACTTGCCCACCTAGGGGACCCCAACTTCTACAGAGGACTTGATAACCCCAATCCGTAGTGGCTGTAGGTGCTACACCGGAATGATCCGGGGTAAAAGATGAGTGGTTTGAGGTACAACTGAGGGTCACACCAGAGTCACCCACCTGCTTCTGTGGCAAATTGCTAGCCTGCTGTCTTTGCAAAAGCAGTTTGCTTAACTTTTCTTTTTGTAGCTGGAAGAAGGACTGGCCATGGGGCTAAAAGTTTGTTCCATGGTCAAGCTGAAAATGGTGCCTCTTTCCCAGAGAAAACAAGTAGCAAAAGCTGGTAAAAATTTAGTCTTTAAAAGTCACTTTTTTCACAGAACACAGTAAAAGCACTTCTAAAACACTTTGGGCTTATTTAACTTTTTGAGGCTAACAAACTTTTTGCGATATTTAAATTTATGGGATCACTACCTATATGACATGGTGAGCTGCTTTACTGATGATCACCTCACTGATGGGCAACTGCATAATGCTCAGCTGCCGTAATGTGACTGTACAAATTCATGACCGTTCAGCTGGGCATTTACCCAGAAATGCTAAGTGGATAGTTACAGGAAATCAACTGCACACCATGTGGTTCACAGAAATAAGATACACACCCTCAGCACAGAAAGTGTGGTTACATGCTAAAAGTAGACATTGGATATGTAATGATTGAAAGCACATCTACTTATTTACTACATTTAATTACCTGGACAGTGTGACTGGGTAGGAACTATTTTCAGAGGAGGCCTGGCAGAAAATCTCCAAAGTGTTGCATAACATTTTAAGAACAATAATTTTACAATCTTTAAAAAAAATAATATAAAAAAACAAATTCAGTTTAAATAGTTATACCAAATTAGACATAATATGAAAACATTGGTTAAGAATAGATACAAGTGATACGGTAATGATTTAATAAGAGCAGTAACAGAAGTTTTAGCCAGGTTATAGGGAAATTAAAGTTAATTTAGTATAATCTCTTCTTCTTTCGGCTTTACAAGAACTGCAGTACGTAGTGCGAGAAAAGCAGGCTTATGGTGTATTGCTAGAAGTAAGGAAGTGAGTGAAAAAGAGAGCGATGAGATGTAAGCTATGAATAGGTATTTGTTCACATTTAGAGATGTATCCTGTTTATGCAAGAGCAGAGCCAGCTTTTGGCTAGAAGTCTGTCAGAATGGTTTTGAATGATGGGAGGGATGATACTGACCTGATGGATAGAGAGAAGGAGTTCCAAGCCTTGGCAACATGGTATGAGTAGACAATGGTGAGTAGATTTGATAGGTTAGTGGACAGAGAGGAGTTTGTGGTCACTGGATCATAATAGGAACATAGCAGTGTAGAATGTTATTTATTGCTGGAGAAGCAGATGGATTCCAGGTAATTTTAGAGGTGGAAAGAAGCTGTGTATATGATAGATGATGGAGTAATTCTAACCAGTTCATGATTTTCAGTGCTATACAGTGGTGGGTTCCGAAAGGAGTATTTGATGCAAATTTAGCAACTTTGTTATAGCATTATTCAGGTTTTGATTTTTTGTGTTGCCTGAATGTTAGTAAGGATGGGAGAACCTTGAAGTGTAGGAAGGAGCTAAGTAGTGGCAAGTGCAGCTTTAGTTGCATCAGTGAAATTTTTGGCATTATAAAGTATCCCTAGATTTTTTGAGTTTTTCTTATGCATGTTGCATATGCAAGTCAGATTTAAGATAATCATCTACTAACATCTCTCATAATTTGCTATGAGAAGTGACTTCAGTGGTTGTATTATCAAGAGAGAGAGATCTTTAAATTTTTGTTTTTAATGAGAGGAGGGATTTGTGGACAAAAGTAGTAGTGTTTTTAATAGGGTTGAGTATGAGTTGTATGCTACAAAGCCAAGTGTCAGTTGCTGTTAAAGCTTCTGGAGTAAATTTTTAGAGGTGTGCCACAATGTCATAGGAGCGATGTGCAAATGAGTGTAGAGTCATTTGGATACAGTGTTAGTAAGGCCTGTTGTGTCGAAGTGTGGAGGGTGTTAGGGAGAGTGTTAAAGAGGAGGGGACAAGAGATTATGACTGGGAGGTAAGGTGAGAGTGTGAAGTGTCATATTGCTGACTGATAACTATTGGATAGGTAGCTTTTGAACCATAGAAAGGTGGGCTGAGAGACCTAATGAGGACATTTGAAGTAGAAGTTTACTGTGGCAAAGTTTTTAGACAAGTCTAGAAATGAGGAGACTAGTTTGCCATTATCTCTAGCTTTATTGACAGTATCTGTATAGGTTAGAAGTGTTTAGTACTGAGGGAAGGATGGAAGCTATGTTGTGTATGGAGTAGGAGTTCTTCCTGCAGGAGATGGCTTAGCACATGTTTTACTCTGCCTGTCTAAAATTTAAACATTTAACAATATCTTTCCTGATGAAAAGGTACTAAAAAATCCTGTATTGATCTCCTGTTTCATTAGTGTTTTGTCAAAGCCCTTTTTTTAAATAACCAAATCGTGGACTATTTTACCTTCCCTGTTTTTGCAGTAAGACTGCTCCATTTTTTATTTGCCATAGCTGTTGATTTCCACTTAAGAGACCCATTACAGGGAGCAAATGCTTATAACGGTACAATAAGAGGTAAATGGCCCAAGACCATACATCTCAAATTACCCTGATTATGCAGAATGGTTATGATTTTTTTTAATCTTGCCTTTGACCTGTCCCTCAACACTTTTCAGGTAATCAATGGTAATTACTGTTAAGGCAATAAAGTGATACTTTACATGAATTACTGTTTAGAAAATGCATGTTGATGCAAATAGTGTTATTTTTAAGTGCATCACAGTGCTATATAAAAACAAAATGTTTTATTTTTCATGGCCTTTGTGACAAAATTATTTTAAGAAGTTTTTCTCAGAAATACCCGCAAAATGAAGTTGGAATGTTTGCCAAACAATGTGTTACCAATTATTAGGTAGTAAGGATTAAAATTTGAAGACATAGGCTATTGTGAAGCAAAAATAAGTGTCCCTCTGTAAGTGAAGTTGCCACCCATCCCGTTGTCAGCGGGACACTCATGGGATAAGCCACCTTATCCCATTGCCCACTGTATCAAGTAGTGGGACCTGAAAAGTCCTGCTTTTGCGATCGCACTGAATTGCCGTGGAAAAGTCGCAGTTACTTCCGGCTTTTTCACAGCAATTCAGTTGTCACCAACCCGGACCTGCAGGCAAAGCTGCTGCCAGTTAGGTCCGGGTGCTTTAATTCGTGCAGCAATTGGCTGCAATTCACGAAAGGGGTGGGGATTGGGGCAGGAAGAGCCCTGCAAAGATCGCAGCTGTTGGAGCACTTTGTTTTAAGTGCTTCTGCAGCCGCTAAAAAAAGACAATTTTTTTTTTATATAACAAGCTATCCATCCATCCATCCAGCCAGCCATCCTCCTTCCCCCATCCAGCCAGCCAGCCATCCTCCTTCCCCCATCCAGCCAGCCAGCCACCCCCATCCAGCCAGCCAGCCACCCCCATCCAGCCAGCCAGCCATCCTCCTTCCCCCATCCAGCCAGCCAGCCATCCTCCTTCCCCCATCCAGCCAGCCAGCCATCCTCCTTCCCCCATCCAGCCAGCCAGCCATCCTCCTTCCCCCATCCAGCCAGCCAGCCATCCTCCTTCCCCCATCCCGCCAGCCAGCCACCTTCCCACCCAGCCACCTTCCCCCCCCCTCCAGCCAGCCAGCCAGCCATCTTCCCCCCCATCCAGCCAGCCAGCAATCTTCCCCCATCCAGCCAGCCAGCCATCTTCCCCATCCATCCAGCCAGCCAGCCAGCCAGCCATCTTCCCCCATCCAGCCAGCCAGCCAGCCAGCCATCTTCCCCATCCATCCAGCCAGCCAGCCAGCCATCTTCCCCCATCCATCCAGCCAGCCAGCCAGCCATCTTCCCCCATCCATCCAGCCAGCCAGCCAGCCATCTTCCCCCATCCATCCAGCCAGCCAGCCATCTTCCCCCATCCAGCCAGCCAGCCAGCCATCTTCCCCCAGCCAGCCAGCAAGCCAGCCAGCCATCTTCCCCCCTCTAGCCAGCCAGCCAGCCAGCCATCTTCCCAGCCAGCCATCCCCCCCCCCTCCAGCCAGCCAGCCAGCCAGCCATCTTCCCAGCCAGCCATCTCCCCTCCAGCCAGCCAGCCATCTTCCCCCATCCATCCAGCCAGCCCGCCATCCTCCCCCCTCCAGCCAGCCAGCCAGCCTCCTTCCCCCATCCAGCCAGCCAGCCAGCCTCCTTCCCCCATCCAGCCCGCCAGCCAGCCCCCTTCCCCCATCCAGCCAGCCAGCCATCTTCCCCCATCCAGCCAGCCAGCCATCTTCCCCCATCCAGCCAGCCAGCCATCTTCCCCCATCCAGCCAGCCAGCCATCTTCCCCCATCCAGCCAGCCAGCCAGCCATCTTCCCCCAGCCAGCCAGCCAGCCAGCCATCTTGCCCCAGCCAGCCAGCCAGCCAGCCATCTTCCCCAGCCAGCCAGCCAGCCAGCCATCTTCCCCAGCCAGCCAGCCAGCCAGCCATCTTCCCCCAGCCAGCCAGCCAGCCAGCCATCTTCCCCAGCCAGCCAGCCAGCCAGCCATCTTCCCCCAGCCAGCCAGCCAGCCAGCCATCTTCCCCCAGCCAGCCAGCCAGCCAGCCAGCCATCTTCCCCCAGCCAGCCAGCCAGCCAGCCACCTTCCCTCAGCCAGCCCCCCAGCCAGCCATCTTCCCCAGCCAGCCAGCCAGCCAGCCATCTTCCCCAGCCAGCCAGCCAGCCAGCCATCTTCCCCAGCCACCCAGCCAGCCATCTTCCCAGCCAGCCAGCCAGCCATCTTCCCCAGCCAGCCAGCCAGCCAGCCATCTTCCCCAGCCAGCCAGCCAGCCAGCCATCTTCCCCAGCCAGCCAGCCAGCCAGCCATCTTCCCCAGCCAGCCAGCCAGCCAGCCATCTTCCCCCAGCCAGCCAGCCAGCCAGCCATCTTCCCCCAGCCAGCCAGCCAGCCAGCCATCTTCCCCCAGCCAGCCAGCCATCTTCCCCCAGCCAGCCAGCCATCTTCCCCCAGCCAGCCAGCCATCTTCCCCCAGCCAGCCAGCCAGCCATCTTCCCCCAGCCAGCCAGCCAGCCATCTTCCCCCAGCCAGCCAGCCAGCCATCTTCCCCCAGCCAGCCAGCCAGCCATCTTCCCCCAGCCAGCCAGCCATCTTCCCCCAGCCAGCCAGCCAGCCAGCCATCTTCCCCCAGCCAGCCAGCCAGCCATCTTCCCCCAGCCAGCCAGCCATCTTCCCCCAGCCAGCCAGCCAGCCATCTTCCCCAGCCAGCCAGCCAGCCATCTTCCCCAGCCAGCCAGCCAGCCATCTTCCCCAGCCAGCCAGCCATCTTCCCCCAGCCAGCCAGCCAGCCAGCCATCTTCCCCCAGCCAGCCAGCCATCTTCCCCCAGCCAGCCAGCCAGCCAGCCATCTTCCCCCAGCCAGCCAGCCATCTCCCCCCCCCTCCAGCCAGCCAGCCATCTTCCCAGCCAGCCATCCCCCCTCCAGCCAGCCAGCCAGCCAGCCATCTTCCCAGCCAGCCATCTTCCCCTCCAGCCAGCCAGCCATCTTCCCCTCCAGCCAGCCAGCCTGCCATCTTCCCCCACCAAGCCAGCCAGCCCGCCATCTTCCCCATCCATCCAGCCAGCCAGCCAGCCATCTTCCCCATCCATCCAGCCAGCCAGCCAGCCATCTTCCCCATCCAGCCAGCCAGCCATCTTCCCCATCCAGCCATCTTCCCCATCCAGCCAGCCAGCCAGCAAGCCAGCCAGCCATCTTCTCCCAGCAAGGCCGCCAGCCAGCCATCTTCCCCAGCCAGCCAGCCATCTTCCTCCAGCCAGCCAGCCAGCCATCTTCCCCCTCCAGCCAGCCAGCCAGCCATCTTCCCAGCCAGCCATCTTCCCCCCCTCCAGCCAGCCAGCCAGCCATCTTCCCCATCCATCCAGCCAGCCAGCCATCTTCCCCCATCCATCCACCCAGCCATCTTCCACCATCCATCCAGCCAGCCAGCTTCCCCCATCCATCCAGCCAGCCAGCTTCCCCCATCCATCCAGCCAGCCAGCTTCCCCCATCCATCCAGCCAGCCAGCCAGCCAGCCAGCCATCTTCCCCCAGCCAGCCAGCCAGCCATCTTCCCCAGCCAGCCAGCCAGCCATCTTCCCCAGCCAGCCAGCCAGCCATCTTCCCCAGCCAGCCAGCCAGCCATCTTCCCCAGCCAGGCAGCCAGCCATCTTCCCCCAGCCAGCCAGCCAGCCAGCCATCTTCCCCCAGCCAGCCATCTTCCCCCAGCCAGCCAGCCAGCCATCTTCCCCCAGCCAGCCAGCCAGCCATCTTCCCCCAGCCAGCCAGCCAGCCAGCCATCTTCCCAGCCAGCCATCTTCCCCTCCAGCCAGCCAGCCAGCCATCTTCCCCCCCTCCAGCCACCCAGCCAGCAATCCTCCCCCATCCAGCCAGCCAGCCAGCAATCTTCCCCATCCAGCCAGCCAGCCATCTTCCCCATCCATCCAGCCAGCCAGCCAGCCATCTTCCCCCATCCAGCCAGCCAGCCATCTTCCCCCATCCATCCAGCCAGCCAGCCATCTTCCCCCATCCAGCCAGCCAGCCAGCCATCTTCCCCCATCCAGCCAGCAAGCCAGCCAGCCATCTTCCCCCAGCCAGCCAGCCAGCCAGCCATCTTCCCCCAGCCAGCCAGCCATCTTCCCCCCTCCAGCCAGCCAGCCAGCCATCTTCCCAGCCAGCCATCCCCCCCCCCCCTCCAGCCAGCCAGCCATCTTCCCAGCCAGCCATCTTCCCCTCCAGCCAGCCAGCCAGCCATCTTCCCAGCCAGCCATCTTCCCCCTCCAGCCAGCCATCTTCCCCATCCATCCAGCCAGCCAGCCATCTTCCCCCATCCATCCAGCCAGCCAGCCATCTTCCCCCATCCCTCCCGCCCGCCAGCCCTCTTCCCCATCCATCCAGCCAGCCAGCCATCTTCCCCCATCCATCCAGCCAGCCAGCCATCTTCCCCCATCCATCCAGCCAGCCAGCCATCTTCCCCCATCCATCCAGCCAGCCAGCCATCTTCCCCCATCCATCCAGCCAGCCAGCCATCTTCCCCCATCCATCCAGCCAGCCAGCCATCTTCCCCCATCCATCCAGCCAGCCAGCCATCTTCCCCCATCCATCCAGCCAGCCAGCCATCTTCCCCCATCCAGCCAGCCAGCCAGCCATCTTCCCCCATCCAGCCAGCCAGCCAGCTTCCCCCATCCAGCCAGCCAGCCAGCTTCCCCCATCCAGCCAGCCAGCCAGCTTCCCCCATCCAGCCAGCCAGCCAGCCAGCTTCCCCCATCCATCCAGCCAGCCAGCCATCTTCCCCCATCCATCCAGCCAGCCAGCCATCTTCCCCCATCCATCCAGCCAGCCAGCCATCTTCCCCCATCCATCCAGCCAGCCAGCCATCTTCCCCCATCCATCCAGCCAGCCAGCCATCTTCCCCCATCCATCCAGCCATCTTCCCCCATCCAGCCAGCCATCTTCCCCTCCACCCGGCCAGCCCTCCTCCCAGCCAGCCATCTTCCCCCCACCTCCAGCCAGCCAGCCATCTTCCCAGCCAGCCATCTTCCCCCCCTCCAGCCAGCCAGCCAGCCTCCCCCATCCAGCCAGCCAGCCATCCTCCAGCCAGCCTTCTCCATCTCCAGCCAGCCATCCTCCCTCCCTCCTTCTCCTCCAGCCAGCCAGCCATCCAGCAGCTACTCGCACCAACCAGCTAGCCATTCATGCAACCAGCCCATCCATCCAGTCTTGTCAGCCATCCAGCTGCTACTCCCAACAACCAGCTAGTCACTCCAGCAGCCATCCGTCATACCCATAACAGCATCTCCTTCAGCACTCTGGTGGTGATGTCACAGTAGAGGGTGTGGCCAGTGTCATATTGGCCACACCATGTCCCACTTTGGCCTGCTTAAAAGGTGGCAACCCTATCTGTAAGTAGATGGAAAGTGCAAAGCAACAGTACATAAACTTTGTCTCCTACGGTGAACTATCAGTCACAGCAGCAAACTGGTCAGATTACCTTTGCCACTTTGACAGGTATGAAGGGGAGGTGTTTAGGGGGCGGCAAGATGAGTTTTAAGGACTACATCTTGGGCATAATAAAAGAATGAAAATTGGCCACTTTAGAAAGAAAAAGAAGCAACAGGCACTGGCTGTGTGAGTGTCCATTTTGTCTTTTAAGTAGTCATTGAAAAGCAAGAAATAGTAATTAAACCTGACTGACTAAAAGAAAGCAGCATATATGTGAAAACACCTGTAAAGTTGATGCATTGACAGGATCTCAGGGGCTATGATGTAATGTTTAAAGTCAAGCACTGCATTGTGGGATACTTAGAGGTAGACTAAAAAATCAGGATGCTGGACCCAATGTGGGCAGACTCTGGAATTGCATTTAAAAATATAAAAAAGTGTATAGAGTCCAAAAGTGGTATTAAAATTTGGGAAGCATCAAGACTTGATGAAATAAACAGGTGCGATTCTCTCTTTTTTTAAGTTTGCTACACTTGAACATATGAATAAAATAGGAGGGAGAGAGTATGCTGAGTGTAACTATACTTGATCCCAGCAGATAAAAATACATTGTTAGGGTGAACAGTTGACAGGCATTCTGTTTTGGTTTGAGTGTGAAAAAGATATGTTTAAATCCTAATTAGACTTCCTGATAATATGAAAAAGATGTTACATTTCTGGAAAGAAAATGTAATCATACGTGTAGTAGATTACTCTTTTATAGAAGAAACCTACAACTATGTTTTCAGAAGATAGAATATGGGTAGATTCATTATCTGCATTATGCATAGGCAGAATATCATTGGTAAAATTTCCTAAAAAGTATTATGAAGTGTTAACATATAAACCTAAGCTGAGGACTGCTGTAGGCCCTTCTGTATTTCCATCCTTTAACAATGGACTAAATCTATTCAGAAGACTTGCATATGATAATTTGTTGGCAAGAACTAAAATTTGTACATGGGGCAGCAGTGATTACTGGGCTTGAAAAATATGTTGAAGTTACTACATATTATAGCAATAACCCACGCCTGGGTATGGGTAATGCTGGATTTACCCCCGGTTGACTTGTTTTGGTCACGAGGGCGAAGCCCGAGTGGCCAAACAAAGCCAACCGTGGGTAAATCCAGCATTACCCACACCCAGAAGTGGGTTATTGTTATTGTACAAGGACATTATTTAAGAAAAAAAATAATTACTTAAATAATGGCATTGTATAATGCCTCCTTGCTGCCCTTCCACAGCTGTCTGGTATTCTGCGGCAGTTCTGATGTACTGCACATGCGTATGCCTACGCAATATATCAGAACTGTGGGCAAAAGCAACGGAGAAAGCAAGATCTCAGTTGCTTTTTACAAACTGTTTTCACTATGTTAAATGGCTTTAACATAGCGAGACAGCTTTAAAAAAAGCAACGGAGAATCTCCGTTGCTTTTTTTAAAGCTGTCTCACTATGTTAAACTCGTTTAACATAGTGAAACAGTGTGAAAAAAGAGTTATAGTAATGGAAAAAGTCTGGGCGACCGGACCTTTTTCCATTACTATAACTCTTATTTACAACGTGCAAGCTGACCAATCAGCATGCATGATTTTGAATATTAATGGGGGGAGTTGTATAATACAGTTTATTAACTATAAGGGCAGTTGTTTAGTCATATGCAAATGTAAATCATACTACACTGGGAAGACTGAGACCTTTTAATGTTAGACTATTGTAGTACACATCAGAAATTAACCACAGACTGTCATGTGTAAACATGTAAATACGTCTGTTCAGGGATATTTGTTTTTGTTTACTGGACTAGTGTATTCCTTCAGTTTTTGGAGGAAGGGAAGCATAGTTTAATCTACTTAGTAGGAGCTACAATTTGTAGAGTAATAAGTAAAGAGCATTTTTGAGAAGCTTGCATTAAATGAAATAGTGGAACATGTTATTTTAAGGAAGAGATGGTTTGTTTTCCTCTTATTTAGGTTTAGTTGTGTTTGCATGCATATTTCCCCATTACTAAATGTAAAATCAGATGTATTGTGTGTTTTGTGAGATGATGCTTTATTTATCTGGTCGATAATGGGCATTTTATATATGTGTATCTTTAATCTGTGCTTTCCATTCTGTAAGGAATTTGCAGCATCAGATGTATTTCAGTATTGTCCTATTTGTTTTAGTTTGCTTACCGGGGTAGTAAGATTATTTTAAAAGACCATTTGCAGGCACAGCCTGCATGAAGTCCCCCCCCCCCCCCCCAAAAAAAAAAAAAAAAAAAAAAAAAACATTTAAAAACATAGAATAATCACAAAGTATAGTCCCAAAGACAATTGAAACAGTATGTAATCATTATTAATGGAGTAGAGAAATGTGAATTACTTTTATTAAATATAAGAGAAGCAGCTGGTGAGAACAGAAGGTTGAAGTAGAAGTGATTTAGTTAAGGAAGAGTTAGGTGATATGTCCAGTGGCAAAGCACATTCAGTGCACTGTTCATATATGTGCTTCTACTTTGGTTGTAAGATGTGAAGTACTAAATGCCATGGGACAATTTATTTAACCGATGAGCATGAGCTATTCCTCGTACCTTCCAAGATCAATAGGTGCATGTGATTTGATGGGCATGGCTTTGTCTTCTGTTTCTTTGTTTACCTGAAGATGATAAATAGTACCAGCAATGAGCTTTAACCAAGTTTTGTCCATTAAAATAAATATTTAGAATTTGGTGGGCTGTCAGGTCTATATTATGTTGCCGAAAGCTATTTACAGAGAATACAGCAACATTGACCAGTCAGCCGAGAAAACCCACTAACGCAAATGGCCAGGTCAGTGATTTTTTTTTTTCCTAGGGAAAAAAAATCACTTGGCTGTCGCTGTGAAATTGCCGTTTACCCCACTGTAGTGCAATCTTGGAGTTTGTATATTTAGTTAGGGTGTGTGTGGAGGCCACAGCCCCCACATCGGGGGGTTGGGGGACGAAGTCCCCCACCTTGTAGTGATTTAGGTGGTGTGTCTTGTTTGGCTGGTCTGCTGCCCCCCCCCCCCCCCGGAAACAAAAATCGCTGACCTGGCCATTCACGTTATGGGTCTATGTTGCCGTATTCGCTGTAGACAGTTTATGGCAACATATTATAGACCTGTGCTATCTACTGTTTGTTAGTATTTTTGAAAGAGCCTGCAGCCATATTAAATCTAGGAGTATAGCAGCCACTCTGCACCTCCATAGCTTTACAGCTTGTGAAAATTAACATCAGTTGCACAACCACAGAGAAAAGTGAACATAAAGGCAGTTATTCATAGTCAGTGGCTTCACAAATGAGTTACGGTTGTCTGTGAATAGCAGCGCTACAAAAATATGTAAATAAGGTCGGCAAAAGGCATTTGCAAGGAACATGGAAGGTATTTTTTAAAAACATTACCACTTTTCCAAAAGAGCAATATGTGTAAAGTTTGACTTTATGAACTTGCAAATTAATTTGTAAAATCATAAGTATTTACCTTTTTTTTTTTTTTTTTTTTGCATAGCACAGTAAGCATGGCTGAGTTCAGCCACGCTCAGTGGTTTAGGAAAACCTGATATCTGCAGATTTAGAAAAGGGGTTTATAAATGTTTTTTTATATAGGGATGTCCTTTTTGTAGACCCCTTGATGGTTTCATTTGAGAATATAAAGGGGGGTGATAGAAAAGATGGAAAAAGGGGAGACAAAACAAAGACTGGAACACAATAGGGGAAACATCAACAGGGTGTGTGCTGGAGGAGTTGGGAGAGAATGGGCACTATGTTTTTGTTGGAGGATACCCCCTCCTATTTTTTTTTTTCATTTTTTAATGAGAGGGTAGTGTGGATGAGGAAAAAAAAAAGGAGCATGAAGGAGAAAGCATATGGAAAGAAGGAGCATGAAGGAGAAAGCATATGGAAAGAAGGGCTGGGGAAGTGCCAGGTGGAATCCCAGTCCACAGAGCCTCAAACATGTCTACTGCCCAGTTGTGTTGTAGTGGTGGACCCTGATGTTGAGGGGTAGGGGGCTTTGTTGTTGCAGTGGTCGGCACAACCAGAGAGTGTTTCTTGTACATGCCGAAGAGAGGCCTTGAGTGGCTGAATTCTCCTGTTTACTGCCTCCACCAGTATGTCCTCAACCCCCTTTCTGTGAGGCTTACCAAGCTGCCATATGCTGGAGTGCCTGCAAGACTGGCACCTCCACTCTGACCCTGATAGGTTGTGCCTCGATGCCTGGGATGGGCAGAGGGGGAGTTTCCTTTGCTGGGAGGTACATGACTGATCTGCTGTTGAACTTGTTAAAAAAAAAAAAGGAAAGAAATAGAAAGAGAAACAAAACTAAAAAGGAGAAAAGAACTTGTAAGCAAAATAAGAAAGCAGAAGAAAGACCAAACATAAAAAGCACAGCAAGTCCACACAACACTAACATGCCATTGCATACACTATCGAAATAGTGCAGTAAAATCTTTATTGTAGTAAAACATGTATGGGAAGTGATTTGGTATGTGCTTTTGTACTTGGGAAGATTATGCACACTTGTGATGAATTCAAATTGCAAGAGCTTTTGACTTCTTGAGGGTGTGTGTGTTTCAGTTTACATACTTGTACATTGAATACAGTATAAAATATTTTCTATTATTGCAGGTAATCAGGTTAAAAATCATGTTAGAAAACATTAGCTTGAATATTTTCCTTGTGATTATTGCATAAAACAGTTGTAAAAACAGAGCTTCTTTTACTTTTATTTTTACATTTGCATAGTATAATTTTATATATATATATACTACAAACTAAAATATTCTTTTGGACACTTATTATGCTTACAGTAGATTCCACAAGTCTTTTTTTTTTTTTTTGCTGCTGGCTTCTTATCCAATTTCTCGGCTATGATTAAAAGAGAGAAGGCGAATCTTGTTTGCCTTATTTGAATTTCTTCTACATCTAAAAATGTTGTAAAACATGCAATAAAATGTTAAGCTCTTGCGGCAACTATTGCCTTCATCAGAACATAGAACATCCCCTACAACTAACTTTTAAATACCCTCCAATCAAGATTTCCTGTATTTTCTGGTGTACCCTTTTAAATCAACGATAGTTTGCATTAGGTCAGAATGGGCAGAAGGAATGAAGGAGAAACCTTTTTGTAACACTTTCTGTCTCCTTCTGATAACCGTATGTCTGAAAAATTGTAAATTTTAAACTCTAAAGGCATTACCTTCAGATGTTTCCACAGTTGTTTGCCATTCTGGCACACCTGCTGAGGTTGAGGTTGCCAAAATGCTGTTTCTAAAACAAAATCCCCTGCATTGACTTCACTGGCGATAGTGCAATGAAGTGCAGGTGAATTTTCCTGTCTTTTATTGTTGATTTCATAGTTTATTTTCAATGTTATAGATTGTTTCTTTAGATTTTAGTTGTGAGAAGGACATCAAATTGGAATACAGGGAACTTATGGCAAATTTTATTCCATGCTTACAGTGCTTCAGGATTAAATAATCATGTTAATTATAAAGTGGTCTTGTCCAAAAATCAGTATAGGAAAAAGTGGATATAATTTTGTTTGTATATTTTTAGATTGTTCAGAGGTTTAGAATATTTTTTTCATGCATTTCATAGGTTGGTACTAGGCTATCGACCCTAGGGTTTATACAAGCCTAGCCATAACAATTCCCTGGCTATTTCTTCCCACACTATTTACTTCCCTTTTTGGTTCTTTTTATTCAAGTTTAATATGGTGTAGTTATTATTATTATTCATTAAGGTTTGTCTTAATTGTACCATGTGACAGGAAATTTGATTGGAGGGTATTTAAAAGCTGAGTTGTAGAGGATATTCTGTGTTCTGATGAAGGCAATAGTTGCCGAAAGCATCTAGCATTTTATCGTGTGTTCTGTAATAAACTTGTGTATGCATTTCTCCTCCAGTGGAGTTTCTTCAGAGTTTTGTTTATTTTTTTCCCCTGTCTCGTGGCCTCCCAGTATTTTTGTGCATCTAAAAATGTCTTTTTTTTTTTTTTTTTTTTTTTTTTTTTTTTTTTCCTATGTAAACAATGACTTCTTATTTTTCTTTTCTCTTGAATACCTTTATGAATTGGTACAGTAATGTACTAATATTCCCTTTCATTTAAGAGGAAAATGTTAAATATGAAAGGTAGCTTGAATGTTTTCAAAATGAACACTCTGTTCTGGTATAAATAAATTACAACTATAGAAATGTTATCAATTTTTGAACGTGTGCATTTC
This sequence comes from Protopterus annectens, assembly GCF_019279795.1. Classification (NCBI taxonomy): domain Eukaryota; kingdom Metazoa; phylum Chordata; order Ceratodontiformes; family Protopteridae; genus Protopterus; species Protopterus annectens. The sequence continues at coordinate 336,076,226 of NC_056750.1, forward strand.
CTTTTTGCAGAAATGTGTCTGATTTAATAGGTAATGAAGTAAAAGAGCATGTTCTCAGAAATGTTTCTGCTAGTCATTCACTTGGCACAGCAAACCTGACCCCTCCCCCAACCTGCAGTCTGTCTAGGGCATGGTGTGTAAAATTTCAGCCATGTTGTACATGCAGTTAGAAACACGTCTCAGCAAGCAACCATATTAAGCAACTGGTTTGTTATATTTTTGCATCCTACCGAAACCTAACTTCATCTAATGCAACTGTTGTAACTCTTTCCTTGCAGTGGTAATGCATTCTAAATGTGTAATTGCAATTTTTATTTCGTAACTTTATAAATCCATCATTACTAATACTTGCAACCTATTGCATGATTTACTTGGTTGCATACATAGATTATTGTAATAAACGTATGTGATATGTATTTGTTATTGTAATCTGTTAACACATTAGCAGTATTCCTCTGTTCAAAATATGCATGTATGGTTACAGACGAGCTGATGATTTTGTAAGCATTTCATAATAGCAGTAAAAGTAATACGTTTGGGTACACAGATTGTTTTACAACTACCTGTTATTTATGCAAACTTGTTGACCCTTTTTTTATAAATGAGTCCGTTAAGGAACTAAATATTTTTCGTACTGTAAAAGTCTGGCCTTCTCACCACAACATGGTCTACCCACTCAGCCAGCTGGTCAGCCTTGCGCTTCTGCAAGTCTTTATGTCTGTGACGGCACTACTGATCAGAGTGGGTTATACCACCTGTTAGGGTTGACAGGTGGTCACCAACTACTACTGGGTATCTAATCTTTTTCTGTGTGCTATGTCTGGTGCACACCTTAATCTTCTCCAGGTACAAGTCATGCAGAAGGTAAAGTATGATCAAGGTCTGTTTATCAGACCAGCTAGAAGTGCGACATTGTGCCTTAACAGGAGTTGCCATCTTTTGAAGAGACAGAACGAGTAAGGTATGGTGAGGGCGATGTAAAGCAGTGTTTGAACCACACCCTTTAGGGTGTGACATCAGCTTAATGAAACACTTTTGCTAATATGGTCATTACAACAGGCATTGCTAGTTTTATATTACACCAAACTTGCCAATACTGTTGTCACATACTAATTCAAAAGTGTTCTTAAAGGAAAACCCTTACCTTTCCTTTCTTGTGTCATACAAATTTGAAATGTATGGCTAATAAGTTGTATTGATAATGCTTATTGGTAAAAGTTATTTGTTTTGTACCATAACATCAGTATAGGTCATGTGGTATAATAGATTTTTTTTTTTGCGGGGGGGGGGGGGTAAATGTCATTATGTATATGATTTCTTTACTTCACTAGTTGTTTCATTTGCTGTGGTGTGGCACACCATGTTGGATGGGTAGCGATTAAGCTTCAGATTGCTGTAGACCTGACAGTCGGATTAACTAAAATTTTTTTAATACATTCTTATTTTGGCACTTGTAGGTCCATTTGCCCATTCCCACAGAAAGTTTGAGATAGCTGTGGAGTTCTCCAGACTTTGAAAAGTCCACAGTGCATCCATGTCATTCTGAAATAAGTTCATATAACAGACGCACGTTCACAATATGCGAAATGATGAATTTTGGTGCTATACCTTGAGACACATATTGTGTATTGCAAAGATTCATAGTGGTGCATATAAATTAGCCTAATTTACATATAACTGGCCCTGAAGTTTCACCAATAAGTTGAGCATTGCCATATTAATTCTTGAATAGCTGAGATAGGCAGCAGATGCATGAGGATACCGCATATGTACTAAAGTAAGGAAAAATGTTAAAAATTATTTTATAAGCTTATACTTAAATTATTTTAGTATTGTAGTTGATCTCACTTAAAATGAATTTTGATGTATGCTGTGCATGTTTTGATACCATTGTCTAAGTGGCAACTTTTTGCCATTTTGAAGTTGCATTTCATAACATGAGCTGTGGAAGTGAGTAGTGATTACAAAAAAAGATCATTACACAAGTATAATTTACTGGTTGTGCAGACATGGGAATAAGTGCAGTAATTTAATGCAAAGATTTTATTGTACAAAGGAGATGAACAGGCATGTGTGGTGAATCTAATGTTTTGGTTGTGACAGTGAGGAAAAAGAGGCAACATTATCAGTACGTGATAATGGCAGAGGATAAGGCATGGATATTTTTTTTTGTTGTCTAAAGTGATTCAACTGTAGTTAATATAAACTGTGGGTTCCTATCGCATGATCGAAAATTGTAAACGGCTAACGCATATTGAGCGAACCTGATTGGTCGAAATGACACAGGCGTAACACGTAGGGTTACCACCTGTCCCACTTTGTGAGGGACAGTCCCTCTTTGGTCAGTTGTGTCCTGACAAAACATATTAAAAATGGCAAATGTCCTGAGATTGTAGGACATAATTATTTCCTATATTTTATGTAATAGTTGCATAAAACAGTTATTCTGTATCTAAAATACCTAAATGTTATAAGAAACAGAATAAGCAACTAAAATGCTACAAGAATAAGCTTTTATTTAGGCAAAAAAGTTAAGTTATATCCTTTGTACTGACCATTTGTATGTGTCAGCCTGTAAAATCTGATGTTTGTACCGAAAATGTCCCACTTTGGCCATTTGAAAAAGTGGCAACCCTAGTAACACGGAAATCGCCGTAGGGAATATTTTTCCTTTACTTCAATGCAGTGCGATCTCTGAGTAGTAATATTTAAGTAGCAGGGGCGCAGTCCCCCACATGGGTGATGCAGGGGGGCTTGCCCCCCTGCTTACAGCTTTTAGGTAAGTATAATTTTTTATTTTTATTTTTTTATTATATTTTCAAAAATTTCAAACATCGCTCATATGGTGTCGACCATATGGTGTTCGATGTTTGAAACTTTTGAAAATATAATATAGCCCCATAATTGCACGCTACATAGATATATTAAGACTTCTGTTAGTTAGTTTTTTTGTGTTGAGTAACTGTTACTGCGGGAGATGGTAATAGCTGACCAGTGGTTTGTAATCTGAGTAACTACATCCAAACATTACTGTAACATTGTCTAACTGTAGCCCTTTTTGATGTAGTTCTGATGGAGAACAAGGGATCAAAGCACAGAAAGGATAACTTCAGCCATGAGGAAAATCATGTCCTCATAGCAGCACGTAGGACATATAGGAAACTTAGTTTTGGTAAATGGGGACCCAGACAAACTGAGAAGAACAAGGCTTTGAGTCAAGTAGTTGTTGAAATTGATGCAGATGGAGGCAGAAGCCGAGCATTGACAGTGCAAGAAAAGGGCAAATGATATGGTAGCATGTGCTAGAAGCAAGGCCAGCAGAATGCAATTTCCTGTACTACTGGAGGGGCCTTAGAATCTTATTAATTTAATGCCAGATGAGGATTACATTCTGCCCATCAGTAGGGATTGACTGTATGATACAGAAGTTAGCACAACAGGAATAATTAGAGGTGGTGTGGATACTGTTCCATATAACCAATGTCTGCAGCACTTATCTGCTCATGAAGGCTTAGTTTAAAATTAGTAACCTATAGTTATATACAGACAATTAAATGCTGACAAGGAATAATATAATTAAACGTATCAGAATTCATTATCATCAGGTGAGCCTTTACATCAGCAAATAATGAAAATGAAGGCAGTGTGCATGGTAGGTGTCCCGCTTACTATCTTGTAAGTGTACTGTACTTTATGCTGTTGCATTATTAGTGTTAATTTTTTGTAGTAGTTTTTTTTTTTTTTACAGAATCAGCAGTAGGAACAAACAGTTCAACTATACCAATAAATTTGGATGATAGCAGCAGCAGAATGGATGCTGCTTATGATAATATAGTTATATTCATGAGGCAGCCTGAGGGAAGTGGCAGGCAGTTCCCCAAGTATAATGGCAGGTTCTGTCACATCACAATAGTTAGTAGTTCTGCAGAAAGTGACAGTGCAACTTAGTCAAGCTCAGTTTGATATAACATTCACAGTTGTACCAGAGGAACATCCCTGCAGCTCCACACCAATATCTCCAAACCCAGAACACCACTTTGGGGATGATGGAAACATACAGAGGCTACAGTGTTTACAGTCATGCCTTTACAAAGGGGAGCCAGGCAGAGGAATTTCTTAGAACTACCCCAGGAAAAACATAAAACATTTGCTGCCCAACAAGAAATGTGCCATGACACTGTTAGGGGTCAGATCATTGCCACAGAAAGTCAGCCTGAAATGGTCAGAGTCCTCAGGGTATGAGTACCAATTTTCAGCCCTACTTTGAAATGGCAGAGAGCGGAGGTAATGCCATGGTCGCACTGTCACTTAGTATAGTGACAAATGGCAGAGAGCAGAGATAATGCCATGGCCACACTGATACGTAGTATAGTGACAAAGCATTAGTGGCTGCCTCCATTCGTAGACTAGTTAGGACATATCTGATCAAGTTGGAGTCAGTGATGCAAGGGGCAGAAGACTGGGTACTGTCCAGATACATGGGGAAGATCCCATGATAATACTGTTCTTCTCAAGACAGTAGTGTTAGTAGTCAAAGTGAACAAGTACAACTCATTCCACATAGGCCATGTCAGCAGTTATCTACACTTAGCAGGACCTCACAGTTGAGATCACGGTAATACAGCAGTGTTGGGTCAGTGACATCAGGATCACCTGCACCAAGTGGTCATGACATTGGACTAACTTACCTCACAGCTCTCATGGTAATCCCTTCCTTCTCCAAATCAGTTGCACCATCACCTGGCCTATCAGTAGGAGATGTGTATAACTCTTTTGATCTTGAACTATTGTGAATTAGATTCGTTGACACTGCTTTCTGTTTAGTTGGAATGGGGGTAGGAGGAGGTTGGATATATATTTATTTCATCCATGTAAAACTAGTAGGAACACCATGACAAAAACAATGCTGCATGGATTATCATTCCTTTAGATGGCAGTCGCCTAAAACCTCAAAATTGTAATGAACAAACATTTTCAGGCAAAATCTATCCTAAGGAAATGACAGCTTAAAATGAGCATCCTGACATGTAAACTTGTACTGCTGATACTATACCCTCCACACTGCACAAATGATGGCAATTTCTGAAGTTAGAATTTGTGTTGTTGTGTCTTTCGGCTTTTCCTGGTTAGGGGTTGCCACAGCGGAACTCCGGTCCGCTAATGATTGGTTGATTTTTACATGCCAAGTTACCAGCCCTGACGCACAACCTTCAACGAAGGTACGCCCATTCATGCAGGTCTCCACGCAGAAGATACTCTAGCTGAGAATCTAACCGGACAGCATTTTACTGTGAGGCGACAACGGTACTGCAGCACCACCACCGCGGGTATGATACTATAAAATTATTCTGATGTACAGTACAACAGAATAAAGTAAGAAGAAATGACATATATAAATGAATGCATTGTATAGATTTGCAGTGCATTACTTTATGAAGTATTTCACTGTTGTCAGCATTCCTTACTAATGCATACTTGATAAAGCAGAAGTTATTCATTACAGCAGACAAAAATTGTGTATTTACTATTTGATGCCTTTGAACATCACTGAACAGGAATTGGTGAGCACTTTGGCATGTCAACAACATGAGTATTATTCGAACAGGTAATAAAAAAAAACTTTTTTCAGATGAGAGAGAATGTCAGATTAACAGTGACAGCAGACCTTGCACCACACAACATAGTCCACAGATATCATTATGTGCATCAATTATTCTCTGTTTTTTTGCAAGAAAGGAAGCATTAACCTGAATGTCATGGCCCATATTTCTGAACTAGACATTGCCTCTAGAGAGAGAGAGAGAAGAAAATGGAGAGAGAAAATGGAGATGGGAGACTAAACAGAAAAAAAACAATAATATACCGTAATACAGTTTAATAGGAATAACTACTTAAATACCATATAAAAATATTTTTTCAATTACCAACAAGATGACCACTGGGCATCCTACCATGCAGGAAAAGGTGGTAAAGTTAACTACTTTGCCGAATGTAGGAATCAAGTGCATTGCCAGGATGCTGGGCAGAGATGTTGGTGATGCACTCCCATGCATCACTCACTACCTTGCCGTTGATGGAAAGGTAGCCCTTCTTGCGGTACTGCTCACCCTGTGGACCACGAGGGCCCTAATTGCAACAGGGTTGTAATTTATTACACAGAATACCTTGGGGAAACATGCCAGCCCATAAATGGCACGTGTAGTCCTGGATTGGTCCTGAGGTGACAAGGGAAATAGATGTACTGATCCATACATGCCAAGAGTACAACCAGGAACTGCAGCAGTATCCTTGAGGCAGAAGTCTGTGAGATCTCTAATGTCTCCTCAGTCTGTCTCTGGAAGGTCCTTGTATAGTTATGGCTATAAATACTTTGGTATCCACAGGAATACGAAGTCCACGCTTTTCCTCCAGTGCCCGTATGGGAGTCTCACATGGCCACTAAGACCCTTGTAATGTTCCTGTTCACTCTGAATTTATCAAAGATTTCCTGATTATTAAAGTTATAATGAGAAATCCTTTGCTTACATTTTCACCTTCTTGATGGGCAAGCACATCTGGGTTTAAACTGTCTTGGCCCAGCCAAGACGAGCAACTCGGACCTAAAAATAGTGGGTCTATATTAAAATCACGAAAACTCACGAGGATATGGAAAAGTCGACACATATATATAGCGAACCATGAAAACACCATCCTGAAGCTCGAAATTCGAAATGTCGAATAGTCATAGTTGGCCCTTATAGCTTACCCTATCGTAAGTGTGCAATAGTTACGAACCTTAGGGTTACACAGTAATACATGCAACCTTTACTTTAGGGTTAGAAGTAGGGTTATGTTAAGTGTATGTATAGTAATATAGTTGTATAACTGAATGTATATGTAATTTATACTTTTCCTGTAGTTGGGTGTTTGTTTATAGTTAGATACATTTGTGTGTAGTGAATGTTTGATTAGGATATGGGATATATGGGTGAAGTGTAGATATGGAGAAGTGTGGATTATTAATTTTGTTTGGGTAGGTACTATGTAGTGGACGGTGGGGTTGGCCAACTATGATGATTCGACATTTCGAATTTTGTACTTCAGGACGTTTGGTGTTTTTGCTGTTCACTATATATGTGTTGACGTTTCAGTATTCGTGTAACTGAGGTTTCACGATTTTAATATAGACCCGAAATAGAAAAGCTCGCAGCAGTTAATTACCATTTTTGCTGATTACAACTCTGATAGATTTGGCGTGTTTCACTTTATATAGCGAATCCGTGACCAGAGCTGAAAAATGGAAAAAAAAATTACTTTGAATTGCAAATGGTATAAAACATACTTCATTAATACATAAAGATTTACATCATTCTTCATTTCCATCTCATTATTTGGAGAAGCACATTTAGGGTCTTCAAACATTGGCGTAAATAACTTCCACGAATCGTATCTCAGCTGGTCTGGTTCACACACGCCCCAGAAACCCTAAGCACATTTGCGTCCATTACAGTGAATACCTACCTAAATAATATGTGAAACTGACTTGTCCCCCTCTGTATAGTTGTGCTGCCTCCCTATTAGCAAACAGTAGCAAATCATTTGCAAAATCTTTCAAAGGAACCAGCTGATGAATTGCTCCTGTGAACTGTAGGACTCAACTAATTAAAACTATGTATTTAGCATCAGTAATACAGTATGATCCTAAGAAGACAGTACTACTAGACTTGCATGGATTTTGCATTGCCCTATATCTTGACTATATTAATGGTGAGATTGTAGAAGATAACCTTGCTAAAGGATGTTTGCAATATTTTTAGGTGAGGATTGCTTTCCTCTTCTGTGCATCTGTTCTCTTTTAGCTTTCCTTAAAATGTAGTTTTCCCCTAATTCATCTGATGACTCCTTTAACAACATGACAACAGCGTTCTTCATTTTGAGTGTTTCTTCCATTTTGAGTGTTTCTTCAAGAAGAATTGTCTGTGGAAGCAAGGAAAGGGATTTCTACACCTACAGCTGAGGTAATGAGTTAGGGAGGGCTACTTGCAAATTAACAGCAATGTTGTTGGCTTTTGTCCCAGTTTCCTCCTAGTTGCGTCCTTTTCATAGGTTCATAGGTTTATACTAGGCTATCTGCCCTAAGGCATTTATAAGCCTAGCCCAAATTTTTGTGGCTTACGCCACCCCTTATATGAAAAAATACTGTGCCCATTAGTTTGTTGTGCCTCTGTCCAGCAGTGACACAGAGATGATTCCCGGGGTAAACCTACGATCTCCCATCCACAGGTCTAGATTTCTCTTGAACAGAGTCAGCGAGGTGCTCTGCCTCACATGGACCGGGATTTTATTCCACAGCATAGGGAGTCTCTGAGTGATAAATCTATCCCTCCAGCACGTCCTATTTATATCCGTGCTAAGGTTTAAGTCGCTTGCTCTAGTGGTTTTGGTGGATTTGGATTTTTTGAGGTGGAGCATGTCCATTAATTCCGGGTTGGACATGGCCTTGTATGTCAGGCACATGTCACGTCTGAGCAGATGGTATGCGACTGAATAGAGCTGGAGTTTCTTCAATCTGGCAGCATATGACAGATTTTGGAGTCCCTTTATCCTTTTGGTGAGGAACTTTTGGGGTCTCTCCAATTGCTGCAGATGTCGGGTGAGATACATCCCGAATGGGGCATTGTACTCAATCATTGGTCTGATAAGTGAAGAGTACAGGGGAACAATGATCTCACTAGATCTGGATGTGAATCCCTTCATGATCAGGTGGGCAATGTAGAAGGTCTTTCTAACCACTTTAGCAATGTGAGTGTCAAAAGAAAGGCCACTGTCAACCTGGGTCCCCAGGTCCCTGATAACCTCTTCTGTGCTTGGTGGATTGCCACCTGTATGGTAGCTTGGGGTTACCTTGTTTTTCCCGAAGGGTATGACTATACATTTTTTGGCGTTTAACTTCAGGCCATGGCTCTGGCACCAGCTATCTGTTTCCGTGAGTCCCTTCTGAAGGATATCTGTGTCCGATGCACTTTCCACTATGGCCCAGTTTGCAGTCGCCTGCAAACTTTGTCAGCCAAAGTCCTCCCATGCTGGCCTGTACTTCTGAGAAGTAGATGCCAAACAATAGGGGGCCAAGGACCGAGCCCTGTGGGACACCACTTGTGACCGGCTTGGAGTCTGACACAGCGCCAGCAACTCTAACCCTGTGGGTTCTGTCCTTAAGCCAGTTTGCAACCCATCTTGTGACATATGGGTTTACATTTAAGCTGGTAAGTTTTTCTACAATACCCGAGTGGGGTATTGTGTCGAAAGCCTTGCAAGGTCAAGGTAGGCTGTATGGACTGCCTTTCCTCATCAATGGTCTTGGTGACTGTTTCGAAGAAGTCGACCAAGTTCAAAAGGCATGATCTTCCCTTGACAAAGCCAAACTGGGTCGGGTCCAATGTCTGCAAGTCCCCTATATCTTTGTTTATGAGCTCCATTATGATCCTCTCCATAGCTTTGCAGACTAGACTTGTTAAGCTTATGGGGAGGTAATTACCAGGGTCCGTAGAGGCGCCACCTTTGTGGAGTGGGACCACAGTTGCCGTACGCCACTCCTTGGGCACGTATCCTGTGGTAAGGCTGAGATTAAACAGCTGCCTTATGTGCGGGGTTAATTCCTCATTTAGCTCGTGTAGCACACAGCCGGGGACACCATCCGGTCCCATTGATGCTGTGTTTTTAGCTTTAGAGAGAGCAGCTTTCACCTGCGCATTTGAGATGTCCGGGAGGCTACACTCGGCTGGGATAGTTATCTCTCCTTTAGGGGAGAGGGGTGAAGTTTGCACTGAACCTGTCTGCCAGTATGTTGGCAATGTCTGTGGGTTCAGTGATTTTTGTATCATTTTGGACTAATTCTGAGCATATCTGGGAATTTCCACCCAGGTTCCTAACATAGCTGAAAAAGGCCTTATGATTGTCCTTTGAATCCATGGCAGTTTTTCTCTCAAAATTGGCCTTAGTTGATTTTATGAGTGCTCGTAATGTTTTACTAATAATGATCAGGGTGACTTCCCTTTTATGGATTTTGTTCTATCATGTAATAGCTTTCTCCTCTTATTGTAAAGTTTGTTAATGGCTGGGGTCCACCAGACTGGACGCTTGCCCTTTGTGGAAAGAGTCTTGGTTTTATTTGGGATTGCCTGATCCATGCAGTCCTGGAGGTGTTCATAGAAGGCATTTGTAAGGGCTTCCAGCTTGGGTTGTGGTTTCCTCTGGCTCAGGGCCTTGAAGGATACCACACCAGTCTTGAGTAGTGTGAAGTTTGCTTTAGAGAAGTTCTTCACTATGGTCTTTTTGTTTGGGGTGGGGCGGATGTGGATTTCCAGTGAGATTAGTTTATGATCAGATCTCACCAATGAGGGATATACTTCCGGTGTGGAGCATTTTGTCCCCATGTTTGTGACAATGAGATCTAGTATATTTTCTCCTCTCGTGGGAACAGTGACTAGCTGTTCCATGGCATTTGAATTTATGAACTCCAGGAACCGTTGGGCTAGAAAGTTAGGGCTTGAGTAATGTTCCCAGTCTATATTCGGGTAGTTGAAGTCACCCAATATGATGGTGTTTTGAGATGCATTTATACCCTCCAGTGTCTTCAGGAAGGCTGTGTGGGGTTCCTGAGTTTGAGAGGGTGGCCTGTAGCATGCTACAATTTGTAGAGCAGTTTTGCCTATGGTTAGTTGCACCTGGATGGTTTCCGAAGCTTCGTGCGTTGCCACCAACCTGGAGGTGTGGGTATCCTTTATGAATATGGATACACCCCCTCCTTTTGTGGTGTGGTCCGGGTTTTGAGGCCGGAACGCATGATATGAGGTAAAACCTAATAGTGCCGGGGTGCTCTCAGGAGCCTTGAACCAGGTTTCATTTACAGCACAGACATCGATGTTCTCCATACTGAGAAGGGCCTTGAGTGCGTGCATTTTGAGATTTAGACTTCTGGCATTGAGCAGCATTACCCTCAGTTTCTTCCCATTTTTGTTTTCTAGGGTGGTAGGTTTAGAATTTGAGCCTTGCCTAAAAAAGGCACTATGGGGGTGGCAAGAGCCTTAGCCAATATCCGGAATCCCAGGGGTGACGGGTGCAAGCCGTCCCTTGTGAAGCAGAGTGGCTTTTCAAGCATGTCATCCCAGGCAGACAGACACTGGATCCCCTTTGAATGACACCAGACATTAAGCCAATTGTTAAAGCTGATCATCTTGTCTCTATATTGTGGCATCATTCTTGGTGAAGGAAGGATACTGCTCAGGGTTAGGGTCATACCTGCCTGGGCTACATAATCAGAGAGCTCCTCTATGTCTATTTTCATGTAGTCCAGGGAGGTACGTCTCGGGTCGTTCACACCAGCATGGACAATGACTGTGTCATATTTGTACTTGCCGTGGAGTGACCCGAGTGCTTGTGTTATGTGGCGGATTCTAGCCCGATAGGCAGCTTACTGTGACCCTCTCCTTGTTCAGCCTGGTGAGTGGGACGTCAGTGTGTCTGACTATGGAGTCACCTATGACAAGTATGTTTGATGTTGTATTTGGCCTTAAGGGCTGTGACTGCTTTGCACACTGCTTTTGTGGTTTATGTGTTGCTTGTGGGGTGTCTTGAGGTAGCAGTTGTTTGGGTGTCTGCTTTGGAGGCCTCTGCTGTTTAGGTAAATTTTACTCAGAGCCTCCGAGTATGTCTTTGTGTGTTTATGTGTTTGATTCAGTGGAGTGGTAGCATTATGTGAGGCTGGTTTTGTGGTGTGTGTAGTTGCCTTCTCCTCCTATCTGGTCTTGCCAGTCCTGAGTTGAGAGAGCTCAGCCTCCAGTTTGGTTAAATAGCTGCATCTCTCGCAAGTATTTGTGTTATGTGGGAGGAGGAGAGGGTTGTCTGTGTACATGAGGCAGTTATAACATTGCCTCAAGATTCCCAGATTCACCAGCTGGACCGGAGAGGAGATTGACAACTGACCTTTGGACATGCTAGAATAATATTGGGAAATCCTTAATTGAAAACAAGGGCCAGTGGGGAGTGAGGGTGTAGTGCTTTTAATTTTTAGTGCTGACTTATTTGCTTTAGTGAGCAAGTGCCAGGTAACTTGAGTGCAATGTGTTACAAGTAACTAAATGCAAAAACGACAAACAGTAACTTTCTTTCAAGTGAAACAAGGAAATAAGTACAGTAAGCAATGCAGATATCACTAGTGATCCACAGAAGCGCTGAGAAGTTGCGTATTAGGTGGAATTAGCTTCCAGGGAAATAACAAGCAAACAAACAACAAGCATATAAACAAAGCTAGATTCAGCAGACCTGGATCTAGTCTATGCTAGAGCAAACAAGGTGAACCAATTTCAGTAAGATACAGTTCAAATATTCAGGCACTATAAACCTTTAACCAGAAATTCCCAGCTCAGAAGGGCAGAGTCCAGCCTCTTCTCCCACAAGAGTGCAGACCACGAACCTTCTTAATGTAAAATAACTGGCCTGAAGCCCAAGTGCCTAAACCAGAACTAATACACTTGGACACTGGGCTCTCAATCAGCAGTTCCCAACTTAGAAGGATGAAAGCTACCTGTGGTGGCCCAGGCTACACCAGTGAACTAGTAAATGTACAAATTCATGCCAGACAGTGTCAAAGTCCTTTTAATTGCTGATTGTTTCCTATATTAAATATACAGTATCATTGCACTGTTGCTTTTGAGGTACTCTGTATATGCCTCACAGAATAATGTGTCTTGTGTATGGCATACGTAATGTCATTCTCATATTTCTGTGGTTGCCATGTTATAAAAATAGTTTTATTGCTTTACTGTGTAATAAAACATATGTGAAGTTGTTCTATCTACCCGTTCATTCTTGCAGATGATTTCAGAGCCAGTCCTCGGCTCCGAGACGGCCTACTACAAAGCTCAAGGTCTTCAGACAGCTTGAGGCCAAGTCCCTATCCCATGATGCACCTTGAGTTACCTTGGATCTAGTTTGCCGCTGCAACAGATCGGAGGTTTCCAAGCACAGCAGTTTGATATTTCTTGGTGTGTCTTGTATAGATAATTAGTATAGTGTTTTACAAGCATTTATAGATAAATTTGGTGTGTGTGTCTGTGTGTGTGTGTGTTTATAGATTTATACAGCCCATTTGTTCTTTTTAGGGGCTATTTACAATTTATATTATAGTGTACTCTAAAATTGTTAAAGTTTGTGTGTGTGTACTTTATTGTTGAATAACTCAGGTATTTCTGCTATAGTAAATAGTGTCATGGCTGACCAGGATAAAGAAAAACATCCCAAGTCTGGTTTTAAAAAATGTCCAAAGTGTAGACAAAAGATGTCGGTGACGGATAGTCATGTAAATTGTGTTTACTGTCTCAGAGCCTTGAAATTGCAAGAGAGCTGCTCCATTTGCCATTCTTTTTCTAGCAGAGAATTACATGAGAGAAAAAGAAAACTCATTGATAGAGGACTTTTAAAATCTTCCTTTCCGGAAGCTTTGAGTGACCAGGATAAATCTAGTCAGTCTCCCAAGTCTTCAAAGTCTTTTAGGGCTTCTTCAAATGAGGTGACAAAATCTAAGAAACCGACGACGTCAGCTCCACAGTCTTTAGAGCTGAGCATCCTGTCTTTTCGGAGCAGTCCCCAGACCTGGAACCAGTCTCTAAAGTATTAAAGTCTCCCATTCTCCAGTCGGTACCACCCTCCATACATTCATCTCGGTCTTCGATCAGCCTATCTGATTTGGATGTGGATCTTGTGATGCAGAAGTTGTTACAGGCACTGGCATTTGCTAAATTTTTATTGGCTCTGACCCAAGTAGTTTCGGAACTGAAGACAGTTATACCATCGACTTCTTTTCCTCCTCCGAGCCATACCGGTCGATCGGAGCTGGAGGAGTTGGACCGGATGATTGTTGAGCCTTCAGAGCCGACGCCTGCTCCAGTGCCATTGGTTCCGTTTACTCGGACTTCAGTGCCTACACTCTCCGGTCGGGTCTGGGGAGGATAGCCGGACTGACCTGTCTGTTTTGACTTTGCCTCTCAGGGCCTCTGCTCAGATGAGTTCGGCTCCTATCTCTGGTTTGGAGCCCACTGTTCCAGTGCTGAGGGGATCTGTTGTTTCTTTGGATCCAGTGGTTCCTTCTCATCAGAGCAGAGGTGCCTTCAAAGCCATGAGGAGAGTGACGTTCCCCAGGACATCTACACCTTCAGGTCCAACTACCTCCTCCCCAAAAATGCCTGTGTCCACTTTTGCCTCACAGATCCCTTTGAAATGTAGAGACCCTGAGCCTCAGCCCCACTGTGTGGCCCCTGCTCTTCCGAGACCTCACCAGAAGTTCCCACTGATGAGTTTTCCAGAAAGAGAATTTGCAAGAGGAAGCACCTAGACTCGCCACAGGAGTCTCTCGCATCTGATATCGACTTAGGGGAATCAAAAGGGTCCCCACAGTCCCCTCTGAAGATATCTAATTTGCAGAGATATTAGAAATCCTTAAGCAGAGGGGTGGCTGGAAGCCCACCAACCCTACTGAAGATGAGTTTGTTCTCCTGAAGGCTTTTGGGTCTCAACCCTCCACCTCTTGGGTGTCTCTGCCCTTCGATGAGCTCATGGAGCTGGTCTCACGAAGGGCATGTGAGAGGGACAGTTGATGCCATGGTGGTGGTGGCAGCCATCAAAAAAGAGATGTCAGAAACTTCTTCCTTTATCCATCCTCCTAACAGAGATTCTAGGATCATGGATAGATACGGGAAGCGCTTGTACAGTACAGCGACTTTTGCCATGCATTCACTGAACTATCTCACACATTTCACAAGACTGCAAAGAGACCTCCTAAAAGAGCTTGGAGATGCTCTTCAGGGTACGGTAGCTGTAGGAGCTTCGGACAAAGTTGCCTCCCAGCTTGCTACCCTCAGTTCCATAGTGAACTCGTCCATGCATCTCATCTCATTTGCAGCTGATGGAACGAGTAGGGCAGCGGGTACTGGAATTGCTGTCAGGAGGCACTCCTGGATGTGCTTGTGTTCCTTCATGGAGCCCTTTAATTCGTCCTTTGTCAACACCCCTTTTGATGGCTTGTCCCTTTTCGGGCCCAGAGTTAAGGAAACTTTGACCAGGTGTGAGCAGGAAGGAAAGACTGTCTGCTGTCGAAGCCTGTTTTTTCACCCCTACTAGACCCTACCCTAAGGGTCAGAAGGGAGGAAGTATGTGGTCTCAAAGCCCAAGGAGCCTTTCTGGACAAACCTGGTGGACCACCTTTCAGGGGCAGAGGAGGGGGCAATAATGGAAGACGCCACCCTTGCGGCAGAGGGGGTTTGCAAAATCAGGGTGGCAGAGACCAGTTCATTGGGAAGCCCTACCAGCGCCCCTGAAAGGAGGCTCGACTGTTCTGCTCTGGAGGCAGTCATGGGCCATGTATCTTTGTATCCAGATGCCTGGCTCAAAATAAACAACAACTGGGTACAAAGTACAGTTTCCAGAGGATATTTCATTCCCTTTGCCATTCCCCCTCCATTGACAGCAAAAATCCCGGATGTTCCACCCAGCTACAGGGAACAAGCAACAGTAGAGGTCCAAACGTTGCTAAGAAAGAGTCCTTCAACCAGTCCCAGCAGAGCAGACAAGATACAGAACTTAATCAAGATTATTTTTAGTTCCAAAAATGACAGGGGACTGGAGACCTATTTTGGACCTCAGCAGACTAAACGGATCTGCCAAGAAAGAGAAGTTCCGGATGGTCACGCTTCAGTCGATACTTCCCTTCTTAGGGAAAGACAATTGGATGTGCTCGATTTAGATCTACAGGATGTGTACTACCCTATAAAAATGGCCAGACCATCCAGGGATCATCTACACTTCCGGCTGGGAGCCAATCATTACCAGTTTTGAGCCCTGCCCTTTGGTCTCACTATAGCCCCCAGAGTGTTCACCAAATGTATGGCAGTGGTCACTGCTCACCTGAGGCATTTTAGATTTCCAGGTGTTTCTGTACTTAGATTGGCTCCACAGCCACCACCAGGCATCAGTTAATACAAGCCAGGGACGCCACTCTTGCTCTTTGCAATCAACTGGGCATTACCATAAATTCAGAAAAATCTGTCTTGTCGCCATTGCAACATATCGTTTTTATCGGAGCAGACTTGCACACCACCACCACTACTTTAAAACTTCCAGCAGAAAGAATTGCTATTTCGTCAACAAGTCCCGAACATCATATCCAGAGACAAGGCTCCAGCATTAGAAGTGCTAAAGTTGTTAGGCATGATGGCAGCTGCAATAATAACGATGCCACTGGGTCACATGCACATGCGGATTCTACAATGGCTGCTGTTCACTCGATGATCTTATCAAGAGCTCCCGATGTCTTATCTCATTATTGTAACAAACACATGCAAACAGGATCTTCGGTGATGGTTGACCTCTCTTCAAGTAATGTAGGTCGTCCTTTTATCTACCCTCACCATCGGCCACAGTGACCACAGATGCTTCCCTGATAGGGTGGGGGTGCATTTTCAGGTGAGAGCAGCCTAAGGCACATGGACTGAACAAGAGTGTCAAAAGATTTTAACACTCTTAACATATACTGGAAGAATCACGCAGATAAAAATAAGCAAAAAAGGTTTATTTTACATGCATGGAGACATGCTACAAAGTACATGGTATGTCAGCAGTCTAATTTCTGTACACTTTACATGGGTTTTTATACCCTCCTCTTCACGTACACAGCAGCTGGTTACTAGACAAGGAATTTCAGTCAAGGCTATAAATTCACATACTGGAGCCTTAGATGGTCAGAGGTCAGTCACAAGATAAGCTTGTGCTTTGACCAAGGTACCATCTGTGCATTCCTCTTTGGTCAGCAAATTCTTTACAAGAAAAACAACTTATTTTAACTTGCTTCTTTGCTTGCAATGCAATTCCACATTTTAACCCTTACTATACATGATACAAAGATGTTGAACACAAAGATTTTTACTACATTTCCCCCCTTACAACACTTTGTATCACCAGTAATACATTTTATTCATACAGTTTTTCGCATGACTCATGTTCTGTATATTCAGAATAATAAGCTTTAGTTGCATTGGCAGACAGTACACTTGATATTATCATTCGGATGCAAGGAATGCAGCAACAACCCAACAGTAGGAATATAATGGCACCAACACATATAGCAATTAAGACATTCATAAGTACTGTTCCCCAATTCCCAAACCAATTTTTTGAAAAAGTCAGTTAATGGATTCTGTCCTGGTTTTATAAGTTCAGAAACTTGTTGTAGGATCTCTAGATGACTGTCAATATCATGTTCGTTATCTGGGATGAACGAACAACACTCCTCCTGGATAAGAGCACAAGTACCTCCTTTCGCCGCTAGGGTGAAATCGAGCGCCATACGATTCTGCAACACTACAGTCCTCATTGCAGTTAACTCATCCGTCACCAATTCTAGCGCAGAAAAAGTTGCATTGCACAGAGTTTCTAACAGTTTTGACAGTTTTCTGAGCTCCCAAATGGATTTTACTATCCCATACGCTGGAAGAATACCAGCCCAGGAAATAACATCATCGCCCAAGTCCATGTGTGATAGCCCCTTGCTGCTACTATGGGCCAAATCGTGGTGATAGATCCAGGATGCATCAACGTTACCTACGGGATTAACATGTTTATTAACAGCACGTACATTTCGTATTTTACCTTTGGGAAGAGAAAATGTATGTCTTATAGCTGGTGCTAAATAACCCAAAAAGCAACTGCCTGACCAATTCCTTGGTAACCATTTGTATGCTTTTTTACCACAGATAAAATAACAATCATTTACTTTGTGTAATATTGACTGGAACAGAGTGATTTCCTTTGTCTTGCAGCCCTTTTAAACAAAAAATCATACACAGATAACATTTTTTCAAAGAAACTTGTGTCATTAACAAGCCCTGTACTATTAACAAGCACTTTTATAGGCTTGAAACTCGTTGCACAGTGCCCATCTATTGTACAGTTATGAATTATGGTTACATTACACTGACTCCATCCAACCTTAATCTTGCCCATTCTTTGGAAGCATACAGTTCCGTTCTGGCGACCCATGAGGGGTAATGCTATTTTGTCCTTTAAGGCTCCTTTGAAGTTTCAAATAGTAAATTAGTCCATGTATCATTTGGCCCCAAAGGGACTGTACCTAACATTAGACCACCATGTACAGTAGGGATGGCCGTACATATCCAAAAATTTGAAACATTAAAAGACAGGGCATATGCATATTTAATAGCTTGGTATGTATTAAAAGGCGGATGCCAAGCCGTATTCTCGTCTCTCTTTACTTGGCTAGTCTTGTTTGAAAATAAAAATGGCCAAAACAGAAAAGTTACAATCACACTTATTAACAACAAAATTATTTTGGAATGCTTTTGTGGGAAGGGCTGCTCCCTCCTGGTATTTCTCTGCATTGCTACAATAGTCAATATTCCTACAAAACAAGATTACTACTAATCAGTGTTCCTCAGGGGAACTCAAGTTTTTGTCCAGTTCAAACTGTTTTACCAGTTTACAATGTGTCAGATGGATCCACAATGTTCTTTCTTTTATTCGGACTGCTGTAGGTGTTGCTATCAAAACCTGGTATGGACCTTCCCACTTTGGCGAGGCCCAGTTTTTCCTGTTGACAATTTTAATCCAGACCCAATTCCCTGGTTTCACTTCCAGGATCCTGTTGTTCTTCTGATCTGAAAAACAATCATTCGTTAAAGAAGTGTTAGTTCTGGTCAGCATTTTCCTTATGTAATCTGCTACCTCTTCACCCCCCTCAAGTTCCGCAGGCAAAAGATTTTGCCACTGCGGGACGTAATAAGGTCTCCTGTATAATAGTTCAAATGGTGTGACCCCTTTTGAGGTGGGAGTGGTACACATGGACAGGAGTGCCAGAGGTAATACGTTTATCCAAGACTGATGTGTCTCGGCCATGAGTTTACGTAACTTGCCTTTGAGAATGCCATTATGGCGTTCAACCAACCCTGCTGACTGTGGGTGGTAGGCACAATGATATTTTAACTCTATCTGAAAAACGGCGGCCAGCTTTTGAATAACTTGGTTTACGAAATGTGTGCCATTATCAGAATAGATGTGTGTAGGTAGCCCAAAATGAGGGATAATGTTATTTGTAAGGGCCTTGGCTACCGGCAGTGCATCTGGGTGTGCTACCGGAAAAGCTTCAACCCATTTTGTAAAAGTGTCAATAATGACTAACACAAATCGCTTCTGTTGAACAGGAGTTAGTTCAATAAAATCCATGCAGATTGTGTGAAATGGATGCGGAGGCAGCGGGAAAGCTGCTGGGGTGATCCGCACCCCACCACCATGGTATTGTGCACAAAGTAGGCACAATAAACAAAATGTTTTAGCGTACGCTATAAAGCCCTTGCTCCAGAAAATTTGCTGGATTATTTGAACCATAGCAGCAGGGCCCAGATGAGATGGGCCATGCGTCACTAATGAGGCATACCTAAAAAGGTTTGTTGGCAAGACCTACTTTATCATTTGGACCTACAAAAACTCCCTGCTTTTGGATAGCCCCATATTTAATCCATCGCTGTTTTTCCTGAACTGTACTAAGTTCCTGCATTACCTGTAAAGTTTGTAAATCAAATTTATCTGTAGGATAAAGTTCCTTTTGTGTGGTCTCGAGTGCAAAAGTAGAGGCTAAGGCTACACTTTTTGCAGTTTTGTCAGCCAGTGCATTTCCAAGTGATACTGGATCTTTGGCATTTGTGTGTGCTGCGCACTTACAGATGGCCAATCCCCGTGGCAGTTGGACAGCTTGTAAGAGGCTAAGGATTAAATCCTTGTGGGTTATCTCCTTTCCTGAGGCCGTAACCATTCCCCTATTTTTCCATTGCTGTGCAAAGACATGGACCATGGAAAAAGCATACTGACTATCTGTGTAGATAGTAACTGCCTTATCCTTGGAGATGGTGCATGTTCTGGACAAAGCAATCAATTCGGCCGCTTGTGCGGACAGGTTCCTGGGGAGAGGTTTTGCCTCTAGTACCTTAGTCTCAGTTGTGACTGCATATCCTACTTGTGTGATACCTGCCTCGTTCTTACGTGCTGACCCATCTACAAACAGGGTCCAATCTGAATTTGCCAAAGGTTGGTCCTTAAGGTCTGGTCTGGGTAAGACATTAGAGTGTATTAAATCTAAACACACGTGAGGGGCACCATCGTCAGCTGTAGGTAACAGCGTGGCTGGATTAAGAGTGGTGCATCGCTCAATGGTCATGTGTGGTTGTGATAGTAACATTGTCATGCAGGATAAGTGTCTGCTAGGAGAGAGAAAGGTAACTTTATCCTGTAGTAGTATTACCGCAACAGAGTGCGGTACTCGTAAGGTAAGATCATGAAACAAAACTAGGGTTGCAGACGCTTGCACAGCCTGTGCGGCTTGCGACTACCGCTTGTACACAGTGTGGCAAAGATCGTGCCACTGTGTCCAATTTACTGGAATAAAAAGCTAATGGTCTCAACTTATCCCCATAAGTTTGCAACAGAACCGATGTCATAAAGCCCTGCTTACAATCTACTGTCTGAACAAAGAGTTTTGTATAGTCAGGGAAGCCAAGTGTTGCAGATCCTGCTATCAATTGTTTTACCCTAGTAAATGCCTGTATTGCCTTATCCGTCCATTGCAGCGCGTCATGTGCTGCTATGGGAAGTGCGAAAATAAGTTCCGAAAGTGGACTTACTTCCTCTGCATAGTTGGGAATCCAACTACGACAAAAATTTGTTATTCCTAAAAATGACATCATTTCTTTTTTTGTGCTGGGCATTGGTGCCTGTAAAATGGCTTCTTTTCTACAGTTATCTAGTTGTTTACCAGCAATTGAAATGGTGTAGTCTAGATATCGTACTTCAGTTTTACAAAATTGTAATTTAGATTTATTTACCTTATGTCCCTCTTTCGCCAAAAAATGCAATAACCGAATAGTTTCGGACTCACAGACGGCCTCCGTGGGTGCAGCCAGTAAGATGTCGTCCACGTACAATAGTAGATGACAGCCATGCTCTGGTTTAAACTGTGCCAGGTTTGTCGATATTTCTTGCGAAAAGATTGTAGGGCTTTCACAATATCCCTGCGGCAGTCGTGTGTGTGTGTGTACCGCTTACTCATAAACGTAAAAGCGAACCAAAACCTACTATCTTCCTGTAGGGGAATAGAAAAGAATGCATTACTAATGTCAATAACAGAAAAATACTTATCCGTGGGAAGGATATCATTTAACAAAACAGATGGATCTGGGACCATAGGAGCCCTTGGCACTACAGCAGCATTTACAGCCTGCAGATACTGTACCATTCTCCATGTCCCGTCCGGTTTCCTTACTGGGAATAAGGGTGTGTTACACGGTGAATCTGTGCATGGAATTAAAACCCCAGCTCTCAGTAGAGCCGTGATCACTGGTAGAATGCCGCCTTCTGCCTTCTTACTTAATGGATACTGATGCTTGTGAGGTCTAAAATCGGATTTTGGAGTTATTTTAATCTGTCCTGCTGTTTTTATTAGCCCAATGTCATGTTGTCCGTGGGACCATAAGGAGTCTGGCACTGATTGTAACTTTAATTCTTCTTGCGGGGTTAGGAGACATGGTCAGAATGGCCCTCCCCTGGGTGGCGTTAGCCTGTCTTCGCGGAGGTGCACTGTTGGTCTAGCCTGGGTGACCCATTTCAGTCTTTGTACCTGAACTCCTTTACATGCCAATTGTTCCAGTGTCATTTTGGCCCATTCAGTAACTTTCCTCCCCACCAGATACCATGCCATTTGTTCTTCCCTTGTTACAGAGATATGTGCAATAGAATTATTGCGAAAAAGTAACTGCATATCTTTTGTAAGACTGCATGTAACTGCAGAATTTCCTAATTTATCCCAATAGAGATTTTGTAACAGGATTTTTGTGACCTTGTGTTTAAAAAATTGCTCCTCATACTTGGGATCAGGTCCCACATTTTTCCCTTAATACATTGTACAGTGTAGTTGTTTGGCAGCCACTGGTAATTGAATAGCCGTACTATATTTGCTCAAAGCTAGGTTAGTTAACTCATTGGCCACACTTTGTGGTCCTGTTTCAATAAGATCATTACTGTACCAGTAATGTAAATCACCCTGCCCCACTTGTAACATAACATCTTGAATTTCTACTCGTTTGGCTAGAATCCCTGATGCAGCCGGTACAGCTGCTATGCCAAACACGTGCATTAAATCTCTTCCTAATAAGTTTACAGGGCAAATTTTGGAGATAATGACTCGAAACCTGATAGTTTGGTTAGTTTAAGGGTCCATGAACCATAAAGGTTTAGATAATGGTTCCTTATAAATGCGGCCATTTGCTGCCTTGACTAATACATAGTCATCAGAAGTTATATCAGATGGCACTGCAGACTTTCTTAGCAGGGTCCTGGAGGCCCCTGAATCACACACAAATTCAACATCCTTACCCTCTACTTGAAGTGCGATTAACGGTTGTGCCTCTAGCTGCATAGTTTCAGCCAGCGCTGTTAAATTAACAACCTGATATTCACCTTCTTCTGAAAAATTAGTCATTTCATTTTCCCATCCTGCACATTCACCGTTACCTTCTTCGTTTGCATCCTCAAAATCTTCCTCTTCACTCTGTCTTATTGACTCTGGCCAATCAGCCTCTTTATCCGGGTCTGATTCACCTCCACCACCATCATATAGTCATGCTGACTCGTGATCCGGGGTGGTTTTAGCTTTTTCAGAAGGCCGGCAATCCCTCGCAAAATGTCCCTTTTTACCACATTTGAAACATTCTCTTTTTTTTTTTTTTTTTTTTTTTTGTCTGCCTTCATAATCTTCGGAATGTCCCACATTCCCTCTTCCTCTACCCCTGCCTCTGCCCCTTCCTGTACCCCAGTTATTCAGACCTTGCAGTAGCATAAGTGCCCCATCTTCACTCACCGTAAAGGTTTGAGCTTGTTTTCTTTTCTTCTAAATATTTTTCTGCATGTCTTGGCATACTCCAGTAGGGGCTGCAGACATGCCGTCCGATGGTCTATCATATGCTTTTGGACAAAGTTGCTAATAGCACTTTTACATTCTTTTAAAAAGGCATTTTTTAGTTGTTGTTCATAGGAGGAGTCTTTTGACTGATCTATTTCTTTTTGCATACCACTATGGTTATCAAAGCACTGGGTAAGTCTCTGCAAATAGTTGTCTACTTTTTCATCGTCTGCTTGTACACATCTATTGATACAGGTCCAGTCTGCCCTAGGCTTCCATTTGTCCAAAATACGGTCTAGTTAATCCTTGACCTGCTTTTGGTATGAGTCCGAATTGTGGGCAAGTGGTTTATTATCTACTCTGTCTGTGGGGACTGGGATCCCCTAACTAAAGTGCCAGTCGGGACCCAAAATTTGTCGAACTACTTGTTCCAACTCTACGGCATTTAGCTTATAACTTTCTATCATACCTGCGATGTCCTCACAAAACTTGGTCATATCTAACCTAGGGTGTGGTATTCCTTCTACGGCTTTTCGAATGTCTTCCCACGTCCAGGGTCGATAGACTAAAATGGTGGGACCCTGTCCGGACGTACCCGCTTGCGGATTTGCTACTTCTATGAGGGGATACTCTGTGGACGCTGAATTGACTTCAGTTTCCTTTTGTTTTCATTCTGATTTGTCTATACTACGGGTTCGTAGGTCCAGAGTGTCATCCGCCTGTTTTTGTAAAACTACGGGAGGTATGGTTTTGCTTTGGCTCACTTCTTCACTTTCCTGATACTGAGGTGGACTGGTTTTAAGGGCTTCCGGGTCTGGATATAAGGGTGGGGCCATCGCCTTGCGACAGACGGCAGATGTTTCATTATCATTCTTTTGGACGAAAAATGTATCTTTTGCACTCGAGTCACCAGTTTTTCTGTTTTGAAGCTGTTCTCTATATTTTTTATTAGCTTCCTCTAACCACTTCTGAGCCTGGGGAAATCCTATTCTCTTTTGATCTTTAACCTTATTTCCTGCATCCTTATGTAAACTTTTTACCAAATTTTGACATTCTAATTTGTTTAGATTTCCACTAAACTCGTAATCCTTTTTCCATTTTTTTAGAAATTTTAAATTCTTTGGATGTAGGTTGAACATATATTGTTCATCCTCGGTTCTTTTGTTTAAGCGGTTGCTGCACCTACAACAACTACTTCCTGTTCCATTTTTCTACTCTTAGAGAAAAATTAGTTTCCTTTTCCTGAGATCTCTATCGTACTTTTGTAAAATTAAATCAAAAGACAATTCCCTTATGACTAGTCCCTTTTGTTCTTTTAAAAAAGAGAACAATACAAAAAGAGGGAAAAAAACATTACGCTTACCTTTCTGCGGTTCTTCCGCCCCGTTCGTCACCATCTGACGGATTGAATCTAAGAGTGACTGGCCTCTACTTACGACTTCATCGGAGGTCTTTCCGTTCAAGGGAGCCCGAGATTCGTTCTCCCTTTCCTGTACAGGTTTTTCAGTCCCTCTTATGCGATTCGTACCGTGAAGAGGTGGCCCCACGATCTTGGGCGCCAGAAATGTCAAAAGATTTTAACACTCTTAACATGTACTGGAAGAATCACGCAGATAAAAATAAGCAAAAGTTTATTTTACATGCATGGAGACATGCTACAAAGTACATGGTATGTCAGCAGTCTAATTTCTGTACACTTTACATGGGTTTTTATACCCTCTTCTTCACGTACACAGCAGCTGGTTACTAGACAAGGAATTTCAGTCAAGGCTATAAATTCACATACTGGAGCCTTAGATGGTCAGAGGTCAGACACAAGATAAGCTTGTGCCTGGACCAAGGTAACATCTGTGCATTCCTGTTTGGTCAGCAAATTCTTTACAAGAAAAACAACTTATTTTAACTTGCTTCTTTGCTTGCAATGCAATTCCACATTTTAACCCTTGCTATACATGATACAAAGATGTTGAACATAAAGATTCTTACTACAAAGAGACGCATCTGCATATCAATGTCCTGGAGATGAGACCGGTACTTTTTCTCATTGTAGTACTTTCAGGACTCTCTCCCTGTGGGGACAATTGTGATTCAGATAGACAACATGTCAGGTCTGGTACTTGAATAAACAAGGAAGGTCCAGGTCCTATCCCCTTTGTTGAGCGGCCCTAAGAGTATGGCAGTGGGCTACATCCACCCAGCAGTTTCTGATAGCAGTGCACATCCCGTGGAAATCCAACGTGATTGCAGACCAACTGAGCAGGGCAATTTGGTTACCTCACGAGTGGTCCCTCAAAAAAAAAAAAAAAAAAAAAAAAAAAAAAAGATAGCAAAGAAACTATTTCACAGATGGGGCCAGCCTTGCTTTGATCTTTTTGCTTCCCACATGAACACAAAATGCAGAAGCTACTTTGCCCCGATTCCTCCTCTGAGAGATTCCCCAAGGGACACACCTGTACATAATTGGCCTCCGGGTCTCCTCTATGCATTCCCACCAATTCCCTTGATACCCAAAGTACTACAGAAAGCAAAAGCCCTGGGAAGGGCTATCATTCTAATAGCCCCTCACTGACCTTGTCAGATTTGGTTCCCCTTTCTTCGACTTCATCTGTTGGAAGAGCCTTGGATTCTGGACCCAGTTCCAGATCTTCTGACGCATTCGTCAGTGGCTCTTCATTCATCCCTTCAGTTCCTGAAATTGACAGCTTGGCTGCTCCAATTCCCAACATAGCCAAGTTCTATAACCTCTCAAATGAAACGCAGCATATTTTAATATTTCATCTTAAATCCTCTACTAGGAAGTTGTACTTTAGCAAATGGAGGAGATTTTCTATATAGGCTTCTCAAAATAACATTGATCCCTACAAAGCCCCCATTTCTTCTATATTAGAATTTTTGACTGCTTTTCAACAAAGGAGCTGTGTCAGCTACAGTTTGGGAACAACTTGCCACCAGATCTAATTTTCACTTTGGGTTTGAAGGATTGAACATAATGTCACACAAGCTATCCAAAGCCTTTCTCAAAGGGACCTTCCACCTCAGACCACCAGTGAAATCCCCTTATACCACATGGAACCTAAATTTTATGCTTTCACGCATTATTCTCCCACCTTTCAAGCCAGCTTCCTCATGTGATTTGAAATTTTTGTCTTGGAAGACCATCTTTTCAGTAGCCGACACTTCTGCCCATAGAGTATCAGAGCTACAGGCCTTGTCCATAAAACCTCCATATTTGTTTTTTTCAGGCTGACAGTGTCCCTGCGAACAAATACTTAATTTTTACCTAAAGTTTGTACTGAAGCTAACCTTAACCAAATCACAGATTTACCAGTGTTTTTCCCCAAACACACCAAAAACTTGAGTATAAGCTGCACAAACTTGATGTTCATAGACAGCTCAGATTTTATCTGGATATAACCAAAGAGTTCAGAAGATCAGAACAGCTTTTTGTTTCCTTTTCAGATTCTAGGAAAGGTATGCCAGTGACAAAAACACTATCTAAATGGTTATCTGATTGCATCACATTCACTTATTCAGCTGCAAATTTACCTTTACAACACAAAATTAAGGCTCATTCTATCAGAGCAGTGTCCACATCCTCTGCCTTTTCTGCTAGGCTTCCTATAGACAATATTTGGACAGCAGCCACTTGGTCAAGACCTCAAATCACTCATTACAAAGTTGATAAGGCCTCCAGGGACAGGGCCTTCTTTGGTTCTACTGTCCTGAAAAACGTACTCCTGTGAGCCACCCGAGAAATATGGTGCTTGGGACGCTATCCATCTGTAAGAATGAACGTCGAGATAGAACAACTTCGCATAAAGAAGTTATGTACTCACCATAACGTTCCATGCGAGTTGTTCATCTCGCCTTCATTCTTACTTCCCACACTCCTATCCCCTCCAGGGTTTTTCGCTGACTGAGATACTAGTTTTATTATGGTTGCTCTATCTTTCTATGGTTTTTACCTAAAAAGTGATAGAATGGCATATGGTATTGTTAGAGGCAGCAAAAAAGATCCGAGGTAACTCAAGGTGCATCATGGTGTAGGGACTTGGCCTCGAGCTGTTTGAAGACCTCGAGCTTTGTAGTAGGCTGACTTGGAGCCGAGGATCGGCTGTAAGAATGAAGATGATGAACAACTCACATGGACCGTTATGGTGAGTACATAACTTTTTTTTGCTGTCTGAAACCAGAACAGCAGTCTACATATTTTGAATTTTTGCAGAGCTGATGTTGTTAAATTTCATTCTGCCCTCACGTGATGGGTTTGGATCTGATCCCTTAGATCCAATTCGGCCATTGCCAAAGCTCATGACAAGCAAAAACTCTCTCTAGCTTCTCCTTTACCCATAGTGTACCAACCCTAATTACCTCTGTTATTGTTTGCCGCTTCAAGCAAAAGACGTGCCCTTCTGTCACTCTCAAGTATACAGCAGATAAGTTTCATAATTTCTTTTAAACCTTGTTAAAAAAAAAACTTTATTTCTTTTCCCTTACCATTCATTTTTAAATTCCTAGTACTATCTTACATTTTTTTATATTGTCTTCTGTCTTGTCTTTTTTATTACATTTTTCTGTACCCGTCCGAAACTATTGCTAGTATCACTCTTCCCCCTAAGACACTGTTGTACTTCCTAGTTTACCATCATTGGTATTTTCTTCTCTTCCTTTTCCTGTTTTCCCCTCCTAAGCAGAATATTTTTTTCTCTAGCATATTGCATTGATTTATAAAATTCATGGTGTGGGTACAAGCTACTTCTTTCTGATGCCCACACATTATGTGTCTATTGTTTAGACCCTCTCTAGCTACAAGAATATTGCTCTATTTGTCCCCTGTGCTTTAGTGTAGAGCAGAAAAATAAATTTGATTCTAAAAGGTTTTCTTCCGTCATCCTTTAGAGAGGCTATATCGGAGGGTTCTTCCTCCACTACGTTTGAAAAGACAAAACTCAAACAAAATCCTCTTCTCTGAAGAAGTCTTCCTCCTCCTCCTCAGCCTTGGACTCCTTAAGGAAGAGGTCTCATAAGGATCTTGTCTCAACCCTGGACCCAAAAAAGGCTGAAGTGCGTGAATCTGAAAAAGAAACATTATTTGATCCAACACTACTTAAGTCAGATCCCATGGAGGCAACTATTGGATCCGTCTTTGTCGGATCTAGGTCACCCTACCTTACTCATATTCTCAAACTTTCATTGTTTGTTTTTCTTATCCATTGTACCCATAATATTGTTTTCCTCTGTAATATTGTTAATTTGTCTCTCTTTGTATGTATTTGTATATCTGTTTGGGGCTTTTCCCCTCTGGTCTCCACTGAAAAAGGGTAATTCTTACCCAGCTGGACCAACCCGGTTAACAAATGCAAATAAATAAATAAACTTGGAAAATTGATGCATATGGCCAAGGTACTTTCCATCTCTGGATCTGGTTCCTGACAGGGTACCTTCCCCATTTTTGGAAAGACCCAGATTGCCATCAGTTTACTCCACTCATTCTTCCAGATTGTCATTGTGGTGGCCACCAAGAACGAACTAGCTGAGGAGAGTTCCACTATCCATTCCCCCAACAGGGAGTCTCTGGTGATGAACTGATTTGGGAAGCATGTCTACGCTTCAGCGACCTTTGCCTTGAGGTCACTAAACTATTTGGCACATTATTAGACTTCAGTGGGATTTGATCAAGGAGTTAACAAAACCCTCTTGGGTGCTGTTTCTGATTAAATTCAGGCACCTGTTACTTCTCAGCTGACACTCTACAGTCCATATCCAATTTTTCGTGAGGTTGATTTCGCATGTAGTGGAAGGAACCTCAAGGGCAGCGGGTTCAAGCATTTCCATAAGGAGACATGCCTGGATGCACCTTTGAGTTTGCAGAGCCTTTTCAAGTCTTCTTTCATCAATGCTCCCTTTGACGGAACATCTTTATTTGGTCCCAAGGTAAAAGGAACTCTGTCCAGGAGTGAAAAGAATGGAAGGACCCTGTCTGCCATTGGCGTGTGTTTTTTTTTTTTTTTTTTTTTTTTTTTTTTTTTTTCCACTCCTCAAAGAACCTTTTCCAAGAATCAACGAGGTGGTCAAAAATGTGGTTCAAGAAGTCTCTGGATCCTTTCCAAGTCTCAGATGGAGGCAGAAGGGGTGAGCCCCACAGGGGCTCTCGCTTCTGGATCCAAGCACCCGGGCATGAACCACTCTGGGGACAGTTTCAGGTGGGGAGTTTGGGGCAGTACACCTGTCAAAGAGTAACCCAGGTGTCCTAAGGCAAGCTCAGGGAGGACAGAAACCTCCTGTGGAGCAGAAGGGCAAAATCACCTTTGCTCTTGATTTTCAGTATGAATACAAACCATGAAAGCAGGGCCTCACAATCCTTGTGGCTTTTTGGGTTTTAAGCAGGAGGTGCCAGAGAAGTTACCACAAGGATAACTGGCTTTTGGCGGCCAAGCTTTCATAGCGACATCACTTTCTGATTCTTTGTCTGCTCTTCCTGTCATTGTGAAGCAGAATTCAAGCATTGGATTGTTCATCAACTAATAGGGAACGTAAGCTGGGATTAGACCATCGTGAGACAGGTTAGTTTTACCTTACTGATATGATGTGTTGTCCATATATCATGGACAGAAGTAGATCAAAAATTAAAAAAAGATAGCTGGGTGCACAAGTGCCCAATCCTGGTAAGCTCACCGGTGCCAGGACTGGAAAAAATGGTAGTGTAGAATCCTCAAAATCTGGAAACATTCCTACAATGAGGCCAGGCCAGACCCAGGGGTAGGCTGGCCCCCCCATTGTAGAAGGAAGTAACAGTTCACAAAAACTGAAAGGCCAAAGCAGAGCCATAAAGACGATAGAGTAGACCTTTGAGGATAAAGAAATTGTGTATTGTTACTAGTATGCAAAAAGCCCAGAATTTCCAGACACAAGATATACAAAATGATTGAGAGAAATTAGAGGAAAGAAAAATAGTTTTGCAAGAAAAACTGTTAGAAGCTTCAAATAAAAATTTGTGGTCATTAATAAAACGGATTTTGTGAAAAACAGTATATAGACCAATAGACTTTGATTTTTTTGGAAAAAGAAGCATCTGAGGAAGTGCGAAATATAAACAACAAAACCTAGATATTTTTGAAAAGTATAAAGAAATATGGACATGGGAAAGTGAGAGAGAGATTTGATATGGTGCAATATTTATGCAAAGGCAAAAGCCAAATTAATCAAAGAGAAATGTAGGCAAAGGCATCCAGATATTGAAAATTTCAAAATAAAAATACATCACAAAGAGGAAACGTGAAAAGATAAGTAGAAGTTAAAAAAATATAGATGCTGAAGTTATGGAGTGCCTGCGAAGTGAAGCATTTGATGTAGGTCTAACACAGATTACATCACAGCATGAGGGAACGAGTCCCCAAAGTAAGGACAAACAGGAAGATCAGGAGACTTCTGAAGAAGAAATATGGACATGGGAAAGAAAAAGAGATTAAATGTGGTGTAATATCTATGCAAAGGAGAAAGCAAAACAGATTTAATGTGGTGTAATATCTACACAAAGGAGAAAGCAAAACTAATTGATACAATAAGAGCAACACCAAAGATCTGTTTGAAGAGAAATATAGGCAAAGGAATCCGGACATGGAAAACTTTGCAATACAGAAAATAAGAAGACAAAGAGGAAAAGCAGAAAAGGAGATTAGTAATGGAGAAGTTAAAGAAATAGAAACTGAGGTTATGGAGTACCTCCAAAGTGAAGGATTCAGTGTAGAAAATCTAATTCAGAAAGCACCACAACAGGATAGAGCAATGAACCTCCAAATTAAGGGGAAACCAGTGGAACAGGAAGCAGTTGGTCAGTTGCCTTTTATGAAGATATTTTGGAGCCTTCCACAGGAAACTGGTATAAACATTCACTTGAAGCTGGACAGCAAGGGAAGGAACAGGAAACTATGGAAAGTCTGGCGCAGTTGATGTGTAGGAGTGATGGGCCAGTGTGTTCCCATATGACAGAGCAACGAATAACACAGGATGAAATTGAAGAGAGTGTCCTAGGAAGATGCAATAGAGCTTGCTGTAGAATGCCTGTAGGAAATGGAAAACTATAAAAATGTGCCCTCCGTTTAGAAGAAAACGAGCTAAGAGAGGAGTTGCTTGATTTAATAAAGATAGATCTATTAAGATCAATGAAAGAAATGGACTGCAGAAGGTCAATAAAACCCAAAAAGTCAGAAGTTTGAAAAAAATGAACACAGTAATTATGACTATCCATAGAGATCTGTGTGATATAATAGAAGTAAACAGCATATATTACTATGCAGCTAAATTAATAACTGATAAAATTCTACCACAAGAACACAGAGTAGTGAAGGAGAGAAAGGGAAGAACTGTAATACCATCATGGAAGTATCGAATAGAGAAACCTATAAAGCAACTGAGACAAGAAGTGTTGTTGTTGTGTCTTTCGGCTTTTCCCGGTTAGGGGTCGCCACAGCGGAACTCCGGTCCGCTAATGATTGGTAGTTGATTTTTACATGCCGACTTACCAGTCCTGACGCACAACCTTCAACGAAGGTACGCCCATTCACGCATGTCTCCACGCAAAAGACACTCTAGCTGCGAATCGAACCGGACAGCGTCTTACTGTGAGGTGACAACGCTACCGCAGCACCACCACCGCGGTGAGACAAGAAGTGTTACTGTTAGAGTATAGAAGAGGGAACAGGTCAACAAAAATACTTGGACATGATAAAAGCAATGTTGTGCAGTATTAGAACAGATCATGATCTGTCATGTACTATTGCAAATAAACTAAAAATCTCAGCACAGGAAGAAAAACTTGGAGGATATACAGATAAATATAAAGGAAAGGTACAAAATAAGCAATTTATTGATGACCCAAAAAAGTTTTGTAGAGAATTGGGAAACCAGGTAAAAGAAATTGAAAGACCACCAAAAAAAAGAAGAAATTGGTACATTTTGGAGAAGTATCCATGAAGATCCTGTGGAACATGACAAAGATGCTAAATGGATAGAGGAAGTAAAAGAAAGAGGAGATTAAAGGTACAGAATATGAAATGGGATTAAGTAACAGACAGAGAAATTGAAACAAAGTTGAGGAAAGCCTCTAATTGGC
Organism: Protopterus annectens; assembly: GCF_019279795.1. Taxonomy (NCBI): domain Eukaryota; kingdom Metazoa; phylum Chordata; order Ceratodontiformes; family Protopteridae; genus Protopterus; species Protopterus annectens. Next base: position 336,108,328 of record NC_056750.1, read on the forward strand.
AAACCACACACCCTTGTGCAGTACCTAACTTCTAGTTAAAAGCATCAACATCTTCGCCATGAGTAAGAACTATTTATATGCAAACCCCCCCCCCCCCCCCCCCCCAAGCAGACACCAGCCTGGCTATTGACAGGAAAAACAATGCTCCTACTTAAGAGTGAACCTGCAAGGTACCCTAAAAATTATAGACTAATAACTTGCCTTCTGACGACGTATAAACTATACACTGGAATTGATGCCGACAGAGTTTATAGTCATTTAGAAGAAAACTCAATTATGGCAATAGAATTAAAGGGTAATAAAACTCGTATGGAACAAAGGATCATTTGTTGTTAAAAGTCATAGTGGAGAACTGTAAAAAGGGGAAGAATTTAAGTATGGCATGGATTGACTACAAAAAGCATGTGATAGTATCCCAGATTCATGGATAAAAGACTGCTTAAAAATGTATAAGATGCACCCTACACTGATCGATTACATTACAGTGATCCTGAAACGGTGGCAGACCACTTTGCAATTAAGCCATGATAAAGGGCAAACTATTATCCCAGGGATAAAAATTCAAAGGGGGATATTCCAGTGTGACTCTGTCACTGCTGCTATTCTGCCTTGCCCTTAACCCATTAAGCTGTCTACTTAACAGCTTAGGCCATGACTATAATTTGGCTCCTAGATAACAACAAAGTATAAAGACTTCTCATCTTCTCTTTGTCAATGATTTAAAACTGTATAGCTCATCAGAAGAGGAACTGAAAGCACAACTGCAAGTTGTCAAAACTTTTTCAGATGATATAAGAATGTAATTTGGTCTTGATAAATGTGCAAAAGCAACCTTTAAAGCAGAAAAACTGCATCACCAAGAAAACATCAGTTTGGACAAGAGTTTAATATAAAAGAACTTGAGCAAGAGGGAGTTTTATAAACATTTGGGAAATTATGAAGGATCAACAATAAAACCTGAACAAATGCAACTAAAAACTTAGTAAAGAATACTTTAGAAGACTTAAATTTATCCTGGAAGCAGCATTGATACCTAGGAACAAAATCCAAGCTATAAACCAGTCTGCTCTTCCTGTCCTAACTTACAGTTTTGGAGTTAGTGACTGGCCCCAAAACGTGTTGGGTAGATTAGATAGGAAAACAAGAAGGATGCTTCATGCTCACCAAATGATTTATATAAATCACTGCATACCAAGATTATATATTACCTGTTCTGAAGGAGGGGTGGGCCTTCTTGAAATTGATTACATGTATAGATCTGCAATTGTGGGACCCCACACACATCTGACCTCATAAGACCCAAATGTAGTGAAAGTTTTGAAACACGAGGAAAATAAATCTAAGATGACTTCCCTGCTTAAGCTAGCAGGAGCATATTGGCATCAAGCAGGAATGGAAATCAAACCACAAGCAGATAAAAATCAGGCAGCAACTGAATGTGCCAGAAAGAAAAAGAATATAAGGTGAAGGATCATTTGAAAAGGCAAGAAATGTGGAAAAATGCATAAATATAGTTGCAAGTATAGCACATTTGTGGAAGAACCTTGTGTTGATCAGGAATGAAGACAGGAGTGGTTAAGGAGAGGCAAAATCAAACCAAGAGACAAAAGGTTTAATATTGGAGGCACAAAATAGTGGGCTGCATACATGTTGGTTTACAAAGTCCATTGAACACGTGGAAGAAACAGAGAAATGTAGGTTTTGTAAAACAGAATTGGAAACAGTCGCACACCTCGTTGCTGGGTGTGACGTACTAATGGCAGAAGGACTGTGTACTGAAAGGCATAATAATGTGGCAAGACCATTGCACTGGGGATTGTGCAAACTTTATGGTATTGAAGTAGTTGAAAAACACTGCAAACATGAGCCACAAAGCATCATAAAAAATTAATAAAGTCTACATCACATGGAATCGCCCATTATCAACAGTTCAAAAGATAGATGCAAGAAAACTAGATGTAGTGGTCCAAGAAAAGAAGACAAAAGTAGCATTAATCATTGAAATTGCCACACCCAGTGACTACAGTGTCTTGTGTACAGACAGAGACGGTCATAAAATATCAGGATTTGCAGGCTGAAACGAGAGCAATGTGGAAGAAAGATTCCCAGATAGTTCTAATAGTAGTAGGAGCAATGGGATCTTAAAAGAATGTACAGTCGTATTTAGATATGTTACCAATACATGTAACTCAGTACGAATTGCAGAAGGAGTCATTATTAGGCACATTATGGGTGCTGCGAAGACCACTTTTGGGTGCTGCGAAGACCACTTTTGGCTGACATGAAAGAAATACTAATTTCATGAACATTAATTGTACTTTGACTTAGGAAAGGGTCCATTCCTGTCATGGTATTAGAAACTCAGAAGATTTGGAGAAATTAAAAAAAAGGGATGAGGAGGCCCCCGTGGCATAGGAGGCCCGCAGAACCACGATTCCAGAGAATCTTTCTTTGACAAACCATACCAGCACTCCTGAAAGGAGGCCCAATTGTCCACCTCTGGAGGCAGTCGGGCGTGGTTTATCCCTGCACCAGAGAGCCTAGCTAGATGTAACAAAAGATACTTGGGTGCAGAGGATCATTTCCAGAGGATATATTATACCTTTTTCCTTTTCTCCCCCAATCCCAAAGAAAATCCCTGATGTTCCACCCAGTCAGAGGAAACAAGCAGTAATTCAAATACAAAAGCTGTTAGAAAAGTCATTCAAGAGGTCCCACAAGACCTGATAGAATCTGGAACATACTTAAGTTTTAGTGCTAAAGAAAACAAAGGCTGGAGACCAGTGCTGGATTTCTCTAAACTAAACAAGTCAGTTCAGAGAACCATGTTTCAGATGGTCACAGTTCAGTCTATTCTCCCATTTCTGGGCAAGGACAGCTGGATGTGCTGTATAGACCTCCAGGACACATACCATCACATAAAGATGAACAGATGGTCCAGAAGGTACTTATGCTTCTGGCTGAGAGCCAGCCCTTATTAATTCAGAGTACTGTCTTTTGGATTTTTCTCGGCCCCTAGGGTGTTTACCAAGTGCATGCCAGTAGCGGCTCACCTCAGACTGCAAGGATTCTGGGTGTTTCCATATCTAGACAACTGGATCATTCCCATTCCGACCAGGCATCAACTCGTATGTGCAAGAGACCAGGTTCTCCAGACTTGCTCTCGTCTGAGGATTGCTATAAAGTACGACAAATCTCATCCGGAACTGACTCAGACTTTAGAGTTTATAGGAGGCACTCCCAATACAAAGACAACTATTGCTTCCCTTCCATTACCGAGAGTTCAGACAATAAGATTTCAGACCGACTGGTCCTTCAGGCTCTGGGATCGATGGCGGTAGCATTAATCTTAGTAGCTTTCACCAGGTTTTACATAAGAATTCTACAATGGATGTTAGTTACTCAAGGGTCTATTCTTTATCAAACAGTGTCTTACAAGATCAGTCTGAATACTGAAATCAGACTGACAGTATAAACAGGATATTCCATTTCTTAACCTGGTAAGTGCATTCTGTGAAGAAAGCTTAACTTAATTTGACCTGGAGAAAGAGAAAAATACAGCATGGCAGACCCCACCATAATGCTTTAGACACCACTACTCGGCTAGATATGTTATTAGTACTGTGTATGTGATCGCAAATGCATGGATTTCCGCTCATAGTTATCCTTTAGTAGGATGGTACAACATTCTTTCATTGCATTTTGAATGAAGGAACAACATCATGGGTTGGGATCTTTACAATTGCCACTTTGAGATGCTTTAAAACAGACTGTGTTTGGCCGACTTAACGTTCAGGGCATTTGAATAAATTTAACATCCTATTATTTAGCTGCTTTTATGGTAGTGACTTGTATATATAGGTTGTTTTCCTCAGTCTTCTGTTGAAGTTTATATTTAGTAGGTAATCTTCTTAGAATTAGTGTTCTAAAATGGGGAAAGAGAATGTATTACGATAGTGCAGTGCACCTTGCAGGCATAACTTTCCTGCTTAAACGTTACTTGATAACGACTTATACCTGTGTGTAACAACTGAGTAAACCTAACTAAACTCATATTGACTAAATTCATGATGTGAGATGCCCAGTCGGGTAGCTATGCCAGTAAGTAAACATTTTAATTATTTTCTATTTTGTATGCAAGCCATTACGTTCAACAAATTGAAGAATGTAAAGTTATACAAAATAACTCGCATAGACTTCTCTCATGCTAAATTATGAAATAACCAGTCAGTATTTTAGTCTCTGTCTTGCCTCCTGTGCACTGTGTCCTTCTGGTCTGGTCTTGGGTCATTTGGACCTGTTTGACCCTGTAGGGCCCCACTCCTTCAGGGGAACCCACACTAGGCAATAACGCCTTGCATGACCCAGAAATATACCTGAAAGAAACTACTGCAAAGTGTAAGGCATCTGTCTACTGGTAGTCATGATCTCATATTTGTTGCAGGACTTGTTAATGGAGCAGACATTATTTTTCAGCATGTATTGCACTAGTGGCTAGTCTAGTATTTCTAATTGCAGGTTCATGCCTCATGCATGGCTCATAGAATTAGCTGCTCATGCTCCAGTAGTCAGTTGTTGTGCCTGAGTGCTCAACAGGGTTTTCAGCCCAAAGCTGGTCAGATTAACCATATGATTTTGTGTACCACTACAATTACTGACTCCAAAGATATGACCAGGCTTAATTTTTGAAGACTTAGAGGTATTGTTCTCTTTTGTTTTTCTTGCAAACATGGGGTTTGTGATTGGTTGCTAATGAGTACAATTACAAGAAATAAACGGAAGAGCATCAGAGAGCATGAAAAAAAAATACTAGTTAGCATAAAAAGTAATAACAACAGCAGATATTATGATTTGAAGTAATTTCTGATCACTAAGGCTGGAGACAGAATGGTATCAGTTCAACAGTATGGCCATGAAATGCTTGCTACAGTCACGGATAGTAGCAAATAATCTCAAGAGACGTGAAGCATCAGGTATATGTGCTGAGGGGTGGAAAGCAGAGGTGGATAGAAAAAATATTCACTTGGCTGAAAATGGAAGAAAAAAAGAAACTGCTTGATTTAATATGTATTGCAGGAGTAAGCCAGGTTCAGAGTGTCATATAAGTTAGGGGTCAGGCAGAAACTTAAGGCTAGAAAATGGTTGGATGGCATTTGGGAGGAGTTTTGAGGGACATGTATTTTGGAAAGCTGAACAGACTGTGGGAGTTTGCATGTTCTCTCTTCATCCTTGTGGGTTTTCTTAAGGCATTCTGATTTTTTTCCTCCTGCCAAAACATGATGCTTACTGGCTCCTCTAAATTATTCCTGCATGTAATCCTTACTGGTATGTGACTGGAAAAGATTGACATTTATTTGTCTTCATACCCTGTTTAACAAATAATTAAACAAAGGACATAAAAACTTTCAGAAATGGTTATAAATGAGTATGTGAGCAGTGTTAATTCTAAGAAGGGTCTTGTGATTATTAATGCTGAGCATTCTGTGGATGTTCAACAGGTTTTATATGGTTTTGTGTTACACTATAACAAGGTATGAGAATTAACTAGATAAGGAACACTCAGCATTCACAGCAAATGCAGGAGTTGATTGGAAGCCCATGAAGGATGAAGGGGTAGTATGAGAATGTATGATGTAAGTTTAAAAAAAAAAAAAAGTGCTGTTTTGGGGCCCACAGTCTTCCAACAACCATTAAGTGTAATCCCACAGATTTAAAGCCTAGCCAAAAACCCTTTAAAAAAATTCCTGTAGCCTCAAGGAGGGCATGCTAAAATAAGACCATAAGAGAATTTGAGGCTATCCATCCAGTTGTCTAGGTTTACCTTGAAGGTGCTAAGGGTGCTGCTCTGCTTGGCAGGTAGTGGAAGTTTATTTCAGAGGTGAGGAATATGTTGGGATTTGAATCTGTCACTCAGAAGGATCTTATCTGCTGATGAAAGTTTAGCTGTTTTAACAGTTTTTGATGTAACATTAGTTCTGCAAAAGAATAGGAGATCAAATAAGGTTTGATTTTTTTTTTTTGCCATGAAAGGCTAGACATAGATCTCCACAGAGGAGTCTGTTGGAGACTAAAGAGAGCTACCAGTCTTTCCAGATAACATAGATTTTGGAGGCTACTGATTTTTTTTTTTTTTTTGTTTTGTTTTTTTTTTTGTTATGAATCTCTGAGGTCTCTCAGGTTGTGTTACATGTTTACATAAATGCATAGCAAAAGATGCGTTATATTAAGTAATGGGTTTGATAAGACATGGGTAAAGGGAAATTAGAATTATTTGGATCTAGTCGAGATGCCTTTGGAAATTAAAAGGGCCAGACAAAAGGCTTTTGAACTAATGAGGAGACATGATGGTTAAATAAGGACATATCAGCAAGAATACCCAGATCCCTTACAACAGAGTCTGATTGGAGAGGTGCATTTTCTATATGGTAAGTGAAACTATTTTGTTTGCCAAAATGAACTATGCTGCATTTTTTTACATATGAGACTATTGTCCTTGCAGCAGTTGTTAACATGTTTTAAGCAGTGTTGGAGCAATTCTAAGTCTGCTGAAGATTGAATAACAACCAATTTACAATCCTCTGTAAACTTAAAGAAGTGCTGAGAAATGTTTGTCAGATAGGGGAGGGCCCAAAACTGAGCAATGAGATGCACCACTGGTAACTGTTTTGCTTTCCGAAGTGGCACCTACTTACAGTAACCACATGGATTCTGTCAGAAAACCATTTAACTCTCCTTCACACAATTTAAGGATTTATACTGAGATTTACAAGTCTGTCGATGATGCTTGCATGGGGAATAATGTCAAAGTCCTTGGCCAGGTCTAGATATGCTGTATGCACTGCATAACCAGCTTCAGTTACGTTTTCAAAGAAATTAATGCGGTTAAAAATGCAGGACCTTTAATTTGATAAAGCCAAAGTGATGGGAGTCCAAGGTTGAGAAATTTTCGATGCCCATCTTAATGAAGTCTGAGATAATGTGCTTCATAGCTTTACATATGAGGCTAGTAACATTAATGGGTCTGTAGTTATCTGGGTCTGTGGTTGGGCCACCCTTGTGCAATGCATTACAATAGCTGTTTTTCAGGCTTCATAAATGTAACCAGTGTAGAGGCCTAGATTCAAGAGTTTAAGTAGGGGTTCAGAAAGGCCATGTTTGACACTAATAATCAGGCAGTTTGGTATGTTGACAAGATCCATAGATGAAGTAGTCTTAGTTTTTGAAAGGGCTGAGATAAATTGTTTCATGGTACTTAAAGGGGGTGGCTGGGATTGTGGAGCCTGTGGGATAAATGTAAATGAGGGCGGAGTAAAATTTGCACTAAATTTGTTAGCTAGGATAGCTGTTATTTTCTTTGGGTCAGAGTTTGTAGTGTTATGGACTAACCCTGAATGCTGTCATTTTTTAAAGACAGATTTGCGGTTGTTTTTGGTTTTAGTTGATATTTTAAATTCAGACTCCGCTTTGAGCTTCCTAATACTTTCCTTAAGCTCTTTATTAATTTGCTTAAGTGGGTTGTAGGTAGAATGAGACTGCTTATAAGAGTTAAACAGTCTATTTCTCTTATGTAATTTTATATGGGTATTCTGCCACAGGAGATTGTGTTTCAACTTCTCATTACATTTGTTGCGGGTAAGGACTGCCTTATAAATACAACTGGTTTAGTGGGAGTAGAAGTCGGAGGCATAGGCAGCAGCTTTAGCAGTGGGATCTTTCTGAGGGGGGGTTACAGCAGAATGTATTTCAGTTATCAAGTAAATGAAGAAGGTTTACTTTTGAGAAGTCCGTAAATGCAGAGCTATTTACAGGGGAAGTACCACCAGTTTTAAAGGAAAGGGTTAGTAATTATGGTCCGATTTAACAAGACATGATGATACATAGGGAGTTGTGAAAGAATTGGACAGATTTCATAGGATCATAGGAAGTTACTAGGCTACTGGCCCTGAGGCCTTTATAAGTCCAGCTAAGAGTTTAGCCCATGTTTAGAGAAGTAACACCCAAAGCCCCTGTCCAGCAGGGATACAAGTGGAATCCCACGAGTGTATTTTGTTTCCCATACAGTTGTCCAGGTTGTGCTTTAAAAGGGATAATGAGGTACTCTGCTTGATGTGGAGAGTGAGCCTATTCCACAGATGGGCGAGTCTCTGGGACACAAATCTGTCCTGCCAACAAATCCCATTGATGTACAGACCAGGTTGAGGTCACATGTGCGGGTTACTCGAGTGGAGCGTGACTTGCGGATATGCAGCAGACTAGGTCTGAGATTGCTTTCTCTGCCAGACAGAGGTAACCTTTGAGGAGTCTGTATGAAACTGAGTAGAGGGACAAGGCTTTTAGCCTATCTGTGTAGGGCAGATGTTTTGAGGCCCTAGATTCTGCTGGCGAGGAACCTCTGTGGTCTCTTCAGCTGCTGCATGTGCTTTGTGAGGTACATGCTGAAGGGGGCATTGTACTCAATAATTGGCCTTATAAGGAAAGAATGCAGGGCTGTTATGACCTCCTTGTCCTGAATGCGATACTTACTTATGAGGTGGGCCATGTAGAAAGCTTTCTGTACAATGGAAGAAACATGGTGGTCAAAATTCATGTTACTATCAGCTTGAGTGCCCAAATCCCTCACAGCTGTATGCTTAGGACGTTATTAATGTGATATGTGGGGACGGCGCTCTCCCCAAAGGGGATGATGATGTATATTTTGGCATTAAGCTTGAGGCCACCACATCACTTGGGAAATTGATGACCACACCCAGCTTGCAGTCATCTGCAAACTTGGTCAGCCATAGCATACTGGTTTTGGCCTGCACTTCACAGAAGTATATCCCGAATAACAGATGCCCCAAGAGTGATCCTTGGGGTATGCCAATCATTAAGGGTCTATTGCTTGAGGTGGCTTCCCCTGATGTTCTTCGTGTTTCACTGTTGCAGTCATTACATTTGGGTAATCTGCTTGCAGGTTGCCCTCAGTCGGCCTGATTAACAAAGTCTTGGGTCCTGCATCGGTTGCTGTACCTTCTTCCATGATGTCAGGGGTATAAAACATGCAGCCGATGCCATTACATCAGTCTTTCTTGCCATGCGGTGCCCGAAGCAGAAGCAGTTCGCAAGTACCGGTCGACCGACTCCTGAAATTTTTGTTTTCGAGTTTCAGAACCGAAGACTTCAACTAAAAGCCAAGTACAAAAACAAGGTGCCAGAAACAAACAAAATCTAAAAAAACCAGGGTGGAAGCAGCAAAAAAAGACCTTCAAGAAATAGCTTATACAAATTTATTATCCGCTTTCGTCAAAAGATTTCATCAGAATGGTAAAAATACATAAATCACAAGTTTAAATACTTAAAAAAAAAAAAAAAAAAAAAACAATCACATGATCAATTAACTAATTAAAAAAACATTGGTGGCATCTACATTTAAAAAGCCCTTGAGATGTTTATACAAGGTGAAGAGAAACAATGTCACTATCTTTGTTAACTTTAAGTTTACGATATTTCAAAAAATATTTCACATTAATGGCTTCATTAAGACCAGCACCCCAGCCAAGTACCCCATTGGGGAAACTTTTTCTTGCTCCTTCTGATGTCAGTAAAAGTTAATACTTGCATTACTTGTGGAAAGCAAATACCTCATAAAGATTTTCATTCTTACTGTATTCCTTGCCTAGGCCCTGACCACGACGTACCTTGCTGTCGGTTTTGTACTTTATTTAATCAGCACACTATCCGTCATCTGTATATTTTTGCGTCTAAATATTTCGGTTCTCAGTTTAATTATCCAGAAATGTCGTCAGTTAGCCATCCGACTACTGGGATTCTAAAAAACACAAAGATAAAGACGGAGACAGGCCGCCGAGATCCAAAATTGCCAACGACACTTCTCCTTAGTCAGTCACCAGTTTGCCGGTACTCAGTGAGGCACTTTCTCAGCCCCTGATACCCGCTACTTCTGATTAGCAGGCCTCTAAGACCCATTTGGAGTCCGGTATGCCGCGAGATACTTCAACTATGGAACCCGCAGATGTCTCTACCTTGGATGGGTCCGGAGCCGCTGTGCAGGCACTGGCTTCTGAGGGTGTATTCAGGCCTACGGACTTGCATATTAAATCGACTCCTCCTTCATTACTAAGGCCTAAATCTTGATCCATATCTAAAAAAACGATGCCCAGGCCACATGCTCAGGCCTCTATGCCTAAAAAACAAATTATAAAAATGGCTGAAGATCTAATAACTCTAATCAGGGGTAGCCAATCCCTCCCCCTAAGAGGCCTAGGGCTGAGCTTGATTATGAATCTTCTGATCAGGATTCTGTTTTTTCTGACTCTTGTGATGACCTGGATTTCTCCTTGCCTACTTATGAGGATTCTGATGCGGAAGACTTCATTCCCTCTGCTTCCCCTCCTGAGGATTTTTCTTTTGGGGAAACCTTGCATACTCTACGGGAGCATTTTCACACGGGAAAGCCAGGAATTTTCTGATTCAAAAAAGAGGCTTAGGGATTTCCTTCTCCTACCTCAGCATAGGCCTTTGGCTATCCCTCCTGTACTAGACATTGTTGATGATGCTTTCTCGGAATCCAGTTTGGCCCCCGATTCCCTGCCTCCTGTTCCCTGTAAACCTGACCGATACTTCAGGGTCCCTGAGTCACCCAAGTTCCTTTTCAAAAGTCCTATTGCAGATCCAAAGACTATTTCACAGGGGCCCAAGGGCATTAAGGCTTCTACTGCTAAAAATCCTACCCCTTCTGATAGAGACTCCAGGGCGCTGGATAGATGGGGTAAAAAGGTTTATACTTAAGCAACCTTGGCAATTAGAGCTTTAAACTGCCAATTTCATATGTTAAAATATCAGCAACATGTTATTGGACTGCTTAGAAAATGATGTTGATTCCTGACTGTGTGGAAAATAAAGACTTACAGGATTTAATGCATTCAGCTGAACAAGTTGGAAAACCATACTTTGCAATGTGGTTTTGATTCTTTAGAGGCCTCTTGCAGGGCTGCTGTTACTGGGTCTGTGTTTAGATAGCATGCTTGGCTTAAGGAGCAATCTTTGCCTGATCATGTTGAAGCTAAATTGTTGGATGCTCCTTTAAATCAGGACAGTCTGTTTGGCAATGAGGCTGAATAATTCTTAAAAAAGATTGAAGATAAAGCTAAATCTATGCAAACTGTTAAAGATGTTTTACAAGTTCAGCCTCCTAAATTTAATAGGCACTGGCCTTCTAAGAATTTGTCATTTCCAGCCACTTCCAGGTCTTCTCACGCCAAACCCAGACACAGCAAAAACCCCAGGTTTCAGTCCCAGGGGACTCTCAGAACTAAGCAGTGGGGGGGCCTCCACTTCAAGTCTGGGAATAACAAGACACCACCCTATGGTAAACTGTTTCAACGACTTCCTTAAAATCTCCATGCACTTATCTTCTGACTGCCCCATTGGGAGGAAAGATTGCTGTTCATGCTAAGAACTGGGAACTCATTACCCAGGACAAATGGGTTTTAAATATAGTGTCCCAGGGATACAGATTTCATTTCCACACGTTGCCAATGCCAACTGGGTGGCTGGACCTACCCCCAAATCAGTGGGCAGAGGCTCAAACACAAGTACTTTCTCTTAAGCATGGGGGCTATTCAACTGGTACCAGAAGAAGAAAAGGGACAAGGTTTCTACTCCAGGCTTTTCCTGGTACCCAGAAAAGACAAATCATGGCGTCCAGTCCTGGACCTGTCTACTCTAAACACCTTTCTGGAGATTCCAAAATTCAAGATGCTGACTCTTCACCAATTACTTCCTGTGCTAGGCAAAGATAACTGGTTGGCAACACTAGATTTAAAAGAAGCATACCTGCACATCCCAATCAGGGAATCTTGCAGAAGATACCTACACTTCAAAGCAGGCTACACGCTCTATCAGTTCTCTGCACTGCCCTTTGGCTTATCTACTACGCCCAGGGTATTCACAAAGTGCCTAGCTCCAGTTATTGCATTTTGCAGGCAAAGAAGTATTCAAATACACCCATACCTGGACGATTGTCTAATTCAGGCAGAAAGCCAGGACATCTGGCGTTTGTAAAAAGGGATGTTAAGTTGTCTATCTCGCCTTCGTTCTTGCTGGTTGGGATTGGAGCCGATCCTCGGCTCTGACTCGGCCATCTTCAATAGCTCAAGAGCCATTTACTGGCTCGAGGCTACCCCTTATCCCACAATGACTAGCGATAGCTACCCAGATCTCGTTTGCCGCTTCAGCTGCGAGGTGTCATTTTTCTGGCTCAGGCTTGCATAGAGTTTTTTTGTGTAACTTTTTCACTAGAATTTAAATTTTCTAGTATTTTATTAGTGATAGTTTTGTTTCTGTGATAGATAATTGTTTATCTTATAGTATCCCTCCTTTTTGTAGAACTCTTAACTTAAGAGAGTTCTCCCCCACCCCTCCCCCCTACCTCTTCCTGTCAGGTTAGCCGTTTAAGTTAGAGGCTTTCCTTCTGCTTTTTTCTTATAGGCTAGCTGTTTAAATGCTTTCCTATTATCTTTATATAAAAAAAAAAAAAAAAAAAAAAAAAAAACTTTAACTATAGTCTTTCTAGTAGGTGTGTTTTTTGTAGACTGTATATTGCTTCTTGTTATTGTTATAATTGGTTTCTTTCTACTGTAAAGGATGTCAAAGGAATCCAAGGTTTCTGGGTTTAAGAAGTGTGACTCATGCTGTCAGAAAATGTCTCTGACAGATGGGCACACTTCTTGCGTCTATTGTTTAGGCGCTGTGCACCTGCAGGACTTTTGTTCTATTTGCCATGCCTTTAGTCGAAGAGTCCTGCAGGAGCGTAAGAATAAGCTGATTCTTAGGGGTCTTTTAAAACCCCAGGATTCACCGGCCAAGAGCTCACAGCCAGTGAAATCCCCTAAATCCACTAAGTCGTCTGCTCCAAGTTCGGAGCCGTCTTCGGTTCAGGATTTACCTTCTACATCGGTTCCGGCTGGCACCGACGAGACAATCTCCCCGTCTGCTCCATCAGAGGATTTGGAGCCGTCGCGGAGCCACAAGAGGCTGAGGTCCCCTTCACTAGAGTCTGTGCATTCGGCTCCTCTGTCTCCTTTACTTCAGAGCGAGTGTAGTCACCGATCCTCTCACTCCTCTCGATCCTCTAGACTGTCAGATCATAATGTGGAGAGAGTGGTCAGTAGGATGTTAAAGTCGCAGGCACTAGCTAAATTGTTGTCCAGCCCTCCTCAACAGGTATCTGCTCCATCCACTTCTCTCTATGTTCCTCCTCCAACTCCAAAGAGTTCAGAGCCGGAGTTCATTGGGGTTCGAGTAGTGGAACTGTCGGCTCTGATAACTCTATCTCCTTCGGTTCCGATGTTGGCTCAGATTCCCTCGGTGGTACCTTCTATCGAGGGATCTGGGTGCTGGGGCTCCCTCATCGGCTCCGAGGGGGCTCCCTCATCGGCTCCGAGGGGGCAAGTGGCATCAGACCCTTGTCCATCCCCGTTCTCCCTCTCGGAGCAGGTGAGCTCGGCTCCAACATCTGCCTCGGAGCCGTCCCCCTTGGTGCGGAGAAAGATTCCTATTTCTTCGGAATCGGAGCTTTCTCTGCATCGTGGCAGGGACACCTTCGATGTCATGTGGAGTGTGCTGTCCCCTGAGTCAGCTCCAGTATCAGCCCCACCAGCTCTGTCCCCTGTAGTCTGTGCCAACCTCTGCTCCTCCTTCAGACCCTAAGCGTAGATAACCGATGCTCCAGGACATCTCATTGGGTGTTTCCTCCTCTTCTGAGACCTCTCCTGCTCACCCAGAAGAGCCCCCTTGGAAGAAAAAGTGTAAGAGGAAGCACATTGACTCCCCCAAGTCTGTCACTTCTGATACAGACTTAGATGATTCAGAAGGGTCCCAGAGATCCCCCTCTGAAGATATTTCCTTTTCGGACATCCTAAAAATGCTTAAGCAGAGGGGGAACTTGAATCCCCTAGCTCCTTCTGAGGATGAGTCTGTATTTCTGGATGCCTTCGGTTCCCGACATTCCACCTCCTGGGTGTCTCCGCCTTTCGATCCACTTATGACAGTGGTGGCTTGAAAGGCTTGGTCAGCTCCAGATACAGTGGAACCAACTCCGAGGAGACCTAGTAAATTCATTACAGCACCCCAGGATAAGCAGTTCCTTTCAAAAGGTGTCCCTGTTGATGCTCTGGTGGTAGCAGCAGCCACCAAAAGAGAGTTAGCGGAGACCCCTTCGTCTGTCCATCCCCCTAACAAGGAGTCTAGGACGATGGACAGATACGGGAAGCAAATATTCTCTTCGGTGACATTCTCTGTGTCATTTTACCCGACTTCAAAGGATCTCCTTAAAGAGCTCTGAGAGACCCTCCAAGATCCAACAGCTGAGGGAGCACAAGCCAAGATAGCTTCCCAGCTAGCGACACTTAATTCTGTTGTTAACTCCTCCATGAGGCTCATTTCCTATGCAGCCGATGGGGCGAGTAAAGCCGCTGGTACCGGGGTGGCCCTTAGGAGGCATGCGTGGATGCGGCTGTGTAACTTTGCGGAACCCTTTCGAGCGTCCTTCACCAACACTTCCTTTGATGGTTCCTTTCTTTTTGGACCACAGGTGAAAGACACTTTGACTAGGTGTGAGCAACAAGGCAAGACGCTCTCTACCGTGAGAGTCCATTTTTCCACTCCCTCTAGACCTTACGGGTCAGAAGAGTGGGAAGATGTGGTTCCATAAATCTCAGGGAACCTTGCCTGACACACGTAGTGTTTTCCTCTAGCGGTAGAGGGGGAAACAATAATAGACGCCGCCCTCGTGGCAGAGGGGGTCCACAGAACCAGGGCAACAGAGAATCCTTCTCCGATGAGCCCTTCCAGCATCCCTGAAGAGTTGCCCGGCTGCTCAACTCTGGAGGCAGTCGGGGGAAGACTTTCGCTGTACCTAAAAGCCTGGCAAAGTTTAACACAAGGCAGATGGGGTACAGTCTGTTATATCAGGAGGTTACAAAATTCCCTTACAGCAACCCCCTTTACAGTCAAGGAAGACCCTTCCAGATGTTCCACCCAATCTGAAGGAGCAAGCAGTAATAGAAGTTTCAAAACTGCTAGAAAAAAAGAGCCATCCAGGAAGTCCCAGCAGACCAGCACGGATCCGGAACTTACTCAAGGTTCTTTTTAGTACCAAAAAAGACAGGGGACTGGAGACTGATTCTGGATCTCAGCAGACTAAACAGGTCTGTGCAAAGAGCAAAGTTTTGGATGGTCACGCTACAGTCCATTCTACCCTTTCTGGGTCAGGACAATTGGATGTGCTCGATTAGATCTTCAGGATGCGTACTACCATATAAAATGGACAGGCGCTCCAGGAGATATCTTCGCTTCTGGCTGGGGGCCAGTCATTATCAGTTCAGAGCTCTGCCCTTTGGTCTCACCACAGCCCCCAGGGTGTTCACCAAATGTATGGCAGTGGTCATGGCTCACCTGAGGCGTCAAGGATTCCAGGTGTTTCCGTATCTAGATGACTGGCTCCTTACTGCTACCACCAGGCATCAACTCATACAAGCACGGGACTACACAATCACAATCTGCTCCCAGCTCGGCATTACAATAAATTTAGAAAAATCTGCCTTGTTGCCCTGTCAGTATATCACTTACATAGGAGCAGACTTGGACACAAGGGATAGGTTTGCAAGGCTACAACTAGAAAGGGTGTCCGCAATCCGTCAGCAGGTACAGGTTCTGATTCAGAGCAAAAGGATCCAAGTCAGATACGTCCTTCAAACTCTGGGTTCCATGGCAGCAGCCATTCTCCTAATCCCACTGGCGTGCTTTCATATGAGAATTCTTCAGAGGCTTCTGTTTACGCAGTGTTCTTTCCAAGAGCTACCCATGACTTACATGATCACGATCACGAATGCATGCAAAAGACATCTTTCTTGGTGGATGGTCTCCCTACTAGTTACTCAGGGCAGACCTTTCAAAAACCCCCTCCAGTAGCCACAGTGACGACAGACACCTCCCTGATAGGGTGGGGGGGGCATTATCTGGGCAGGACAGTCCAAGGCACGTGGCAACCTCATGAGTACCATCTGCACATAAATGTCCCGGAAATGAGAGCCATGCTCCTGGCGTTGCAAGCACTTCAAGACTCTCTTCTTTCTGGGACCATTGCTATTCAAACGGGCAGCATGTCAGTGGTGTGGTACATCAACAAGCAGGGCGGAACCAGGTTCTACCCCTGTGTCGCGAAGCACTCAGACTTTGGCAGTGGGCGATTTCCTCCCAACGTTTTCTGATTGCGACGCACATCCCAGGGAGATTCAACATCATAGCGGACAGGCTCAGCAGAGCTATCCTCATGCCTCATGAGTGGTCTCTGAATCAGGAAGTTGCGACTCTTGTTTTCCGCAAATGGGGACAGCCTTGCTGCGATCTCTTTGCCACCCCCTTCAACAGCAAATGCAGCAACTACTTCTCCCGCTTCCATGTCACATACCCAGAGACACTCTAGTCCACGACTGGTCCCAGGGACTTCTTTATGCCTTTCCTCCTTTCCCCCTGATACCCAAACTTGTACAGAAAGCAATATTGTTGGGTTGCAAAATGATCCTCATTGCTCCCTACTGGCCTCGACGGATATGGTTCCCGTTCCTGCACTGTTACCTTCTTAATCAACCCTGGACTCTGGACCCAATTCCAGACCTCCTTGTTCATCAATCAGGCGGGTTGCATCAATTCCTCAAATCTCTCCAGCTCACAGCTTGGTTGCTCCACTTCCAACCTTAGCCAGGCTTCCCAGCATTTCCCCAGCAGTCCGTGACATTATCGTCTCCTCTCACAAGTCTACAACAAGGAAAACTTATGCTAGCAAATGGAAACGTTTTTCTTGTTGGGCAAAGGCTAGGAATGTGGATCCCTTTTTAGCCCCAGTCCATGAAATCCTGGAATTCCTAGCACAACTGTTTCACTCCGGGTCCGCTTCTGCTACGATCACGGTACAAATGGTGGCCATTTTTAACTTTCATGTTGGTTTTTCAAACTCTAACATTGTCTCATAAGCTCTGTAAATCTTTTTTGAGAGGGACAACTCTTCTTAGGCCTCCAGTGAGATCCCCCTCCTCCTTGGGACCTTAATTTAGTCCTAACCTCCTTAATTCTACCCCCTTTTGAACCAGCAGCGTCCTGCTCTATCTTGGAAGACACTCTTTCTGGTAGCTATTACTTCAGCCAGACGCGTCTCCGAACTTCAGACGCTATGTGTTCGTCCTCCATACTTGGTTTTTCATAAGGACAGGGTTGCTCTGAGGACTAATCCTTCGTTTCTCCTTAAAGTCTGCTCAGAAAATAATTTAAACCAATCTAATAGATCTTCCTGTGTTTTTCCCTAATCATACCAACAAGGCACAGTACAAAATGCACCAATTGGACGTTCATAGGCAATTGAGTTTTTACCTGCACAGAACTAAAGAAGTAAGGAAGTCGGACCAACTATTCCTTTCTTATACCTTGGGCAAACAAGGTCTCCCAGTTTCCAAGGTAACCTTTTCCAGATGGTTGTCACACACTATTTCTTTCATTTATCAGTTAAGGAACAAAGAGTTACCTATTAAACCGAAAGGTCATTCTACTAGGGCCTTGGCCACCTCTGTAGCCTTCCAGTCTAGGTTGCCCATGGATTCCATCTGTGCAGCTGCCACATGGGCGAACCCTCATACCATTATTTCTCATTACAAGTTGGATATGGTCTCCAGGAGCAGAGCTGACTTTGGTTCCACTGTTCTGAAGAGTCCGTTCCACTGAGCCACCCAGGATTTTAGGTGTTCGGGATGCTGTCCCAACCAGCAAGAACGAAGGCAAGATAGACAACTTAACATAAAGAAGTTATGTACCTACCATAATGTTCCATGTTAGTTGTCTTCATCTCGCCTTCCTTCTTGCGTCCCACCCTCCATCCCCCTGTCCTAGTGGATCAAGAGGAGTTTTTCTGTTTCACTGGCTGTGTGTTCCCTTGTTTCCTCTATTAACTTGGAGAATATGGCAGGTATAGTCAACTGATTTTTTGACTGGTTTATTCTTTTGTTATGTCTGGAGTTAGCTATTTCCAACGAGATCTGGGTAGCTATCACTAGGCATTATGGGATAAGGGGTAGCCTCGAGCCAGTAAACAGCTCTCGAGCTATTGAAGATGGCCGAGTCGGAGCCGAGGATCGGCTCTGATCCCAACCAGCAAGAAGGAAGGCGAGATGAAGACAACTAACATGGAACGTTATGATAGGTACATAACTTCTTTTTCTAACTTGTCTGGGTTGCACCATAAACAAAGAAATTACAACTGGTACCCTGTCAACAAATGACATTCCTGGGAGCAAGCTTGAATACAACTTCCCAGATAGCTTACCTCACGCCAGAAAAGCCAATTCATTTGACAACCTACTTCAAACAAGTGGCCACAAAAATCCTGCTATCTGCAAAACAAATACTGCAAGCCTTGGGGTTCATGGCCTCCTGCATTCTTCTAATTCCATATGCAAGACAGCATATGAGGAAACTACAGTGGTATCTAAAAAGCCTATGGAGTCAACATTCTCACAGCCTAGAAACGATGATTCCTATCATACCTTGCTTGCGCCAAGAGTTCCTTTGGTGGGCAGAGTCCTGCCACCATAACAAGGGACTACCTTTCACACCACCCCACGCCGCCCAAACCCAAACAGATGCATCAGACTATGCATGGGGGGCTCACCTGGCAGGGAAGTGCATTCAGGGCAAATGGAACCCAAATCAAATGCACCTGCATATCAATCAAAATGAAATGTTAGCTGTACAGAATGCTCTGACAGCCTTCAAGGAGTACATTCTTCCAGGACAGCTAATGGTGAAGATGGACAACACCACGGTTATGTGGTACATAAACAAGCAGGGGGGTATACATTCTTACCCCCTCTGCAGACTAGCCATGGCATTGTGGAACACAGCATTGAGATACCAAGTGCACCTACAAGCTCAATTCCTGCCAGGAAAATTAAGTACACTGACAGACGGACTAAGCAGAAACCTCATAGACCCACACGAGTGGAAACTGGACCCAAGGATTTTCATCATGTTGACAAGTGAATGGGAGAAGCCATTTATAGACCTGTTTGTCTCCCCCCAGAACTATCAATTGGACATATTTTGCGCAAGGACTCCCCACAAACAAGCCTGGAAAGTGGATGCTCTGTCCTTCAGCTGGAAAAACCGATCAGTCTATGCCTTCCCCCTCTGCCTCTGCTCTCCAAAGTATTACTAAAAGTCCAACAGGACAAACCAAGGATGATTTTGATTGCTCCAGACTGGCTGCGCCAACACTGGTACCCCTCCTGCACAGTGTGTCATGGTTCTCTCCATGGCAGCAGCCTCAGACTCCTTCCCTGCTGTCTCAGCAGGAGAACCAGATTCTGCACCCTCAGCTTCTAACACTGAACCTTGGAGCCTGGCTAATTACTTGAACTCTCCCTTACCATCCCTCAGCAAACCTGTGATGGATGTCTTCTTAGAGGCAAGGAGGCCTAGTACTAGAAAATCTTATGCTGAAAAATGGAAAAGATTCTGTGCCTGGAACCATTCTCAAGGGATGAGCACAGCAGTGCCCAATTTACCTCAGATTTTACAATACCTAACTGAGATGCTTCACAAGGGCCTGTCTTTTTCCTCTGTTAAAATCCATTTTTCAGCCATTTCAGCTCATTAAAACACAGAACCTCCCCTCTTCTCTCATCCACTACTCAAGCAGTACCTCAGTGGGTCCAGAAATTTGAGACCACCCAGGAGAGCTCCAACCCCAGCCTGGGACCTTAAGTTTGTATTGGAGAAACTCACTCTACCTCCTTTCGAGCCAGCTGCTACTGCAGACTTAAAATTTCTTTCTTGGAAAACAGCTTTCCTTTTAGCAATCACTTCAGCTAGAAGGGTATCTGAATTACAAACCCTTATGGCAGTGGAGCCTTTCATCATCTTTCATGTCACTCGGAACAAATCCATCCTTCATGTCTAAGGTGGTATCCAGTGTGGCTCTTAATCAGTCCATTTATTTGCCAACCTTCTTTCCCAATCCACAGAACAAAGGGGAACGGATTCTGCATTCCTTGGATGTGCACAGACCACTTAGATTCTACTTGGACAGGACTAAACCTCAAAGAAAATCTGAACAACTGCTGATAGCCTTCCCCTCTGCCCCTGCAGCAAATGCTATTTCAAAACAAACCATTTCTAGATGGATAAGCCATTGCATTCATTTCTGCTATAAGCACCATGGAACACCTCTTCCCCAGGGGATCAGACCTCACTCCACCAGGGCTGCATCTACTTCTATAGACTTTCTCTGAGGCGTTCCTACAAGGGACATCCTAGAAGCTGCTACCTGGAGTTCTGTACATACTTTCACCAAGCATTATTATTTGCCAATTTTCTCTAAATCCAGAGTTGGCTTTGCCACTGCAGTCTTGCAGGGCCTTATAGCTGGCCCTAATGCTATCTAAACTCCTCCTCCAAACCATAGCTTTGGGAATCTACCCAAATGTGATGATTGCAACAGTGAACACGAAGAATATAGTACAGTTGGGTACACTTACCTTAAATGTAGATGTTCGAGTGTATTCAGTGTTGCAGTCCTGGTTACCCTCCGTCCTGCCCCCTAACTTCGTTTGGCTATACCTCTACTTTCCTTTACTATGCTTAAAAGCCTTTTTGGCGTATTTGTTTTTTTGTTGGAAGTATACCTTTGTGTGTTTGTTTAATTACTCCCCATTAGGGGGCACCTGACATCTAGGGCAAGAAAAACTGATGTAATTGCATTGGCTGCATGCTTTATATCCCTGATGACCTGACGGAAGAAGGGACAGCAATTGACACAGGACCCAAGACTTTGTTAATCAGGCCGACTGAGGGCAACCTGCAAGCAGATTACCCAAATGTAATGACTACAACAGTGAGTATACTCTAACATCTACATTTATGGTAAGTGTACACAACTGTACTTTTTGATTAGGTAGGTTCTGTTAGTGAACCAGTTTGCCACCCATCTGGTAACATATGGATTGATGCCTAGTTGAGAGAGTTTCTCTTGTGCCTGAATGGGGAATGGTGTCAAAGGCTGTGGCCAGGTCAAGGTAGGTGGTGTGTACCATCTTCTCGTCCATGGCTTTGGCAACTGTCTCAAAATAAGTTGACCAGATTTAATAGACATGACCTCCCCTTGACAAAGCCAAACTGTGTGGGGTCAAGTGTTTGGAGGTTGCCAGTGTCTCTGCTAATGAGGTCCATGGTAATCTGTTGCATGGCCTTGCAGATCAGGCTACTTAGGCTGATGGGACTATAATTTTCAGGATCGGCAGACGCTCCACCTTTGTGTAAAGTGATGATGGTGCCTATTCTCCACTCGGCTGGGACAAAGCTGGTCCTGTGGCTTTGGTTGAATAGGGTGCCTAATGGTGCTGCAAGTTCATGTAGGATGTAGCCTGGGATGTTATTGGTTCCCTTGGAGGCTGTATTTTTTGCCTTTGAGAGGGCAGTGATGACCTGTTCCCTAGAGATAAGGGGAGGAGGACAGGTACTGGGGATGTCCTAATTTACTGATGGGGGGACAGAGGGGTGACGTTTTTGCTGAATCTGTCAGCCAGTAGGTTGGCTACATCTACATCATTTGTGT
Organism: Protopterus annectens; assembly: GCF_019279795.1. Taxonomy (NCBI): domain Eukaryota; kingdom Metazoa; phylum Chordata; order Ceratodontiformes; family Protopteridae; genus Protopterus; species Protopterus annectens. The sequence continues at coordinate 336,129,989 of NC_056750.1, forward strand.
ATGTGGTGTCCTTGACTACCAGTTCTGAACAGATCTGGGTGCTTAATTTGAGATTGTGGACATATGTGAAGAAGGCCTTATGATTGCCTTTAGTAGATGTTGCCAATTTAGACTCGAAAGTTGGCTTTAGAGGATTTCACTAGCGCTTTAATTTGCTTGTTCAGGCTAAGGAGAGATTGCTTCCAATTGGTCATCTTCTCCTTCTTGGTCCTGGACAGCAGTTTTTTTCCTTTTGTTATATAGTTTATTTATTGCAGATGTCCACCAGACAGGTTTACTCTTCCTTGCGGAAGATGGTTTTTGTCCTGTCTGGTATTCCTGATTCCATACATCTATACAAGTGTTCATATAGTACTTTGGTGTAGATGTGGACACTGTTGCCCATTTCTACAGAGGGGGAGGGGGCTGTAAAGCTGTTTATACCATCCCTCAGGAGGTTGTAATCAGCTTTAGAGAAGTTTTTTTTTTTTTTTTTTTTTTTTTTTTAACCCTAGCTAGAGGGGGGGGTCAGGGGAGATGGTGATTTCGTAAGTGACCGCTTTATGATCTGATCTTACCAGGGCAGATGATACTATAGCGGTGCTGCAGTGGTTACTCATGTTGGTTAATACCAAGTCCAAGATATTACTACCTCTTGTGGGGGTATCAGCTGTTCCAAGGCATTTGCATTAATGGAGAAATCTCTGGGCATTTGTGTTTTGGTACGAGTAGTTTTTCCAATCTGTGGTTGGGGTGTTAAAGTTGCCCAGGATCAGGGTAAAGGGCTGAATCTTGATAGATTCGAAGAGGTCCAGATAGGTGGAGTGGTCATCTTAAGTCAGATTTGGGGGCCTGTAGCTAGCTATGATTTGAATAGGGGTCTTATCAATGGTTAACTGCACCGGAAGTGTCTCCTGTGTGTCATACTGTTTGACCAACCTGGAGGTGTGTGAGGATCCGGTGTGTGAGGATATTGGGATCCCTAGTAGGATGGTTAACTATTTGTGAAGAGTTATTGTTTGTAATGTCAAGGAAGCACTGGGCATGCCGACCATTGGCAATGTAGGTCAACCATTTTATTGATGGATAGCTAAGGTCCTCCAGTAGAAAGGTCTTGGGTTTAATGAAAATTTCAGGTAATGTGTTAACATAGCTATTGTGCTCAGGAGGGGAAATAGAGAATGTTCTATATCTGGCTATGAAGCTGTAATTAGTCTCGTTTTGGGTGATTTGAATTTCTAAGAGTTCATGTATGGTGTCTCAAGGAATCTGTTGAGGTGAGGATATCCTTGACAAATATTGATACTCCCCACAATTACCAGTGGGTCTGAAGATGTGATAGGCATTATGCTGAGGAATCGAGGGAGTAATTTCATTGCTCTGAAACCATGTTTCTGTAATTGTACATATACAAATCTGTTTACGTTGCAGGAAAGCCTCACTGTTGGTCAATTTTTAAGACTCTTGGCATTGAGCAGAGCCACATTAATGTGTTCCTAATTAGAATTTACTAGGTTGGAATGTCTAGCAGATGGATTGTGCCTAAAAAAGGTACTCTGTCAGATTCAATAAACCATACACAGTACCTCACTTTTGTGTTCAGTAAGCAGCTCTACACAGTGTGTAGAGCCAGTGAACCACGATAAACATTGGGGAATGCTAATTACAGCATAAGCAGCTGAATTGTATGCTGATTAACCAATCCAAAATGGAGGAGCTATTCAACAAGTTATAAAGCATCTGTGTAGTCTTGGTGCTGTTTTTTCCTGTGAATTCTAAAACCCATTGGAATACAGCCACAGAAAGTACTCTACACAGAAAGAATGTTGGGGGCTGCTGTTGCTTTAATTCATGTGTATGTGCAACAGGCTGAAGTCCTATGTTTCTGCTGCTACTAATAGACAACGGCCAAGAACACGAGTTTCAGACCAGTTAACTTATCGCAATCTGCATAAGGTGGAAAGTGTAGAGTGCTGCTGTGTTTGAGACACACTACAGGAACTGTGCAACTTCTGTCAACCTCTACTCAGACCTAGGCCAAACTGAGGGGAACGATACCAGTGGAGAAAAAGGTATGTGTAGCACTTTGAATTTTAGCTACAGGATCCTTTCTGAGACCAACGGAGGATATGCTGAGGGTGTCATAGGCTTCGGCATCCAGGATCCTCCATCAGTTCCTGAATGCCACGCTCAACATGCCACTGACCATATATATTTTCCCCATATTCCTGAGGACAGGGACACAAATATGCATGACTTCTGCCCTGTAGCACACTAGCCTGAAGTACTGGCTGCCATAGATTGTACAAGTGTAGAAATCAAGGCACCACCCGGGGAACAAGGAGGGGTGTACATAAATAGAAAGGGCTTCCACGCCATTAACTGCCAAGTTGTGCATAATGCTAATGGAGTCATCTTGAATGTGTGTGCTGGCATCCCAGGCAGTTACCATGACTCTCTTATCTGGCACACCTCCCAGCTGTATCAGATGTTCACTAGAGATGATATCCCACAAGGTCATTTACTGGGGGATGCAGGTTATGCACCAGAAACCATAGCTGATGACTCCCATCAGAAATGCACACATACCTCCTAAAGAATGCCATAATGAGGCACACGCTCAAACCAGAAACATCCTAGAGCATGTGTTTGGGCTGCTGAAGTCACAGTTCTGGTGCCTAGGTACATATGGGGGAGCCCTGCAGTACAGTCCATGTACATCTACTGAAATCTTCACCGTCTGTGCCATGCTTCACAACCTCATCTCAAAAAAAAAAACAGCTTCAGCAGGATCAATAAGGGGAGGGGGCACACATGCCACCACCAATGGCAAGGTCACTAAATCCACATGCAGGTGAGGAGTCAGACGGGGAACCAGCAGCTGCTGTGGATGTGGCAGATGTAAACATGTTCAATATGCCCTTGCATTGGCTGAGACAATGCATATCACACTCAGTCACCACCTAAGGGGCTAAAACCTTAATCCTACACATATACATATAGTAACATTGAAGCCAGGCAATACTCTAAACCTTTACCTACCCATGTAATGGCTATGTACTCCTAGCATCAGACAGATTTAGCCCTGAACTTAAACTGTAGCAACTGCTGGATTTACAAGGTAAGTATTGGACCTGGAGTGTTAACAGAATTGCATAACAATACAAATGAATGGTAAATCCTTGCATGTTGTTGCTTGGTAATGTAAGTAAAAGGTGAGGGATTTGTACGTCAACAACTTCAATGTATGACACCAGAGACTTATTTGAATACATGTGTCCTCTGTCAAGTAATAGGCTTCAGGCATCAAAGATTCACACTTTCATATCTCTCAAAAGTACTGATGTTTGCCGAATGTCCTCAGTCTAGCCTCATACTTTTGTACTGGAAAATCATTAAAGAGAGAAATTTGAAATTAATGAGATACATTTCAGTTTGAGTTCATAACCCTTAGAAGATTCTTAAAAACTGAAGCAAAGCCAGTTTTGATTCTATCAACTGTCTTTGTAAGAGCAAAATATTTCAAAAGTACAATTAGCAAAATAACATCACAAACACAGATGTACTAAGCACAAAATCAGCTATGCATCCTGAGCATCAAACACAAAGATTATGTATCCTTGAATCCAAAAGATAGAAAACAAGGATATGGCCCAGTTAGACTGACACATAATATAAGTGAGTGCGCGAGTAAGACAGAGAAACTTGCAGACTTTTGGGTAAAGTAACAAATGGCAACTGAGAAAGAATGAACTTTAAGCCTCACGACTGAAATATGTAACTGTTTTCTGTATCTTTCTGGGCCCCCCAGGTGAAAATGGTGTGTGAGTGTCTGCAAGAACACAGTCAAGCTCTGTGCTAGCTTTACATCTTGGTATGTTGAACAGGTGTGAGCCATGCATGATAGTGGTGGCAGTTCATTGTTGTCATACTCTATCATGAATGATGTCTGCTGGACGAGTTGCCCTCATGAGGTCGCCCATGACCCCATGGCCTGCCACATCTGGATGTGGACACCTCAACTACTGACTGAGCAGTGGAAGTAGTGCCACTATGGGAATATGATTGGGCCCAGCCATGTCAGCTAATATCAGATGATGTGGCTGACCTATGCCCACGTGGATGCTGTCCCCCTCCCAGCAGACATTTCATCAAAGACACCGCCCATTCCAGTACGTCATTCATCTGATCCATTGAATCGGCAATACAGTGGAGGCAGTCACACATGTCAGCCTGTGCCACATCTGCAACCCTAAGCATTTCTCTGGAGGACCTATTGGAATGTGCCTGCACCTCCATGATGGCCCTAAACATAGGTAGAGTGGCATGAGAAGATGCACTTAGATCAGGTGGAGGACGGACAGCAGGCCGCCTCTGAGCACCCCTAACAACCCTTCTGCTTGGCACCTCATCCACACTTTGGCTATGGCCAGATTCAACAAGCATTGAAACAGCAGTATCCACACTACCCTAACCAAGTGTCTCGGCCCCTACCTGTCCAATATTTGAGAACTCACTGGAATGGGTTGACATAGGCGTACTGGCTGTGTCTAATGGAATTACAGGGGATGGCTGAATGTTAACTTTAGTGTCAGATTCTACCTCTGCACCCCCCTGTCTGTTTGTGTTTGGCCACCATCGTCATCATTGTCTGCTGGTACTCTGACACCAGGTGGTAAAAATCATACACATCCAGTGTCAGGATCACCTGTGATAATAAGCAACAAACATAGGAAAGAAATGCCTACACTACTGTAGTCCAATATATGCTAACAAATTAACAGTGGTGCCACTATTACAGACAGCACAACAATACACACAACAGTCCTGACACCCACATCAGAGATACGAATAAAATAAATATTTCTTTGAAATTCTTGTCGGTACTGACTTAAAAATGTTTGGATTACCCATGTGCAGATGACTACAGGCTTCCTATGGAGGATGGTCCTGGAAGAAGTTAAGCAAAAGGTAAGGACACCGTCATCAAAATTAACAGTAATATAGGGAGTTTAAACTTTTTTTGCCCTTCATTTTACAGTGAGCTAATCGAAGGAAGGACACTCAGCAAACTCGGAGCTATAATATATAACATTAAGTATCATGTTTTTTGTTTATTTTGCTCTTTATTTCTTTGTTTATAGCAGTTTGTGTACTGTGTATTTTTTCTAGCTAGTTTCACTGTGTGTGAGGTATTAACTGGAAATTGTCCACTCTTATTAAGCATCTGTTGGGTTGTTTGTTTATGATAACTTGTTGCAGTTAAACTCTTTTTTCTAGTGGCTCCTTTAGCCGTTTAAAACTTTCATTTAAAGGCTCACTGCTGCTTTTCAGCTGTGAGTAACATTTCTGCAGTTTGCCACCCTCCCTCCCTGTTGGTATAGTGTTTTTATAGTTGGTGGCTTTGCAGTTGCCCGCCCCTAGTGTAAATTTGATCTGGGACCCTCCTCCCAGGCTAGTGTCATTACCTCATTCTACCCAGTACAGGGAGAGCATTTGAGAAGGCCAATCAGCTTAGTTTCTGCTACTCCTTTCTCTCTTTCCTTTCTCTCTTTCCAAAAAAAAAAAATTATCTGCTTTTACTGAATTTGTGTTTTTTCCTACTTTATTTTGCTTTTGCGTTATCTTAAAAGTACTCAATTGTATTTATTACTGCTTGGTGTAACTCATTCTAAGCCTTTTAGTTTAAGCACCTGGGCTTCAGACCAGTTTTACATTAAGAAGGTTTGTGGTCTGCACTGTAGTGGCAGAACAGGTAGCTTACATCCTTCTAAGTTGGGAACTGCTGATTGAGGGCTCAGTGTCTGTTATTCTAAAAGTGTATTAATTCTGGTTTAAGCACTTGGGCTTGAGGCCAGTTATTTTACATTAAGAGGGTTCGTGTTCTGCACTCTTGTGGGAGGAGAGGCTGGACTCTGTCCTTCTGAGCTGGGAATTTCTGGTTAAAGCTTACAGTGCCTACATATTTGAACTGCTTCTTACTGAAATTGGTACACCTTGTTTGCTGTAGCATAGACTAGATCCAGGCCTGCTGAATCTAGCTTTGTTTGTATAACTTGAGCACTAATCCAGGCATTCTTTAAAGTATTCAGTTGTATTTATTACTGCTGGTAGTAACTTGATTAAAGTGTAGCTATCATTTCTAAGTCTTTTGGATTAAGGACTTGGGCTTCAGACCAGTTTTACATTAGGAAGGTTTGTGGCCTGCACTGTGGTGCAGGACAGGTAGCTTACATCCTTCTAAGTTGGGAACTGCTGATTGAGAGCTCAGTGTCTGTTATTCTAAAAGTGTATTAGTTCTGGTTTAAGCACTTGGGCTTCAGGCCAGTTATTTTACGTTAAGAAGGATTGCGGTCTGCACTCTTGTGGGAGGAGAGGCTAGACTCTGCCCTTCTGAGCAGGGAATTTCTGGTTAAAGGCTTGTAGTGCCTGCATATTCTAACTGTTTCTTACTGAAATTGGTACACCTTGTTTGCTGTAGCATAGACTAGATCCAGGCCTGCTGAATCTAGCTTTATTTGTATGCTTGTTGTTTGTTTATTTCCCTGAAACGCTAATTCCACCTAAAATGCGGCCTTTTAGCACTTCTGTGGATCCCTAGTGATATCTGCATTGCTTACTGTACTTATTTCCTTGTTTCACTTATAAGAAAGTTACTGTTTGTCGTTTTTGCATTTAAGTTACCTGTAACACATTGCATTTAAGTTACCTGGCACTTGCTCACTAAAGCAATTATATAAGTCAGCTCTAAAAAATTAAAAGCACTACACCCTCACAAACTCCCCTTGAGTACCTTGTTCCCCATTGTCCCTTTTTTCAATTATAAAGGAATTCCCAATACCATTCTAGCATGTCCAAAGGTCAGTTGTCGATCTCCTCTCCGGTCCAGCTGGTGAATCTGGGAATCTTGAGGCAATGTTACAACTGCCTCATGTACACAGACAACCCTCTCCTCCTCCCAACAAATTCCAACACATGTGTGAGATGCAACCATATAGCCAAACTGGGGGCTAAGCTCTCTGAACTCAGTACTGGCGTAACCAGTCAGGAGGAGAAGGAAACCACACTCACTACAATTCCAGTCTCACATAGACCTACCACGACAACAAACCAAACACATAAACACACAAAAACATACTCGGAGGCTCTAAATAAAAATCTGCCTAAGCAGCAGAGACCTCCAAAGCAGACACCCAAGCAACCGCTACCCCAAAACAAAACACGTGCAACACATAGCTCACAAAGCCAGTGTGCCGAACAGTCACAGCCCTTAAGGCTAAACAACACACCTGATGCACTTGTAATAGGTGACTCTATCGTCAGGCACACTGACGTACCACTCACCAGGCTGAACAAGGAGAAGGTCACGGTGAGCTGCCTGTCGGGCGCTAGGATCCACCACATAACACAAGCCCTCAGGTCACTCCAAGGCAGGTACAAATATGACTCGGTCATTGTCCATGCTGGTGTGAATGACCTGAGATGTACCTCCCTGGACTACATGGAAAGAGACCTAGAGGAGCTCTCTGAGCATGTAGCCCAGGCTGGTGACCCTGACCTTGAGTAGCATCTTACCCTCACCAAGAATGATGCCACAATATGAAGACAAGATGATCAATTTCAACAATTGGCTTAAGTGTTGGTGTCATTCAAAGGGGATCCAATGCTTGTCAGCCTGGGATGACATGCTCAACAAGCCACAATGCTTTGCTAGGGACGGCTTGCACCTGTCACCCCTGGGCTTTCGGATATTGGCAATGGCTCTTGCTACCCCCATAGTGCCTTTAGGCAAGGCTCAAAAGACAAACCCACCTCCATAGGTATCACAAGGGATAAGAAACTGAGTAATGCTACTCAACGCCAGAAGTCTAAACCTCAAGATGCACGCACTCGAAACTCTCCTTAGCATGGAGAACATTGATATCTGTGCAGTAACAGAAACTTGGTTCAAGGCTCCTGAGAGCACCCCAGCACTACCAGGTTATACCTCATACCATGCTTTTCGGCCCCAAAACTTGGACCGAACCACAAAAGGAGGGGGAGTATCAATATTCGTCAAAGATACCCACACCTCCAGGTTGGTGGCACAGCACGAAGCATCAGAGACTATCCATGTGCAACTAACTGTGGGTAAAACTGCCTTCCAGTTTATAGCCTGCTACAGACCACCCTCCCAAACACAGGAACCCCACTCGGCCTTCCTGAGAATACTGGAAAATATGAAGGTCTCTCCAAACACCATTATATTGGGTGACTTCAACTACCCAAACATAGACTGGGAGCATTACTCTAGCTCCAACACCCTAGCCCAAAGGTTCCTAGAATTTATAAACTCAAATGCTATGGAACAACTTGTTACCACTCCCACAAGAGGGGAAAACATGCTGGACCTGATCATCACCAACATGGGGACACTATGCTCCAGACCAGAAGTGTATCCCTCACTGGTAAGATCAGACCATAAACTAATCTCACTGGATATTCACATCCCAACCCCACCCCCTGCCCAGAAAACCACAATGAAAAACTTCTCTAAAGCAAATTTCACATGCCTCAAAACAGAGGCGAAATCCTTCAAAGCCCCCGGGCCTGTGGAAAATACGGCCCAGACCGCAGAATCCTTTATAAACGCATTCTATGAACACCTTCAGGAATGCATGGATCATGTAATCCCAAATAAAACCAAGACCCAATCCTCCAAAGGTAGACGTCCTGTCTGGTGGACCCCAGCCATAAACAAACTATACAATAGAAGGAGGAAGCTACTACATGATAGAGCAAAATCCCAAAAAGGGAAGGCATCTCTGATCAGTATTAGCAAAAAATTACGGGCACTCATAAAATCGTCTAAGGCCAGCTTCGAGAGAAAAATTGCACAGAACACTAAGGATAATCACAAGGCTTTCTTTAGTTATGTTAGGAACCTGGGTGGGAATTCCCAGATATGCTCAGAATTAGTCCAAAATGACAAAAAATACACCGAGCCCTCAGACATTGCCAACATCCTAGCTGACAGGTTCAGTGCAAACTTCTCCCCCCCCCCCACCAAAAGGGCAAATATCTATCCCAACAGAGTGCTGCCCCCCTGAAATCTCAGATGCTCAGGTAAGAGCCACCCTCTCCAAAGCAAAAAACACAGCATCAATGGGACCAGATGGTGTCCCGGGCTGCGTCCAACATGAACTCCAAAAAGAGCTAAACCCAAACATAAAACTACTGTTCAATCTTAGCCTTTCTACAGGATATGTACCCAAAGAGTGGCGTACAGCAACAGTGGTCCCTCTCCACAAAGGTGGTGCCTCAACGGATCCTGGAAACTATCGCCCCATAAGCCTGACTAGCTTTGTCTGCAAAGCTATGGAAAGGATCATCATGAACCTCATAAATAAAGATATTGGGGACCTACAGACACTGGATCCTACCCAGTTTGGCCTTAAGGGTAGAGCCTGCCTCTTAAACCTGGTCGATTTCTTTGAAATAGTCACCAAGGCCATTGACTAGGGGAAGGTGGTCCACACAGCCTACCTGGGCCTCACAAAAGCCTTCGATACAATACCCCACTCGGGCATTATAGATAAGCTCACCAGCTTAAATATAAACCCCTATGTCACTAGATGGGTTGCAAACTGGCTCAAGGACAGAACCCACATCGTTAGAATTGCTGGAGCCATGTCAGACTCCAAACCAGTTATAAGTGGCGTCCCACAAGGCTCAGTCCTGGGACCTCTCTTGTTCGGTATATATTTCTCAGCGGTACAGGCCAACACGGAAGGACTGTGGCTGACCAAGTTCGCAGATGACTGCAAACTGGGCGCCATAATCAACTCTCCAGCCGACACAAGCATCCTCCAAAAGGGCCTCATAGAAACAGACAACTGGTGCCAGAGCCATGGCCTCAGGTTAAATGCCAAAAAGTGTATAGTCATCCCCTTTGGCAAAAACAAAGTGCCCACAAATTACCACATAGGTAGTAATCCATTAAGTACAGAAGAAGTCATTAGGGACCTGGGGACCCAAGTTGATAGCAATCTCTCATTTGACAACCACATGGCCAAAGTGGTTAGAAAAACATTTTATATAGCCCACCTAATCATGAAGGGATTCACATCTAGATCAGGAGAGGTCATCGTGCCTCTTTACTCATCCCTCATCAGGCCCATAATTGAGTACAATGCCCCTTTTGGGATGTACCTTACCAGACACCTGCAGCAACTGGAAAGACCCCAAAAGTACCTCACCAAGAGGATCAAAGGGCTCAAACAGATGCCATATGCTGCCTGGTTAAAGAAACTCCAGCTCTACTCAGTGGCATACCGCCTGCTCCGAGGCGATCTGTGCCTGACGTATAAAGCCATGTCCAACCCGGAATTAATGGACATGCTGCACCTCAGAAAATCCATATCCCATTGAGCTACGTGCTCGAGAGACTTGAACCTTAGCACTGAAATAAATAGGACTTGCTGGAGGGACAGATTCATAACCCAGAGGCTCCCATCACTCTGGAATAGAATCCCAGTCCAGGTTAGGCAGAGTCCCACATTGACTCTCTTCAAGAGGAATCTTGATGAGTGGATGGGAGATCGTAGGTTTACCCCGGCTATCACTTCTGTGTCACTGTTAGACAGAGGCACAGTATACTAACCTCAAAAAAAGGCATAGCAAAATTAATTTAAAATGGGTGGCGAAAGTCAAACACACTCTGGCTAGGCTTATAAATGCCCTAGGGCAGATAGCCTAGTATGAACCTATGAACCATATGTCCATTAATACTTTTAACAAGAATTTGGATGACATGTCCACCCCAAGCCTGTGTGTAATCAATCGACAACTATCCCCCCAAAAGCAAAAAATTATGTTAAATAGAACTTAAGTATTGCTGTCAGTATTTTATTATAAAAGTTAAAAATTGAGATATGTAAGCATACCTGTAAGCTCCTCTTAGGGCATACTTGTCCTCCCTGAAACAGCAGCACCAACATCAATTACATACTGTTGTGTACTTTCCACTGAGCTCTCTGGATCCCTGACAGTGGACAGGAACTTTTCATTTGTCAGTGGTGGCTTTGAAGCAGCACCCCCCCCCCCTGCTGTAGCCATCCGTTCATGGGCCACTGTAGTTACTTTCCTCCGAGCCAAAGAAATCATGTCAGTGGCCTTATGATGTACCTGATCATATGTCCTGCTCTGGCTACCTACTATGTTTAAATCAGCCACTATCTGCTGCCAAATTTGCATTCTGCCAGACATATCCTTATGTTCCCCTCAAGCAGAAAGTCAACTTGTCACCTAAATGCTTACACAAATAACTTAATTCTCAGGGTCACTGAAGGGAGTTTGCAGGGATTGGGATGCCAGGGTGTCTTAGTCCTAGGTGACGTTGAACACAAAAGAAGGATAATACACAAGTATCACATAAATTAAAGCCCTGCTTAGATATAACACCTAAAATGTAGTGTTATAATTTTACTCACTGGAGAAACAAAAAAGTCAAGCTATTCAGATATAAAAAGGAATTTTATGGTGTAACATATATTACATTCACACACAAAGCAAGGTTGGATCCAAAACAAGGATAGCAATAATAGCAAATTTTGTTTGTGACACCCCTAAAACAACAGGCAAATGGCACATTTTGCTAACGAACATCAGTGAACTGCTAAAAGTGCTGCCAAATAAACTGTCTGAAAAACGTGTACACATTTACCACATGACATTCAATTTTATGCAATTACCAGTCACATCCACTTGTGGCCTGTGCTACTCTAGAGGTGTCTGTGGGCCATCCTAAATTCTAACACCCGGACAATGTACATTAACATTTCACTGAAATAACAATAGAAGAGTATATAGAGAAAAGCAATTGTAACATTAACATTTGTGATGACCATTAATAAAGCTGTGCATCTAAGAAAGTAAAATGTCCTAACAAATAAGCCTATGCCATCAGTAAACTTCTAAGAAATACATATAGATAAATGTAGCATTTGCTAATACATGTATGTACATATGCATATATGTGTGTGTGTGTGTGTGTATGTGTGTATACATATATATATATATATATATATATGTGTGTGTATATGTATGTATGTATAATATATATGTATGTATATATATATAATATATATGTATATATGTATGTGTGTGTGTGTGTATATATACACACACACACACACAAGAATTTTCTTAGTGACTTATGAGCATATCCAGTATATAACTGAAAAATGCAAGCATACCTTATCAAGATCAGTAGTGTTCTGTGCTGATAAATCCCACGTAACATCTTCTTCTGTGTTATCCACATAACAAATCTCCTCACCTTCAGGTTCCCTGGCTACACTGTTCCCTTTTTACAGTGTAGATTCACGGCTGTGAGCATGGAGAATATGCAAATGAGGTGCAAACCTATTAGATTTGCTGAATTCCAAACACATGGCTCCGTGTAGCACATGTAAACACATTGTAGGCACTCCCTCAGTGGTTGTTGCTAATGGATTGCAGCTGTGAAGGATTATTGGTAAGGTGAAAGAAAACATAACAGCAATTCAGATTACCTTACCTCCGGTGGGTGTGTCAGCCAAGTTAGACTTACAAAGTTTAGATGTAAATGTATCAAGGTTTAAAAGTAGGTAAGCAGCACATATTTTAGTTTCTGTTCAGTCGCATCCAACCTCCCCTTCATTTACTGAGACCTGTATATTATTGCCATTTAATATTCTCACACATTTTAAGGACAGTTATACAGAATGCCTTACTGACTGCACGTCTCAGATTACAGATCAGATAAGACAAGAATGAGGAACAAAAGAGAGGCAAGACAGAGCTGCATTTGTGCAAGCAGTAGCCCTAAATGGTTGTTTGATCACGCAGTGCACTACATCTGAAATTAATACATGTACAGACAACTGTCATATGTTTTGTTAATACTCTGGATGATGTTGCATTTGCTTGTATGCACAATGGCTTTCATCCTCTGCTGCAAAGTTGTTTCTATGGCAGAGAGGGATAAGACATCCTTAATGTGTTTTTGAGGTTCACTGGAATGAGAGTTCATATCCAGACCTGTGTAAAAATATTACAGGTGTACCAACATATATTTTTGTTGTCCAAATACCACAAATGGAGGCGAAAATATAAATACCACAGTAGAAAATCATGGACACAAACAGCAGTCACAACAATTTAATTCCAACTTAGTGCTTCGGCACCAAACCTTCAATGAGTACAAATTAATTCACATTTCCATCAGTATTTATACACATATAAAATCAGATTCAATTAAACAATCAATTAAACTATTAATACGCTAAATTACATATTTCCAGTTTACTTCCTTATTTAACCCATGAGGTTCCAAAGTATTGAAAAAAGAAACTTTTTATTTTAAAATGCAACAACTTTTCTTTAATACATGAAACTTCACCCAATGAAACATTCATTTTTTTCCAGGATGCACCCTTGTAAACAATCTGGTTTAGCATTGTGTGCAGTTATAAAATGTTGTCCCAAAGGACTATCTGCTTTACAATTTTTAATGTCCCTTATGTGTTCTTGCATACACATTTTGAAAGCTCTCCCTATTTCTCCTATATAATATAGGTTACAGCTACACCTGAGAGCATAAATTACTTCTTCAGTACCACATGTATAGGAATCTGTAAGAGAAAAGCTGCCACAACATATCTACATACTGAGCACTTTTTACAAGCCATGGTACCTACTTTTTTATTCTTTACTCTAGGGTATATGATAGTTTCAGGTGTTATAAAACAATTCTGTACCACCATGTCACCCAAGTTTCTATTTCTTCTATAAGAAACTTAGGTGACATGGTGATTTTCCACTGTAGCATTTATATATTTTTGCTGTGTTTATTTAATAGATTTATTTTCTCCATTTCTCATAATTTCCCTTTTTTCCTTTTTTTTTAATGCCAGTGTTTTGCAGTGCATGGCTTGATGCAAACAGGGGAAATGGTGAAACACAACAAATGCCATGTTCAGCTTTTTGCATATCTCATTAGCACTACACTTAGCAGTGCATGAACACGGACTAGTGGCACATGCAGGAAGCAGACAGAACACCTGCAGACAGATTGCAGACATTCTAAACGTCAAAAAGGATACATTGTTATAGTTGTTGCTTTCCATTGTACAACACCGCTAAGCAAAGTTACACGGTGGTTGTCAAGCTTCCCCAACAACTGCAGCCATTGAACACATGCAGAGGAAGCTAACGGTCAACAGTTTCAGAATGGATATATTGTATCAACTGTTTCCCATTTTGAACTTTTGATGTTACGTTGTCTATCTCACCTTCATTCTTGCTGGTTGGGTTCGGAGCCGATCCTTGGCTCCGACTCTGCCATCTTCAAAAGCTTGAGAGCTGTTTACTGGCTCGAGGCCCCCCTATATCCCATGATGCCTGGCGCTAGATACCTAGATCTCGTTTGCCGCTTCCGCTGCGAGGTTGTTCTACTGGCTCAGGTCGTATAAAACTTTATTATTATTGTATTTTTCTTGTCTAAACTGCTAGTTGTAGTGTAGATTCAGTCATTAGATTAGACTGTTGCATTGTAGCTACTTTTCTTTAGATTCCGACTGCTTCTCCAAGAAACTCGTTTAAGTTAGAGTCCCCCCCCCCCCTTCTCTCCCTTTGCTTACCTCAGGAAGGTTTTCCCGTTTAAGTTAGAGGATAACCTTTTTCTCTCTATCTCCTCTATATAAAAAAAAAAATCCTTTATTATCACTGTTAGTGTTTAGGGATAGTTAAATATAGTTTTTGTTTGTAGTAGTACTTGCAGTTTGGTTGTGGTAACTGTAGTGTGTAATTCTTAGTGGCTAGTTACTTTAGCCTTTCTGTGTGTGTGTTTCTTGTCCTTGGTTTTCCTCTAAGATGTCCAAGGATCCTAAACCATCCGGATTCAAGAAGTGTGACACATGCTGTCAGAAGATGTCTCTGACAGATGGTTACACTTCTTGTGTTTATTGTTTGGGCGCCGTGCACCTGCAGGACTCTTGCTCGATTTGCCATGCTTTCAGTCCAAGAGTCCTGCAGGAGCGCAAAAACAAATTGATCCTGAGGGGTTTGCTTAAACCTCAAGATTCACTGGCGAAGGCTCAGCCCGTGAAATCTTCCAGGCCACCTAAACCTTCGGCTCCCAGTTTGGAGCCTTTGTTGGGTGAAGCCATACAATCTATCTCTGCTCCAGCTGGAACCGATCTTCCTCCCTCCCAGTCGGCTCCGACATGTTCTTTGGAGCCATCTGAGAGTCGGAAAAGATCCAGGTCTCCTTCTCTGGAATCGATACATTCGGCTCTGAAGTCGCCTCTGCTCCAATCGGAGCGTAGTCATTGCTCATCCCACTCTTCTCGGTCCTCTAGACTTTCGGACCATGACTTGGAAAGAGTGGTCAGTAGGCTGTTAAAATCGCATGCCCTAGCCAAAATGTTGTCCAGCCCCCCTCATCAGGTGTCAGCTTCGTCCACAGCTGTAGATATTCCTCCTCCGACTCATCCTATGAGCTCAGAGCCGGAGTTCGTTGGGGTTCGAGTCATGGAACCGTCGGCTCCGATACCCTCTATGGTTCAGTCATCTGCTCCGATCCCTTCCATGGTACCTTCCCTGGAGGGATCTGGGCGCCGAGACTCCCTCGTCGGCTCCAAGGGGACGAGTGGCATTGGACCCTTGTCTGACCCCGCTGTCCCCCTCGGAGCTTCGGCTCAGGTGAGCTTGGCTCCCACATCTGCCTCGGCGCCATCCCCCTTGGTGCGAAGAGGGGTTCTGGTTTCTTCGGAACCGGAGCCCTCTCTGCATCTGGGCAGGGATGCCTTCGAGGTGATGAGGAGTGTACTGGCCCCCAAGTCGGTCCCACGATCGACCCCATCGACTCCTCCCCCTAGGGTGCCTGCGTCAGCCACTGCCCCTCTTCCAGACCCCAAACGTGGGGATCCAGCACTCCAGGACACCCCATTGGGTGTGTCCTCCTCTTCCGAGGCCTCCCCTGATCATTCAGAGGAGCCACCTCGCTAGAGGAAATGCAAGAGGAAACATGTTTACTCCCCTGCGTCTGTCACATCGGATACCGACTTACAGGAGTCTGAAGGGTCCCCAAGATCCCCCTCTGAAGATGTCTCCTTCTCCGACATCCTTGAGATGCTTAGGCAGAGGGGGAACTGGACTGCCCTAAGCCCTTCCGAGGATGAGTCTGTATTCCTGGACGCGTTTGGATCCCGACCTTCCACCTTCTGGGTGTCTCCGCCTTTCGACCCACTGATGTCTGTGGTGGCTTGTAAGGCGTGGATGGCTCCAGACACAGTGGAACCAACCTCTAGAAGACCTGCCAAATTCATTACAGCACTGCAGGACAAACGGTTCTTGACTAAAGCTGTCCCTGTTGATGCCATGGTGGTAGCGGTGGCCACAAATAAGGAGTTGGCTGAAACTTCATCTGTCCATCCCCCTAACAAGGAGTCCAGGACGATGGACAGATATGGGAATCGGATGTTCTCTTCAGTGACCTTTTCCATGCAGTCCCTGAATTACCTGTGCCACTTTACCCATCTTCAGAGGTGGATCTCCTGAAAGAGCTTGGAGATGCCCTCCAAGATCCATCAGCTGAGGGGGCCCAGGCTAAGGCAGCCTCCCAGCTGGTGACACTTAATTCAGTGTGCAGCCGATGGTGCGAGTAGAGCCGCAGGCACAGGCGTGGCCCTAAGGAGGCACGCTTGGATGCAGTTATGTAACTTTGCGGAACCTTTCAGAGCATCTTTCACCAACACCCCTTTTGATGGTTCCTCTCTCTTTGGATCACAGGTGAAAGATACCCTTACCAGGTGTGAGCAGGAAGGCAAGACTCTGTGTGCCGTAGGAGTCCATTTTTCCACTCCTTCCAGACCATATCCTAAGGGTCAGAAGAGTGGAAAGATGTGGTTCCGGAAATCCCAAGGAGCCTTGCCGGACACACGTGGTGAGTTCCCATCCAGGGGCAGAGGAGGGAACAATAACGGATGCCGCCCTCGCAGCAGAGGGGGTCCGCAAAATCAGGGCAGCAGAGAATCTTTCTCTGAGAAGCCCTTCCAGCATCCCTGAAGGGTTGCCCGGCTGCCCACCTCTGGAGGCAGTCGGGGGAAGATTATCGCTGTACCCAAGAGCCTGGCAAGACATAACACAAGACAAATGGGTACTGTCCGTCATATCCGGAGGCTACAGAATTCCCTTCCTTCGCACCCCCTTAAGGTCAAACAAGTCCCTTCCAGACGTTCCACCCAAACTAAGGGACCAAGCAGTGCAAGAAGTCTCTGCCAAGAAAAAGGGCCATCCAGCAAGTCCCAGCAGACCAACAAGGATCCGGAATTTACTCTAGGTTCTTTTTGGTACCAAAAAAGACAGGGGACTGGAGACCCATTCTGGGTCTCAGCAGACTGAACAGGTCTGTACAAAGTTCCGGATGGTCATGCTACAATCCATTTTGCCCTTCCTGGGTCAGGACAATTGGATGTGCTCTATAGATCTTCAGGATGCGTACTACCACATCAGAATGGACAGACGCTCCAGAAGATTCCTTTGCTTCCGGCTTGGAGCCAGCCATTATCAGTTCAGAGCTCTGCCCTTTGGTCTCATCACAGCCCCCAGGGTGTTTACCAAATGTATGGCAGTAGTTACCACTCACCTGAGACGGCAAGGATTCCAGGTGTTTCCATACCTCGATGACTGGCTCCTCAATGCTACCACCAGACATCACCTTCTGCAAGCCAGAGACTGCACTATCGAGACTTGCTCCAGGCTAGGTATCGCAATAAATTTCGAAAAGTCTGCATGGTCACCCTGTCTATCACCTTTATAGGCGCAAATTTAAATACCAAAGACTTGTTAGCAAGCCTCCCACCAGACAGGGTGTTAGTGATTCATCAGCATGTGAAGGTTTTATTAGCATGCAAAAGAATTCAAGCCAGGTTTGTCCTTCAAACTCTGGGTCTCATGGCAGCAGCGATCATACTTGACCCTCTAGCTTGTTTTCACATGACTATTCTCCAGTGGCTTCTTTTCACCCAAGGGTCCTTCCAGCAGCTTCCCATGTCTTACGTGATTATGATCATGATCCAACATCATAGCAGACAGACTAAGCAGAGCAATTCTCATGCCTCACGACTGGTCTCTGAACCAGGTAATTGTGGACCAAATCTTCTGCAAATGGGGCCAACCTTGCTGCAACCTTTTTGCAACTCCCTTCAACAGCAAGTGCAGCAATTTCTTCTCTCTCCTTCCACTTCCCGGACATTCCCCCAGAGACGCTCTAGTCCACGATTGGCCTCAGGGACTTCTTTATGCATTCCCTCCTTTTCCCCAAATCCTGAAGCTAATTCAGAAAGCTACCATATTGGGTTGCAAAATGATCCTCATTGCTCCTTACTGGCCTCGACAAATATGGTTCCCATTTCTGCATCGCTATCTTCTCGAGCAGCCTTGAACTCTGGACCTAGTTCAAGACCTCCTGGTTCATCAGTCGGGTGGGCTGCACCATTCCCTACTCTCTCTCCAGCTCACGGCTTGGTTGCTCCACTTCCAACTTTAGCCAGGCTTCCAGATATCTCCCCCTCTGTGCGCAAAATCATTTTGTCATCACACAAGTCTATGACTAGAAAAACTTACGCTAGTAAGTGGAAACGTTTTTCTTCCTGGGCAGAGGCTAAAAGTATAGACCCCTTTTCAGCCCCTGTACACTACATTTTGGAATTTCTTGCGCAACTCTTCCATGCTGGGTCTGCTTCCGCTACAATTAGAGTTCAGTTAGCTGCAATTTCAAATTTTCACATAGGCCTGTCGGAAAACAATATGTCTCATAAGCTGTGTAAAGCTTTTCTCAAAGGAACCACTCTGCTCAGGCCCCCAGTGAGAGATCCTCCACCACCGTGGGATCTAAATTTGATTTTGGCTTCTGTAATTTTGCCCCCTTTCGAACCTGCAGCTTCTTGTTCATTGAAGTTGTTATCTTGGAAAACCCTTTTGTGGTAGCTATTACTTCAGCCATAAGAGTTTCGGAACTACAGGCTCTTTCTATCCGTCCCCCCATACCTCGTGTTCCACAATGATAGGGTTGCTCTTAGGACTAATCAGTCCTTCCTTCCGAAGGTGTCTTCAGAGAGTAACTTGAATCAGTCCATTGACCTTCCTGTGTTTTTCCCTAACCACTCCAATAGGGCGGAATACAAGTTGCATCAGTTAGATGTTCACAGGCAGCAATGCTTTTATTTACATAGAACCAAGGACATTAGAAAATCAGATCAACTTTTCCTATCTTATGCTGTAGGTAAACAAGGTCTTCTGGTCTCCAAGGTAACCTTATCCAGGTGGTTGACTTCTATCATTACATTCCTATATAAACTGAGGAATAAAGAATTGCCAGTTAAACCAAAAGGTCACTCCACCAGAGCTTTAGCTACTTTGGTGGCCTTTCAGGCTAGGTTACCCATGGAATCTATTTGTGCTGCGGCTACGTGGGCCAACCCACATACTTTCATTTCGCATTACAATTTGGATTTGGTTTCCAGGAGCAGAGCTGATTTTGTTTCCACTGTTCTGAAGAGTCTTTTCCGATGAGCCACCCAGGATTTTAGGAGCTAGGGACGCTGTCCCAACCAGCAAGAATGAAGGTGAGATGGACAACTTAACATAAAGAAGTTATGTACCTACCATAACGTTCCATGTTGGTTGTCTTCTCGCCTTCTTTCTTGCGACCCACCCTCCATCCCCCTATCCTAGTGGACCAAGAAGAGTTCTTCTTGATTTTTCACTGGCTGAATCTTCGGCTATTCCTTTCTGACTAGTAGTCTCTCCAGTAGGATTTATGCATTCTAGGATAGGATTAGTTTATTATTATGTCTGTAGTTAGACTTACCAATCGAGATCTGGGTATCTAGCGCCAGGCATCATGGGATATAGGGGGGCCTCGAGCCAGTAAGCAGCTCTCGAGCTTTTGAAGATGGCCGAGTCGGAGCCGAGGATCGGCTCCGAACCCAACCAGCAAGAAAGAAGGCGAGAAGAAGACAACTAACATGGAATGTTATGGTAGGTACACAACTTTTTTTTTTTTGGCAACTGTACCCCTAAGAGTTGATTGATTAGTCAGGATTGGGAGACACATTTAGACAGTAATCAACCTTTGACCATCACTTGGTAGTGAGGACATAAGTTCTACATTGTGCAACTTATAAACAAATGTATGGCATCTATGTCCAATGAGGTTGTCATTCCACTGTGGCACTCATCAGACCTATCATTGAGCACAGTACGCATTTTGGTATGCACTTAGACAGATCCCACATTTGGAATGTCCGTAGAGGTTCCTCACTAAAGGAAAACAGTGCAAAAATAACATGTTCTGTGCAGACCACCTCAAAGTCCTATAACTGTGTTCTGTCACCGAAAGGTTGTTAAGTGGATAACTATGCCTGGCATACAAGGCATTTTCGGACACCACTCTTGTGAATCTCCTGCATATCCACAAAACAAACACTGCCAGAATTACCTGCTATAAATATTTAAAACTTGCCTGTCATGATTTCCAAGATAACTTCACATTGAGTAATAGCTTCACTCTAGCTCTCCCAGTGAGTAACAGCTTCACTTTTTAGCTCTCCCAGTATGAAAACAGAAGCTCAACAGAGAAGGCCAGTAGACGTTTGTGCTTATGGGTAAATATCGGTAACTAACTAGTAAGTGTACTGCCTGGATGCCAGGGGAAAAAAACAGAGCACCTGGTAAAAACTCAGCTACAAAATGTGAGGAAGAAAGTTATGCAGTTGTTCAGCAAAATGCAATGCAACCTCCAGACATAACTTCCAGTAACCTGCAGGAAGATATAAGAAAACTGCACACACATCTGGTTAAAATGAATGAAACGCTGATTGAGTATAGCAACACAAATAACAAAAGGCTGGAAAAAATGGAAGAAGCTTTAAATGGATATTCAGATGAGGTGATAAAGCTGCAAAAATCAGAAATTGAGATGAGGAAAAAGCTGGCTGAATATTAGACTGCTCAAGAAGAGCTGTTTCGAAAAATAGTAAAATTATAGGGCAGAGCACGTAGGGAGCACACAGCTGTACCAGAGAATCTATAGGGAACAGACTGCATTAATTTTATGAAAGCACAAATGAGCGCCGAACTGGTATTCCACAGCAGGAGTTGTTAGTTGAAAGGGCACATTGTGTGTATACTCCAAACCTGGCTATGAGAAAGCAACCTAGAGGCAATTCTACCAGTAGAAGGAGTTGATTTTGATAAAACTGTAGCAGAAGGATAAAATACTAAAAGTATGAGACAGGAGAGTGTTTGTGGAGAATGATTACTCACTGTACATGGTGGCAGAAGAGGACTAAGTTCTTTTCACTATTCAAGGAATGTCAAGATGCAGGTGTGAGATTCAAACTGCTGTACCCAGCTGTCTTCAAGTTATTCTTCCCAGAAGGGAAAGAATCATTTTTGATATGGTACATGCTGAAGAGGAAATAAAAAGTTTGTCCAACAAAAAGTGAGCTGTGAACTAGGAGGTTCTGCTTCTTGTCCCTTTTTTAAATTTCTAGTCTCCCACCAGGACACAAGTGCTCTTCAGCAATTGCATTCTGTTTGCTGAGCACACTCAAGCAAATCTGCAGTCTGCGGCTACTCCTCCACCTATATAGTATAAGAAGGAATCAGTACTGCAAAACTAAACAAGGATATACATTTTGAGCCTTAAGAGCAGGGTCAGTCCACCCAGACATTCTGCTTGTATGTTTTATGAGAGTGAAGCTATTACATTAGCAGTATTTCTTAGTAGTTCTCAGCGTGCTAATAAAATTGACTGTTGTAGCCTTGTGCCCCCCCCCCCCCCAGCTAGTGCAGTAATCCTAGCTGTCCAATAGACGGCATACATTTAATTCAGATCCCTCTGTGCTTTCTGCCTTAGTTTGTATCACTTGGAGGCCCACCTGTTTATTTGCATCTGTATACATTCTCCTTCATTGTTAATGCATCTCTACTCTAATCTGTGCACAAACTGGTTACTAATCAGCAGGTCAATGTGAAGACACACTCCCAACCTTAAACTTTGCTGTCTCTTCTCTCCTTCACTTTACAGGCAGTTTGAATTCTTACTTACTCCCTCTGAGGCCTTCACTGATAGTTTTCCACTGATTGCCTCTCTGGTTTCTTTGCATTCCACCTGGTTTCCACCCCTTGTGCTATCTCCCTCCTCCAATACTAAGTCTATATTAGAATCCTGCTGAGCATGGAGCCATCTTTAAATTTCTAGTCTCCCACCAGGACACAAGTTCTCTCTAGCAATTGCATTCTGCTTGCTGGTAAGCCATTAGACCTCAGGAACTTGTTTAAAGTGTTCAGATTTGTAAAGTAATACTTACTTTTTACTCTTGTCTTGATGGGATCTGACCCGCTCTGTTCGCCCTCGCTAACGCTCAGGCTCTCTCCACTCCCCTGCCCCCTATTCCCTCCCACCCCCACTACCTCTACATTTATAGTAATCACACCCACAGCTCACTCTCACATCACCTCCACCAATCACAGCTCCTCAAGTCAGATCACATTATACCACACCAACTTGCTCCACACAAAATGCTCCCAATCACTCTCATTCACACTAGGCATTTTTACATCACCCACACACTACTTACCCATCCACGTATAGTGCAACCCTATAATTCCTATTCAGACCCCCCCACCTAGAAACAACTTAAACGTTATAAACATGACTGTCACACAACTAAGTCTAGTCTATCTTCTCATAATTTTTTATAACACCACAAGTTATCAATCTAGAATATCCCTAAACTTAGTAGCACAACACTACGTTATGCACTCTCATATGCAGACACCACACATTATAATAATATCTGCCCACAGTTGTTCAAGAACTACATAACTGACCAGTTCAGAACTAAACACATATGCTCTTATTCCTACTCCAAAAAACACAATAATTTCTCACACTCCTCACCAAACTCCAACATCTGTATCACCATTTTAATACCAGGCTCACCATAAGTGGGGATATCCACCCCAACTCAGGCCCAAATCCATCCTGTCCAACACAAACTGCTTCAAAACACAAATGTCAGAACAAAACACCACTCACTATCTTCATCCCTGGGCAAATCAACAACAGCAGCAAAACCAACCATCTTTTAATGCTAAATATTAATATTAGAAGTATCAAAAATAAAATACCTGAACTCCAGGCCACAATAGCACACTACACCCCAGACATAGTTGCTTTAACAAAACCTGGCTAAATAAAAACATATCTAACTCAGAAGTTCTCCCTACCGGCTACAATATCATTAGACAAGACAGACCACTTCTTAAAGAGGATGGAACTGCCTTACTGTACAAGTCCAACTTAATTGTATGTCAGTTACCAAACTCCTACCCCAATAATTGGGGCATACTTATCTCACAACTTCAACTTCACCCTAAAAAGGTCATCACCATAATTGTGATCTATATTCCACCTGGTAATACACCTGCTAGCCTTGAAGACTTCTTATCCTGGTGTTCTTCCACATACTCACAAGAAACCCTTATTCTGGGGGATTTCAACCTAGATTGGTTCACCTGCATATCGGAACCACCAAGTAATCTAATAAATCTCCATGGCTACCAGCAGCTAGTCCAAATTCCAACTAGATGTGATAAAAAAAAAATCTAAAAAGGAATCCATCCTTGACTGGGTCCTAAGTAACAACCTCACATTGTACCCCCATGCAGGCAGTCTCCCAGACAATTTAAGTGACCACAACATAATATACTTTATATGTAGTAGAACAAGCATATGCAAAACCACTAACTATATATCCACTAAACACAAAAAAATTCTCTCCTGAGGTCCTCCATACTTTACTCTGTAACTGTGACTGGACCCCCCCCCCCCAAAAAAAAACCCTCCCACTTGACCAGACTGTAGCATGTTTCAACAAAACATTTCTACAACACCTAGACACTGTTGCTGAATTGCGCAAAATTAAGGTTAGAAACTCTACAAACCCCTGGCTCAGTAAAGAAGCCAAACAAATCCTCAAGTCCAGAGACGCTGCCTGACTTTGCTATCAAAAAAACAAAGAAACACAAAGCCTAACTAAGTACCAAGAAGTACGAAACCGTGCAAAAAAATGCATTAGGCTGGTCAAAAAATACTACTACACAACATTACAAACTAAATACCAACACAGCCCCCAAACGTTTTGGAAAAATGTAAACCAGCTACTAAAACCCACCCAAAAGGCTACCCCCAAACCAACTGCCCCTGACACTAAAGTTCCCATCAAAACACAATTCAACTCCCACTTTGTGAACTCAATTCTATCTTTAGTATCGTATGACAGTTCCTTCCTCACTATCCCCCCCAACACAAATAACACTAATACAAGCTTTACCCTCAAAACAGTTTCCACCACTTCAATCAAAAGCATGCTCTCCAAACTAAAAACCTCATCAACAGCAGCCGACCTACTCCCCAGCTATTTCTTGAAACTCACAGCAGATGCTATTGCTATCCCAATCTCCACTCTCATAAACAGATCAGTTGTTGAAAACTATGTGCCCAATCTCTGGAAAATATCCTATGTTACACCCATACATAAAGGTGGGACCCCCACTGAACTTAATAACTACAGACCCATTGCTTTACTCTCCCCCCTGGCCAAAATCCTGGAAAAATGCATCCATACCCAGATGCTAAAATATCTCCTAGACAGCAACATCCTGTCACCTACTCAACATGATTTCAGACCTGCCCATAGTACCACTACAGCCCTCCTCTGCTTCACAGACACAGTAAACCGTCTCAGAAATGAAGGCCTGCTGGTGTCAACTCTTTGTTTGGATATGTCCAAAGCATTTGACACAGTCTCACACGAAATCCTGCTAAACAAACTAAACCAATATCACCTATCAAATTCCACTCTTACCTGGTTCCAAAGCTACTTAATTGACAGGTACCAAGCTGTGAAATGGGAAAATTCTCTCTCTCTCCTCAGCTGCTCATAACTATAGGAGTCCCACAGGGTTGTATCTTAGGACCACTACTATTCACAGTATTCACAAATTACCTCCATACATCCACACAGCATGCATCTATCATTCAGTATGCAGATGACACTACCTTAATCTGTGCTGCACTAAACATTCCCACCCTCCTGCAAACAACTCAGCTAGCATTCTCTGACATTGAAAACTACCTTACCAAAGCCCAAGTTATCCTCAATCCAAAGAAAACTCAGCTTATGATTATAACCAGTTCTAACTAAAAACACTAACAGTCAATTCACTATCTACTCCACAAATGCTCCAGTGGCACAGGCTAAGCTATTGGGAATAACCATAGACTCCCACCTAAAATTTGATAAGTCATCTCAACTAAAAAAGTACATGCCAAACTGGGATCACTCTACCGTATCAAACCATTTCTTACCAACAACACAAGGTCAGCCATTGCTCGCTCCCAGCTTCTATTCACCCTACTCTATGCATCTCCCATTCTGACTAATCTCAACAAAACTGAACTAAGCAAAATGGAAATCCACTATAACAGAATTGCCCACTTTGCTGCAAATTGCTCATATAGAACTCATCACTGTACTGCTTTGAGACAGCTCCACTGGCTTGAACTGCCCAACCTCCTAACCTACAATCAGCTGTGTCTCTGTCATTCTATTACCTCCCCAATAAGTGTCCTGCCCTCAAAAACCTAGTACAACATCACTCAGCCAAAAGGCCTCTTAGATCATCAAGCAAACTACTACTAGAAGTCACCAACAGCTACAATAGCTTTGGAAATGCACTATATAGTAGTTCAGTGGCTAAAACATGGAACTCTGTCCCCACTAGCATTCAGAACACATCATCCAAAGCCTCCTGTAAAGACCTTATCAGGCAACATTTCAAGCAGAGTTGGTAGTGCCACGATTGCTCCCCAGGCTAGTGAAAGCGGATAAGGTACACATACTAAACCTAGAGTACTTGATAATAGTTTTCAGTCTTACTCACAAACACTGGCTAATCTACAATATATGTACTGTACCTGTGTACTATGTATGTATTCTACCTATGTTCCAAATTTCAGCTGTACACCACAAATCTATTAATTATCTTTATTTTTAAATTAGTATTTTTTTGTTTGTTCTCTCCACTGTAACTGTTGATGTGCTGCATACCACTGTAAAAACATGTCTTTTGTAATTTGTGTATATACTGATCATGTCTGAATAACTAAAGGTATCTGTAATTTTTCTGTGTAGAGCTTTTCTCCCCGGCCTCTGCTGAAAAAGGGCCTTTTCGGCTCAGTCAGACACCCCCGGTTAACAAATGTAAAATAAAAATAAATAAAATAAAATTGTTCTTCTGGTAATAAAGACCACAAAAGAGACTGTACCTGTGAAACCTTTTCCACTGTTTCAATGAAGAATGTTGGAGAGAATATAGGGACTATGAGAGTTGTCTAGAAGAATTGAAGGTACATTGGAAATGAAGAGGAGACAGGATTTGGGAGCTGGAGATGAACAGTAATAAGACCAGTAACTTGAATGTGGGATGGGATTTGATGGGATTTGTGAAATATGACTGAAACAGGAATATCTGCAAATATTAGACTTTTTCAGAATTTGTTGGACTTGTGAGGGATTCTAAAGTGTATACCTTACTTCATGTCATTAATGTTCAGAAAAATGCTTTGAGGAGGGGAAGAGAGTGGAGAAAGTTAACTAAGTAAATAAAACATTTTTTCTTAGTAGTACTGTTTTTGTGATGTATAGCTTTCTTTGCCTACTATAAAGTAAAGTATTCTCAGTTATTTTTAAGTGTAATGGAGATTGTAAGTAGGTGCCTCTGTTCTTTTTTTCCCCTTTCTTTTTCCTTCCACTCTTTCTTCCTGTTCAGTTTTAAGAAATTATCAAACACAGATCCCCTGAATCTGGATAAAGTAACCAACACTAAAAGTATAATATTCCAAAGAAGCCAACAACTCTGAATACACACGGCAAAACAACACTAAGTAGTAAAAATATAAAACATGTGAGCGCTTTCACAGAGTCCTCTCTGCTTCCTCAGACATACTACAGTAACTGCTGCTCTTGTTTAAATAATGATACATCTAGGTCATATCCAATCAGTTAACAGCATCTTGATTAAATAAATAAAAGTTAAAGGCATACACTATACAAACACTATAAAAACAAACAATCATGTAAATAGTGAACTGAAAATATATGTAAAAAAACTGTAAAAACATGCTCTATAAAATGGTAAAACTGTAAAATATATGTACATATATTAGAAGATGTGACCAGACATCATAATCAATGTTTCAAAGCCCTCTTCATAAGAAAAGGTTTACTATTTAGTCCAGGTGGTCTGTCAACCTGAAGCCTAATTGTCCATTCTTGTTCTGAGACTTCGGTCTTGTTGTTCATGTTCCCACCTCTTTTTTTATCTTGTATGATATGTAACACTAGAAACATGAAGGTGTGTGTGGCTCCCTCCTTTATAACATGCATCGCTAACACACTTGTCTCTTTTTTTATTTTTAATGTCCCTTACATGTTCTAGGACTCTGTCTTTGAGTAGTCAATTAGTTTTGCCTACGTAGTAGGCTGGGCATTTTGTACAGAAACCAAAGTATACAACATTCTTACTATAACAGTCTGTATAAAAGCGTGTATCAATGCTGAACTTTCTAGTCGGGTGTGTATACTGCCCCCCTCCAAATATGAAGGGGCAGGCTGTACACCTTCTACATGGAAAGGTACCTAGCCTATCAGACCTTGCATAGTGGTCTCCATTTAACTTCTTATAGCACAACTGTCTTTTTAATGACGTTGTTTTTGAAGTAAACGATGGTGTAGCCCCTATAACACCTTCTAGTTCATCCACATTTAACAATATGCCCCAATTATTTTTAATTGTATCACAGACTGTACTGATATTACTTGCAAATGTTAATGGAAAACGTAATACATCATTTTCTGGATTCCTGGTTACTGTGGTACTGGTGGCATAGTTACTTTGGTTATCCTGGTTGGTTCTCGTCCTATCATAATAGGGCTTGTACCTCTCTCTTCTCTCATTCCAAGCCACTTTTATTTGTTTGTCTATATCTCTGGCTTTATATCCCCTGTCAATAAATTCATGTTTTAACAGAGTAAGTGCCTGGGACAAACTATCATCATCATTATATAGCCTCATGCATCTAACTATTTGTCATTTGATCACATTGGTTTTAGTGTAGTTAGGATGCATGCTACTACTATGTAGAACATTATTCTTTCTATTGGGTTTCCTGTACATGGAGGTATGAATATAATTGAGTGCATCTCTTGTAACTTTTACATCTAGAAACTTTATTTCTCTATTTGAGTATTTGTATGTGAAATTCAAAAAGGGGGTAATGGTATTAATGAAATTTAGAAATTGCTGCAAGTTTTCTTCGTTATCATGCCACAATAGAAAAATATCGTCAACAAAACGTTTGTACCATATAATAGACTTAGCAAAAAGGTTGGCGTGGCTATGGGCACTGCTTGTGCCAGTAGCTACGCCAACCTAGCACTTGTACAATGGGAAACTGAGAACATGTTTTATATTTGTACTACTTTGTATTAGTGTTGTTTTGCCATGTGTATTCCAATGAGTTGTTGCCTTTTTTGGACAGTCTTAAGAAATGTAGGCACTGCAAAGAAAAGAAAAAAAACAAGCCTGGTTAAAAGAGCATGACAAAAGAAAAATGAATGTGCTTTGTCTCATACTTGCATGGGGGGAATGACTAGATTAAGGACCTTAGAACGATTTAGCAACATGTTTCAAGAGAAATCAACTAAATGAAAAATAATATTGAGTATTATGAGGCTTTTTTTTTCTAGCAAGCTAATGTATATTTAGTAGCAATTTTCTGCATCTGGCCCCCATGTCCATGGAAACAATCTGATAAAGAGAAATTGACTGACTGGTTCTCATGTCTCAGGGGAAACAATCTAATAGAGAACTTGGTTACAGTGTGGTGGAGGGTGATTGGCTGGGGAAAAAAAAGAAAAGAGAAACTGGCTAGGATATAATGTTCTCTGAAAGCATTTATGTGGTTTCCCAGCTGGTCGAACTGTAAAGATGAGACAAAATCAGTTAGCACTTGGAATCACAGGCTGCACCGTGCATCTTAGCATGGATAGTCTTTCTTTTAGATTAACTCAAGTTTGAGAGTGTGGCTGTCAGCTTGGGCCATTTGCTCCTATTAGGAGGGTAAAACTTCAATATTTGAAGATGTATGTGGTTTTGTGTGTTAATATTAAATTAATTGGTTTTGGGGTGGAGTATTTTTTTCTTTTTTAAAGGCTTTCAATATGACAAAAAGTTTTGTAAGATGTGACATAGGCTCAAATGGATATGACTAGAAACAACTAACATAAAGGTTCAACCTACCAGAGTATGCATGTAACACAAAAGCTGGAACTAGACATTTAACAAAATGGTATTCTACATAAAAGGTGGGAATAATAACTTTTTAATACAATGATGCTTTCTGTATTGTCTTTAAATGTCCGTGGTCTCACAGATAAATACAAAAAGGAAAGCATACTGAACTATATTAAAAACTGTAGAGTGCAAATAGTGCAAATAGTTATAGGAGACGCACTTGGAATGAACTGAACATGTGAATTTGATAAAGAAAGGTTTTCAGGATGGTTATTCAGCAGAATGTCTGGGACGAAGGAAAAGAGGAGTACATGCGTTAATTGCAAGAGGAGCTCCAATAGTGATAGATGAGGATAAAAAAGATAACGGCAGATTTGTAATGCAAAGGGGCTAATGTCAAGGGAAGAGGATTACACTGGCATGTATTTATATTCTACCTAAAACTGCTATAATGAAGCTTAAGAAAATTCTGGGAGAAATAATTAGTTTTCAGCAAGAAGTATTACTTGTATATAGCGACTGGAATTTGACTTGCAGCAGTGAAGATGTGTCTGGGGGGCCCAGAAGAGAAAGTATAACAAAGGAGGGTAAATTTTTTAAGACATTTATGAAAGTATTTGGCATGGAAGATGTGAATTCAGTGATAGAAGTTTGGAGTGAATTTACATATTATTATTCCCCAAGATATAAAAACTGGGCTGGGCTAGACAGAATTTACATTTCACAGGAATGTGTGCATTTAATTGAAGATATTGGCATGTACCCAATAACTATTTCAGATTGTGCCAATAGTAACTAAGATAGAAACACAGGGTAATGAAATAAACCCACCTATCTGTTGAAAAGAGAGGAATTTAAGGAAAGGGTTGTGGAGCTTATTCAGAACTTATTCAGAAGGTATTCAAGGGGATAGAAATTGTTTCTGAAAGTTTAGCTAGGGAGTGGGATAAAATTAAGATGGAGTTTAAAAATATGGTGGAAATAACAGAAAGGGAGCTATGGATAAGACATATCAATAATTATTCAGAGTCACTGATAAATGTTAAACTATTGCAGAATAGGGAGAATCTCACAATAAGAAGAGGAACAACTGCAGAATGCTAAGCAGAAAATAAGGGATTACCTCAGTAATATGCACAAGTTCAGAAAGACTGGTGTTAAGCAACTGTTTTTTGACAATAACACTAGAGCACAAAAACTTAGCGCAATGACTCGGGCAATGGAAAGTAGAAAGAGCTGTCGCCAAGTTTAGAGGGCCTATAACAAGGAAGGTGACGAGATCCTGTTGTGATATTAGAAATATTTTGGAAATTCTATGAAAGTCTATATAAAGCAGAGAAATATGGAAATCAGGAAAAGATACAAATGGAAATGTTTATGGAAATATTAAATATGCCAAGGTTAGAGGTAGATGAGGCTGAATTACTAATGATTAGGATAGGAGGAGATGAGATTAAAATTGTGATGTATAACCAATCTACAGGAAAGTCCCCAGGAATAGATAATATTCCTGTTGAAGTTTAGATGCTAGGAGGGAAAAGATTTGGAAGGTTTTTGTTTAACAGTATTTTAATTGGAGAAGTACCAACATCCTGGAAGAAAGCAGTGGTAGCTGTAATATCTAAAAGAGGGTAAATATCCATCAGATCCAGGTTCATATAGGTCCATTTCAATACTAAACTATGATTACAAAGTGTTCTTATGTATAATGGCTAAAAGAATGACAAAAGTAATGCCAAAATTTATAGATATGGATCATTGTGTTTTTTTGGAGGGAAGGCAAACATTTGACAACATTAACAGAACATTGATGATCCAGAAGGAAGCAGAATGCAAGCAAATACCATAGTTGTTGGTGGGTCTTGATGCAGAGAAAGCATTTGACAGAGTGGGCTGGGACGTTGTGAGCAGGGCAGTGGAAGCATTTGCATTTCCTGAAAAAATATAAGGTTGATTAGGAGGATATATGAGGGATCGGAAGCAAAAACTAAAGTGGGTGGGGTCCTCTCTGATAATTTCTGCTTGAGCAGAGGAACCAGGCAAGGGTGTTCTCTTTTCCCTTTATTTGAATTATATTTAGAGCCACTGGCAAAGAAAATAAGGGACTCAGAAACTCAAGGATGTAATTGGTATGGTAGTCAAAAGCTGGCTCTGTTTGCAGATGATGATGTATTATATCTGACTAAACCAGAAAGAGACATTAGTGTTGTGGAACATTTTGAGACATTGTTCAAATCTTTTTAGTTTACAAAATTAATGAAGCTAAAACAAAGGCAATAGTTACGTACCCACATATTTATTGGTTCAGCAATATCCATATTTATGGGGACATGCTAAAATGAAGTATTTAGAAATATGGATTAAAAATGATTCTGGTATGGCAGCTAAGGATATATTAAAAGTGACTAAAAAGATAATACAAAAACTGAGAAAATGGAAGCGTTGTTGTATGGATAGTAAGATACAAGTGGTTAAAATGTTTTTAGTCCCATTAGTCTTCTACACAGGTCAGGCATTTTTTTTTAATCAACCAGAGAAGGTGCGGATAGCAATTAATAAAGAGCTGAAGGACTTTCTGTGGGAGGGGAAGATGGCGAGAGTCAAGTGGAATAAGCTGATTCTTCCAGTAGAACAGGGCGGATTGAGATTACCTGATATTGAAGGGGTATTTCAGAGCTACACAGTTAAGGCTCCTGTACCTAGCACAAGCAGAAAACTAAACTATAATTCAAAGTGGAAACGAGTGATGATTAAACAAGGGGGAAGCCCAAGAAACGAGGAGAAACTGGGATTTTGGATGAAGGCATTTAAGGAGAAATCATACAGAATATGATAAAGTAGCAGAAAGTATTCTAAGAACTAAACCAACACAGGAATTCAGAAAGGAGATTCTTCTGATAGGGATTACTGCAATTAGGGATATAGACAATAGGGCCTGGAATTTATTGGAGAAAACTGGCAAAGGAGCCAAAGTATTGGGAGCAAATAACTAGAAAGGGAAAGATGACAGAATGGGAAGACTCTAAGAATTTATTTGGACTGCAGGTTAGAGATTACCTTCCCTATCAAGGACTGATATCAGAGTATAGGCAAAGGGAAAGAAATGGGGGGGGGGGGGTCCTAAACAAAAGACCAGCAGTGGTAGAGTTTTTAGTAGAATCTAGAACAGAAGTTGCCATTAAAAAAAGGAATCATTAGTAGAGCATATAAAATATTGCATGATAACTATAAGAATCCATCAGTGGAGGTTAAAAAAGATTGGGAAGAGAGACTGGATAATCAATTTACAAAGAAACAATGGGAGGATATATGTATGGCACACAAATATGCAACAAAATCTAAAAGATTTACAATTTTTACATAGGTATATTTTTACCCCAAGCAGACTCCAGATAATTTTTCCTCAGGTAGACAGCAAATGTTGGAGATGTGATGGGAGGAAAGAGGTAATTTGGAACATATTTTCTGGGAGTTCAGTGAATTTGTGGACTTCAAGGATTCCCTGCGGGAGATCCTGGGTGAGGAGATTGATCTGATGAGGGAGATGATTTTTCTGAGCTATTGTATAGAATCAGAATTGCCTAGGCATAAGGCCTTGGTGTGTCTAATAATGGTCGCTGCCAAAAAAGCAATTACTAGAAAACGTAAATCAAAATCTAAACCAACTGTACTAGAAGTACTGAATATAGTAACAGAAATAAAAACAATTAGAACTGAGGTCTTTAGAAAAGGATAGGAGCAAACTACATAGAAAAAAATATGAATTTTAGGAACAACACATACAAGGGAGGAATGAGGTTTAAAAGGTGGCATGATTTAAATGAGCAATGTAATGTTTGTCAGAAAAAGATTGGGTAGATTTTAAGTGGTATATAATGTTGACAACTGGGAGTGCGTCAGTATGGTTTGTGACTTAAAATGCTTACAATTAGGTTTCTGTTGGTGTGGTTTGTTTTCATTTATATAAATGTATGATTGCCTATATAGTAAATGATTGTTTAATAAAGGTGTTTCTTTAAAAAAATGTTGCTTAGGTTATATGATATAAAACAATATATGTGAAGTAAAATGACTTATGTTGACTATAGTGTGGTTACTTTTATATGAATGTAATGTTGCTTAGGTTATATGATATAAAGTAATATATGTGAAGTAAAATGACTGTTATGTTGACTATAGTGTGGTTACTTTTATATGAATGTAAATTTGCCTATGTCACAATTGTTAATTCTATAAAGGTGTTTGAAAAAATACATACAGCGGAAGAATGAGGTTTAAAAGAAGGCATGACTTAAATGAGCTATGTAATGTTTGACTGAAAATGGGTAGAATATAAGTGGTGTATGTTTGCAACTGGGAGTGTGTCACTGTGGTTTGTGATGTAAAATGCCTGTGACTAGGATTGTGTCTGTGTGGATTGTTTTCATTTATATAAATGTATGATTACCTGTGTCATAAGTGATGGTTTAATAAAGATGTTTCTCACTTAAAAAAGGCAGGAATTGAATAATTACATGTTGTGTAGGTTATATGATATATAACAATATATATTCATAGGTTCATACTATGCTAACTGCCCTTGTGGACCATTTTAAGTCTAGCCAATTACCCCATATGAGAATCAAACCCTGCAATTTGCGTTTGTAAGGTAAACACATTCACCATTGTGCCAACCTCCCACCCCCGTGATTCTGTGTCAAAGATTTTTATGAGAGTGCAAGCATATAAAAGCATAACAGAAGGTGGCCATCAGGTAACATAGTAACAATTATACTAGCTATACAAGAAGTAAAATACAACAAGGAAAAACATGGCGATTTTATTAACTTACTTCAGGTCTCCTTAAATACACAGATGTGTATGTAGTATTACAATCACAATCTTCTCAGCTGATGTGAAGTATAATGTTTGTAAACATGAACTTGTTAATACAGTTTGCTTTTGTATAACTGAAGATTTACCTGTGTCACAAGTGATAATTCAATAAAGGTGTTGAAAGAAAGAAACTTGCCTGTCATATAAATAGGACCTGCTGGAGAGACGGGTATGTATCCCACAAACTACCCAGTCTCTGTTTCAGGCTCCCCATCCATGCCAAAGAGAGTTCTTTCCTCACCCAGTTTAATTATAATATGGACAACTAGATGAGGAACTGGCATTTTACCCCCAGTTTGGCACCTATGTCTCTAATGGACACAGACAGCCTCTAAATGGTTTATCTCCCAAGCCTCTGCTTGGACGTGTTTAATTTCCCAAGCCCCAGCTTACACTACCACCAGCACCAGAACTTATCTGAGATTTGGGATGCATGGCTAGACCTAAAAAGGCCTCATTGGTCCTTGGCCTAGTACAAACCCCTAAACCTATGGTATATCAGTGTGATGTGTGAAGAAACCAGAGCACCAGACACCAGCCAACACAGACACAGGGAGGATATTCAGCATACCTTTCAACTTCTTACAGCAAGAAATCTGGACAAAGCCATAAATAAAAGTGGGAGAAATGTCCAAAAACGTAGGGACAATTTTTAAATATTGCTTTTACAAACTTTGAAAGCTAATAGAATAACAGGTTTTGCATTGGGTTGAATTTTCTGAAAGATATGAAGTGTGAAACTCAATTGTCTGTTATTTTCTAACTTCAGTCTTTAATGTTTACCAATAATTTGCCAGAAAACCACAATTTTATGAAAACTGAACCAAAAATGAGGCCAAAATCTGGACATTCTGCGAAAATCTGTACAATTGAGAGGTATGAATGCAGCTATCATTACAGAAGGCATCCTAGATAAGAAATGAACTGCAGAAACAAATTCTGTGTAGACAACAGTGCTAACTGCTGTGCCACTGTGCCTCCCATGTGTTACTTGAAGGTATGAATATTCAGTTCACTTACCATTTTAGTGAGTAGCATCTTTTTTTTTCTGGCCATCATGTGTGTTGAATCAGGGAGCAGCTTCTGTAATCTGTATCAGAAGGGAGCTTTTACTTTTCTGTTTGTCAGCATTGATAGTAGGGGTGTCTCTGATTTTGGTAGTCTCATACAGCAACGGTCAAAGAAACTACAGACATTCATTGCACAGAAGTTTTTTAAGGTAGGAAAAAAATCTTGGCTTCATTTCTTATATCTTGGAAAGCCTGTTGTTGTGTAAATGTTAGGGAGGTATTGGTGGTGTACACTGAAGATTAATTTGAACACAGAATGCCAGGTGAGCATGACTTGCATTTAAATTTAGATTACAGTTTGCATACCAGGGGTACTACTACACTGCAGGTTTAGGTTTTCAGTTAAAAGTGAGAATCGTGCCTCAACTTACTGCATATCGATTCCACATGCTGTTTTTTCCCATTATTTAATTTTGTCATTTTTAATGTTTTGTCATCCTAGAGAAAAGGAGAGAAAAATACACCACTAAGAAAAGTAAACATAAAAACTGCATAAACTACAAAAAAGCAGAAGCAACGTTTTCACAGAGCACACAACAAACTAAAATTTTATTAAGCGCTTTTCATCTTAAAACCAATGCCAGACTTCATCAGATAAAACCTGGCCCATAAAATGCAAAAACTTTTATAAAAAAGTCATGCCCCACCCCATAATGACATAATATTAAAGGCATACAAAACAATAATGGGCATTAGTTTTAAGACAAAAAGCACGTAATAAAATTTGAGTTTGTTGTATGCTCTACAAAAATGTTGCTTCCATTTTTTTGTAGTTTATAGAGAGAAAAATACATATTTGTTATTCTCATAGTCTGTATTATGAGGAACCTTTACATGTTTTACTGATCAGCTGAGAAGATTGTCATTTTAATACTACATGCATATCTGTGTATTTAGGAAGACTTGAAGTAAGGTGATAAAATCGCCGTGTTTTTCCTTGTTGTTTTTTACCTCTTGTATAGCTAGTGTAGTTGTTACTATGCTATCTGATAGCCAACTTCCGTTATGCTTTTATATGCTTGCACTCTCAATAAAAATCTTTGACAAAGAATCTTGTGACATTAACAGTCTGAGAAGCCATCTGGCACATGACTTTTGCAGTTTAATAGCTTCTGGGATTCACTTGTGGTTTGTTTGGCATATACGTCTTCCTGGGTGTTCTACTATGAGAAATCAACAGAATTCTACATCTCAACAGTATAACTAATTCATCTAAAGCAGGAGTGTCCAACCTTTTGGCTTGCTGAGGCCACATTGAGTGAAAAGAAATTGTCTTGAGGCTGCATATAAAATATATCATATAGTTAACTCTTTCGCTGCAGCAGGCAACCAAAGTTGACAACCTGGCTGTACTGTAGGTGCATTCGAACAATGAATAAATGTAATAAATGCCTAATATTTGCCTTAAAATTCTAATTCTCATTCTAGTTCTCTAAATTAACAGTTAAAATATATATATATATTAACTAAGATATAGAGTGTTGTTTTTTTTTTTTTTTTACAAATAAACAGATATTCACAACAGCACTAGCATTTCTCACTGGGAAAAACCACTCCAGCTACGTAAAATGTCGACATTAACAGTCCTACAATACTATAATCCACAAAAATAAGCCAACAAATTTGCAATAAAGTAAAGAATTCACATTACTGACTTAGTAAAACAATTCTGAATAAGCTACAAGAGGGTTTCACCCAAACAAATGACTGGTGCCAGAAACATGGCCTCAAGCTAAATGCCAAAAAATGCAACATCATCCCCTTTGAGAGGAGAGTGTTGTCCCCACAAATTATCAATTATCGCAATCAGTTGTGAGGTGCTTGGGCAACCAGGTTGATAGAAACCTGACTTTTGACCACCATGTTGTCTCCGTTATACAGAAAGCTTTTTACATGACCCACCTCATTAGTAAGGGTATCTCATCCAGGGACAAGGAGGTCATAACATACCTGTATTCTTCCTTTATAAGAGCCATTATTGAGTGCAGTGCCCCTTTTGTCATGTGCCTCAGCAAAACATCCTGCCAAAAGAAAGACTACCACCATTTCTGACAATAAAGGTCAGAGGACTAAATTCACTTAGTTATCCAAACAGACTAAAAAGCTTCTTGCTTTCCTCTGTCTCTCACTGGCCCCCTATAAGTTTCTTCACTGGCTTGCTTTCCAGGCTAAGAAAGATCCTGCCTTAAGACTTCCTCCACCTCAGAAATACTGGTTATACTTAAAATGCTCACTGCAAAGACCACAGCCTTCACTACACCATAAAGCCACTCTGTATGGACAAGTTCAGAAACTTCAACTTCTGTAAAAAGCTCTTTCCATTATCAAACAATGTAATTCAGCAACACGACAACTGGATGGATAGCCATAAATGTACTCCTTGAGTAAGTAGCATAGCCTTCATCAAGCTGGATGGAAAATCCACATACTAAACTTTCCTAGCTGGATGGCTAAGATCTAATACTGGTTACTCAAGTCTACAAGCTGGATGCCTAAGATCTAATATTGGTTACTCAAGTATACTTGCCCAAGTAGAGGGGCCTATTTAACTAAGAATTCCATTTGCAAAAATATATTCCGTATACATATTAAATCGCTCTTTCTCTCTCTCTCTCTCTCTCTCACACGCACACACGAGCCCCTATTTGTAAAGTAGGCAACCTTGGTAATCACATGACACACACACTGAATGAAATTGTCTGGAAGTCAAAATATCTGGAAAAAATCTTAATGGAGATGGATTCATCCATGCGATTCCCACCACCAGAAGGACCATCAATAAATCCACACACAACTGCTCAGCAAAAAGTAAATCAATAAGAAATCCATAAACTATACTGGAGTAAACATATAACTTCCCTCCAATCTAAAGACATTTGACATTCAGACTTTTTAATTTGTGCAGAAGTTATTCACAGACTGACAGTTTAATGAGCTGTAATGCCGACCTTTGCTTTTGAAAAAAAAAAAACGTATTTCCAGACTTTGTCAATAGCTCAAAGTATAGAGAAGATTATTTTTTATTTATTATGTATTTATTTATTTTTGGAAAAGATCTTTAAAACTGTTAAATTGATTACACAGATGATAGAACACAACTTTACTGGAGAAAACCACTTTATAAAACAAATAACAATAGCAAAGCTTTCAGGCAAAAAACCCTTCCTCAGTGCATTCTTTTTTTGCCTGAAAGCTTTGCTATTGTTATTTGTTTTATAAAGTGGTTTTCTCCAGTAAAGTTGTGTTCCATCATCGTTGTTCTCTTGGTTGTATCTACAAATTGATTACACACCCAGAAACCCAAAAAAGTTATTGTGATAAGTAAACCACACACTGCTGCAAGAAATCAAAGTCACATTAGGACTTTATTCTTGCATCCGAACCAATGAAGCATACCTATCAATTCCAAAAGATTTAAACTAGCTTCATAAGAAGGTTATTTGCAAGGTTACATGGCAGTTTATATCGGAAATAAGCAGAGATATTAAAAAGGCTCTGTTTCTCATAATTTTGCTGAAAAGTCTTCCAAGGTAAATACAGCCTTCTGATTTAGTATGGCAGCCATACCTCTCAGCCTTAGAGGAAGAAATCTGGACAAAGCGAAAAAATAAAAGTGGGACACAGGCCCCAAAAGGGTTATGCATCACAGACACCATTTCTAACAAATGTAGCTGCAAACATTATACATCACTTATAATCTTTCTATCCCATCATTGTTGATTAAGCGTTATA
This sequence comes from Protopterus annectens, assembly GCF_019279795.1. Lineage (NCBI taxonomy): Eukaryota > Metazoa > Chordata > Ceratodontiformes > Protopteridae > Protopterus > Protopterus annectens. Next base: position 336,169,102 of record NC_056750.1, read on the forward strand.
TGGCTCATTCAATCCTGCCTTCTTTTGCAACAAAGAAAACCATGCTTTGAAATGATAAATGCATTAAAAATAAATAAAACACATCACATCCACATCCTGCAACCTCCTACCTGCAAACAACCACAGAGTTTTCATTGAAACTAGGGCTGCTTATTTCCCCAGAATGACAGATCTCTCTAAGTCTAATGGTATACAATCTACCAGGATCTGGACTACCTGAAATAAATTAAATTATGGCCTGCAAATTGCAAGTGCACTTTGTTTAAACTGTATTTCTAAGCCCACTTAGTGTATTTTTTCAGTAACATCCCAATATCCATTTCCAGGTCACTTTACCAGACATTGGCAGTGATAGACTTTGCATCCTTCAGATCCCTACAGGACCACGCTCGTATTGCTAGCATTGTCCATTAAATTTAAATATCCATTCACTGTAAATGGCAAGAAGCTATGACTTAAAAAAAATCTATCAGGTTTTGAAACAAAGAAACATGTTTTCCACAGTCCGTAAGTCTCTGTCTTTAATAATCATCTACTGTTGCAGCCCTCCCAACACACAAACATACACATACACACTAAAACCCCCAACATTTAAAAAATGACATTGTGCCCACCTGATTTGCCAATATTGATGATCCACCAAAGCTATGCTTATTGTCCAATCTACCACTGCTTAGAACCCAGCAATGACAAAACAGTACTGGGTGCTTTTTTGTTTGTCAGAAAAAAACAGTACAACTTTATAGGCTACAGTCCCACTTAGTCAGTCCACTACTGACCCATTAGCCCTAGGCGGCTGTCTCATTCTTACTCTCTGGAACTGCATTACCTTGGATGGCTACTTTTGTTTCCTAAGCAAAAGACAAATTGGAAGATGAGGCAAAAATCCAGACAGTCTTTGAAAATCCATACAGTTGACAGGTATGATTTCATCTTCAATACAAAACTTTCTCTGTCAGGAAAGCAGCAATTTAATAAAAGTGTACTTTTTAATGTAAAATATATTTGTGAGCTAACTTATTTGTGTTCAGTAGGTAGACTGATCGTCATTAGCCTTTTTGCACATATGTCTCTCTCTGTTTCTCTGTCATGTACACACACACACACACACACACACACACACACACACACACACACACACACACAATCTTCTTTCATGCACACAAACATTCTGCTTTCATGCATGCACTCCCTCACTCACTCCGTACATACCTATTAACACAGGTAAGTGCTGTCCCTTTCAAAGGCAATGATGGCAGATCCATACACGAGACCCTCTTGAGCAAAGAACACACACACAATCTTTGACACAAAACGATGGCGTGAACATACAGATCCTTCTTTGGCGCAAAAAAATCAAAACTAGAAGGGTGCTTTGGCACATGTGAACACCGACTTTAGAGTTACAGGGCATGGGTGTGAAAAACAGAAAACAAAGTGTTTTGGGGCATGCGTACAACGATGTTGCAGTTAGAGGTCGAGGGCCGCATGGAAGAGCTCTGAGGACCGCGGGTTGGACATGTCTGATCTAAAGCATACTGTTACATACACCGTAATGGAGTAGCTCAAAATAAGTTGATTTTTTTCAAAAACGCTCAAAATCATAATCGGGAGCATAACATAACAAGAGTAAATAACGTGCATATGCAGAATTGAACCAGGCTCCTGAGCTAAACTTAACCAAGGTGAACTAGACTAAATTTGTACACTGCCATAAAAAAACTAAAACCATTGCTGACCTAGAATAAGGAGATTAGATAAAATAAGATTTACAGATTTTGTTCGGTCCAGCATCTGAAATTCATCCTCGATGCTTCATATTTCACAGACTCAAAGGGTAGACCTTCCAGGGTAAGTTGATGTAGTAATTTAAAAAAGAACTACACTTGCTTAGATATACTTTGCTAGGATTCTTCCGTTTGGAAGCAGTGTACAGCCTGATGATTGCCGGTAGATATAACTGCCAGTACTACTTATATCAGTGATAACAGAACTAGTTAGCCAGACTCTTTACCAAAAAGGAGGCAGTGAAAGGAAGAGAGAGATCCAGCACACCTCTTACCATTTCTGCAGTTGCAGTCCAGATAGGTATTAACCACTTGCATCCCCAGAATTTGTGATGTTCACCTGCTGGGGTTACACCACAGGCTGTGCATGATAGTAAGGTGGAATAACATTTATTAAAGCCATGTACAAGAGTTCAGTAAACATCAGACATGAAACTCGTATGACGTGAGTGAAAACGTGAAGTAGTTTTGAGAGTATGCAACAACTTCTAATGAGAGGTAGAAGTGGTATTCAGGACAAAATGAAACTTGATGATATGGCCCTTTATTAAATTGTCAAGTACTGCTCTTCTCTGCATTGTACTAGCTTGGTAAACTTAAGCAGATTTAATAGTTTCCAAAAGAATAAGCTGATAAGAGTAAAGGTGGGGTAATTTCTAAGGGCTTAGATGCAATATTTATGTACATGTGGCTAAGAATGGAAGCTACCATGTCTCAAGTGCAGATATTTGCAAAGGTCTTTTGATGGAAAGTTAAACTGTTTTTGAGATGAGTGAAAAAAGCTAGTGTGGTTACTCCATTAACAGACTGAGTAAGGTGTGACAGTTAAACACATACTTTTGTTCATCCAGTCTTTTCATAATAATTTGTTGCACCCTATTTTTGTTCTGGTTACTCTCCAAAAAGGAATTCTAGACCCCATTTATGTTTCTCTAGGAGTGCTTTCTTAAAATGTTTGAGCTCTGAAGGCTATTCCTAGGGTATAGCATTATTTAAGGTGCATAAGAAGGCCCTTTTGGTACCACACCATTGCTGTGGGGATAGTGGTGCCAGTGATTTCTGCCCAAATCTATTCTGGATGTTTATGGCAAGGCTGTTTTGAAATATTGCTGTAAGGTAATGGCTTCTGCTATGCTACCGAAATCTACCAGACTTTCATCCTCTGACTCTGCAGCTGTGAATAGAACTTGGTTGGAAATCATAGTTTGTCTATTCCAGGCAAACTGTTCAGTTAGCTTTTTTACCTTGGAAAAAGACAGGCTGCTGGAAGGGGTGGGGATATGTTGAAGGGTATAATAAAGCTTATAGTAAAACATAATTTTTGTAGCTGTAATTCCTCCTCCTCCTCCAGTGAGAGGTGTAGCCTGTGCCAAGAGTGAACCGAGAGAAGCAGCGATTCCCACACAGGTCTAAGATTTATATTGATCAGCTAGTGTGGATAAGGGCTCGGTAATATGCCTAAGGACCACAGAGAAAAGTACATCATTTGAAAGGGGGGGGGGTGCCCAGCCTTAAGACCTAACTGTAGTCACATTGGTTGGAAAAGGTTAATTTGTCCTCATTGTTTGCTTTTCATCTAGCCAAGGCCTTGAAGATGTTACCAAGGATTTTAATATTCCAAACATCATTTTGGGGTCTTCATTAACCATCAGGAAGTAATCTGCATACCTTGATTTCACTGCCTATTTATTTCCTTCTACGAGTCCCCTTCTGTAGATATTAAAATATAGATCAGAGAGTTCAATGGCTTGCAGAAATAATGTAGGTGACAACAAATAACCATTGCCTTTGAAAAGAACAAAGGGGACAGAGAAGTCTGTATTCTGTGTCTGGAAAAGGAAAAGCAGCTCAACACCTCCCAGATGTAATTCCAAATTAAAGAACGATATGTTTTCTCGAAGTCCTCCAAATCTGCAACTTTGTGTTAGGGAAGTGTATTTGGTTTTACATGTGTAAAATTAGGAAATGTACATTATCTGTATTAGATTTGCTTTTGGTAAACCTGGCTTGGGAGGGATGGATAATATAGGGAAAGATCCAGTAAATAGGTAAAACTTGAGGAAAGATAAACAACTGAAAAAACAAAAACCGAGTCAGCAGCACCTTGTCCCAGCACACCAAATATATCAGGAATCCGGTAAAAGTAAAACCAAGAACCTTTTAATTTTAAGCGCTTTTCATTGCCAAAATGTAGCAGCTTCTTCAGAAACACATACAAAATTTCAAAGAACAGTATTTAAATAATTGAATAATGTCACACGATAGACACACCTCCCTCTAATAGATTTTTTTTAAAAAGGACTTCACTAAAAAAAACACACATTGTTCATAAATACATGGTAAACTAGCTGCAAGTTTACCAAAAAAAAGAAACCAAAAATCTCATCGATTACAATGTTAAATGTTATTGATTGACCAAATAAAACATTAAATTCAAAAAACAGTGTACAACCCAATCTCAAATTCGCTCTACTAGTAGTTATTCATACACGTGTAGGTGTAGATATACTCACAAGCTAAACTGGTTACCATTTCAGGCTTCTTAATTTCAGTAAGCAAGCAATATTACAAGCATTGTTCAGCCCTGGGGCTACAAATGCATTTAATCGAATTTGCCGTGCTAGTTCATGTTCTTCTAAAAGTAAATTCAATGGACCCCCTCTCGTGTTAGTTTGAATTTGGTCTATAGCCTTAAACAAAAATTTGTGGCCCACATTGTTCGCAACGTGTCTTGCCAATGGATTATCCATCTTGACAGAAATAGCATAGGTGTGTTCATACACCCTATCCTGCAATCTACGTTCAGTCTTCCCCACGTAGAATGCGGGGCGGCATACACACCTTGCTATATACACAAGTCTAGAATTACAATTAAGTTTGAATTTAATTTCAAACTTATGGCCACTGATACCAAATGTATTACCAACTTCTACGAATCTACACATCCTACAAGATTCGCACATGGTCATCCCTGCATATCTGTGTTTTGGTCTGCTGGCCACCACTTTCAAGTCTGTTCTTGAGGTTATAGCCTCTACGAAAAACTATATTTGGAACTGGACCCAGTTTACTAAATATTGAATTATCACTTAAAATAAAATGCCAGTTTTTGTGTAAAATAGATCTAACTTGGCCGCTGTCTGTGCAAAAAAGCCCACCCTTAAAGTTAGGGGCTGGAGTTTGTGTTCGGTCTTGTTCTCTAGAAAGGCTAACCTCCGTATGGGTAGCCAATCCATAATTACCTAAATTGTCTAGACAAAGGATAGGGGAAACTACCCCTAGTCTTCTATTTTCAGAGACTTCACTGACTAAGGATCAGACTACTTTTACCGGATTCCTGATATATTTGGTGTGCTGGGAGAAGGTGCTGCTGACTCGGTTTTTGTTTAAGATCCAGTAAATAGGACTAACACTGCTCTCTCTGTCACTTTGTTGTTGCATTGCATGTCTCTGTATTTTTCACATGTTTGCCCAGACTGAGACTGAAATTGATTTGCTGTGATCAGTGCTGTAATCTCCTTTGTTGGGTATAAGGTGACTGGCCACAGGGGTGGGGTAGGATTGGCAATGAAATCTTTTGAACACCAGATCCAACTCACTTGGGTCTATTGATAGTTTACTTTCCACTGTTCTATATTCTGTTTTAGCTTTGGATGGCCTGCTTTGCAACTTAAATGCTCATAAGTTTACCTAGGTAGTCATTATAGCCCAGTTTTGCAAAGCTGGCCTGTTTAGGTGAAGCTCAGCATTCTCCTTCAGTGCCATATTTAGTGTATACTTACTAGCCTTGTAGTCCCTTAAAAGTGACTTAATACTGAAACTGCCTTAGAGACTGAGTTTAGATGGAAGTCCTGCACGTCTAACTGAGATATTCATGTCCTTAGAAGCTAGCAACTTTTCTGTTACCATGGAGTAGATGTATGTCTTTTAGGTTAACTTTCGAAGATTCCCAAGCTGAGCATATAAGCATGGAATTGATTAGATTAAGTTTTAATCTAAGCATGACACTTTAGCATAACACTAATAAATAACTTGATGTCTTCATTTATTAACATTACTGGATCTACATAGTCTAGATGTTTTTTCCTGTCGGGATCCTGTCTCTCTATACAGGTTGACTCCTTTGTGGCCAGATGTGGGAACAAGACAAGGTAGCCATATGTAAGATGGATCATAGGGTTGACTGGGAGGTAGAAAAGTAGGCTAGTCTGCTGCTTGCTAGGCTCTCTGAGGTGCTAAATGTATAACTAGAGTCTAAGAGGTTCGCTAGCCTCCAGAAATCCTGCAAAATGAGTAATTTTGTCTTTTAGAATCCTGAGATTTTAAATGCCTTTCCAGATATAGGCATGATGTATCTAATACAAAGTTGAAAACAAAATTAAATCCCACCCCCTACATCATTGAAGCATTACAGGTATTGAACTATTGAAATTACTTAAGGCAAAGAAGAATGTTACCAGGAGCTTCAGGGAGTCATTATTGGGAACATATTTCATTCCTAAACATATTGCCCTGAATCTGATAGCTTATCAAAACTCATCCTGATTTCTTCATCTATTGATAAATTCCTTATCCCTGACTTTGAGGAAGGGGACAAACATACCATTGAGTGTCTTCCTAGGATGCCGTTTAAACATCTTATGTGCCTGAGAGTGATTTAAGTTTCCTGAAAGAAAATCATGCCAGTACGGTGTATGCAAGTTTGAGTGGCATTGTCTCCTTCTTGGAGTTAAATTATGTAGTACTTAAAATTAACTCATAAACATTTGACAGAACTGTCACCTACACTGATTCTTAAACTGATATTAACTACTTAACAAGTCAATAAATTAACTTAAGAACTAGTGTACCAGTAGGATCACATATTGGTTTTATGTTAGAATATTGCGTTTGCAGAAACTCGAACTTCAAATTGTTGAGACCATATGTTCAACTTTCCTGAAACTCAAAGCGTTTGTATGGAGATTGTTACAGTAGGGAGCAGGACATTTGCCCTTTTCCCCACTGTAATGCAATCTCGGAGCTGGTATGTATAATTTGCAGAGGGTATGGGGGGCTGTAAGTGGGCTTGCCCTCTGCATAAGTGTAGATTTTTGTTGTTTTGTTTCATTTTTGCCTTATATCTGCATTTAAGCCACTTTGGCCTTGTTTTCTGTGGAACTGCTGAACATTTGATTATTTAGACCTGTTAAGTAATCTAATGTGCTCTCCAACACTGTTGCTAAGTCATCTGTGGGAGGCTCAGCCACTAGGTGCTGCAGTCCTTGGGGTAGGGTCTGTAGGTCCATCTTTGGACAGTAAAATAGATGTAACCCCAAAGGGTAGAGATCATCAAAACTAAATGGAGCCATGACTTTGGATGATATCCAACTAAAGTTATTTTTATATGATTTGATTGTGAAATTTGAATTTAAGTTTTCACAGGGTCTGGAGCTGTAGAGTCAAACTGCCACAATCACTCCTACTTTCTCCACCCCACACTTCCTGAACTTGAATGATTGTGGAGTTAGTACATATGACATTTGGGGAAGGGGAAGATTTTAGAGAACAGTGTGCCATAATGTCGAGCACACACTTTTATTGCTCTAACAGGAGTGAACAAGTGCATTTCAATCTACTGTGTGATGAGTAAATACTGCATTGCCCTTCATGGTGATTCATCTCCACATTGGAATGTTTTCTATTACATTAAGTGTACAGGATTCAGTATGAAAAGTCAGTGCAGAACCTGCCAAATGCAATCTCCTTCACGCAAAACCTTCAAAAGCTATCGTGCTAAACATGTAGGTAAAACACCTGTAGTATGTCTTTTGCCAAAAAAAAAAAAAAAAAAAAACTCCTCTGCACTCCCCATGTGTGAAACATCCTCCTACGTATCCTGTTTAAATTTATTAACTCTACTGTCGCACAAACCTTGGCAAAAGAGAAATTCAGTGCAGGTGTTGAAGCAGTACTTTTACATACTGGGATCTCACTGTAGAATAAGACAGTCCAAAACAGATTTAGGGATTACTCGCTTTGAGTTTGGGAAGACATCTCTCAAACAAGATACTGTTCACTGAATGTTATGTTTCCTGTTTTCACAGTTTGCATTTCAGATTTGGTCTTGCTCGCTGAGCTTCTTTTTTTTTTTTCTTTTTATTGCTTAGATCATAGGTATCCAGGAAGGGAGTTTTGAGCCATAAGCTTTTTAAGTTTTTTGTTATGCAATTTTTTTCTATATGATTTTGATCTAACTGTCATGCTTCAAGTAGTACTACTGCCAATATTGGGAAGTTCAGAAAAATCTGGATAACTACATGCCTATTAGATTAACAACAGTGGTAGTGAAAGACATGATATCTACCACCAGGATATCAACCACTATGGGGTTATGGCGAGAAGGTATGGTCAGTCAAGCCTGATGCAGTTTTAGGTCTGTACTGATGAACTTGATAGGGGAAGGCCAGTACATGTGGTCTGCCTGTGGTTTATGAAGGCCTTTGATTCTATCACACAAAGGAGTCTGATGAGAAAATGGTAGTTGATGGGGACAGTATCAAGACTAAGGAACTGAATGACTGCATATGTTCATCATATTGATCACTGCTGCAGGAGCCTTAACTATATGGGTTATATCCCTCCTAAGATATAACAGCCAGCCAGCTTCCAAAGCTTCATGACACCTTCCATGCACCCAAACTGTCTGTCAGCTTGAGCTTAGTTGACTAAAACAAGTTTGGGTGCCTAGCACTTCAGAGCTGCCCTGCCAACAGAGATAGGGAGGATGAACCCTCAAAGGGCAATGGTAGGAAAAACAAAAAATAAATAACCACACCCTGGCATAAAGAACACACCAAAAAACAAGAGGGATGGATGGGAGAGAGCGGCAACTAGCAGTGATCATTCAAACATACAGTGTTGGGATAAGTTTAATTACACAACTGTACTAAACCCATCTTACTCACTGCTGCAGTAGCCTTAGCTGTATGGGTAGATTACCCTAACTTACTACATTTGGGAGGTGAAAGGAGAAGAGTCCAGGAGCCTCTGAAGAACAGTCCTAGCAAAGTCTGATCTGAATTTAGAGAAGGAATCATGCTTATAGTGCTTTTTAGAAGTATGTACGGAGGATCAAATAGCTGGCTAAAAAATGAAGCACATGTTAGCTTCTCTAATGTAAAATTAATATCTCAAAGAGAGGCCATTGGTTTTCTTGAAGGCCTGTTGTGCAAACCTCATTCAAAAACATTTTGACATGTGAACGCTTCAAAAGGATCCATGGGCAGACATGCTGAAATGACTAATAGATGATTCTTCATAAAGGAGCACGAAAGGCCATAGGATAGTAACTCTAACAAATATAAAATCAGTGAAAAACTAGCCCCGAATGGGTGGTGGTTATGTTGTTGACACCAACTAGAAAACATTTTGCATTTACTAATATATGATCTTCTAGTAGCAGGCTTTCTTGCCTACATCAGTACCTGCTGCACATCCTCCATAAACCGTTGTCTAAAGGGAATGAAGACCCTATCATCCAATCAGTTGAAGTTGGTGTTGGAAGTATAAAACACTCCTGGTCTTGTGCGAGTAGATCCAGTCTGTTAGGAAGTGTGTGGTAATTACCCCAAGCCATTTGCAAAAGAAGGGAAAACCACAGAAGTGAAGTTGTTCTGTCTCGCTGTTCATTCTTACAGATGGGTTTGGAGCCGATCCTCCACTCAGAGTCGGCCTACTACAAAGCTCGAGGTCTTCAGACAGCTCGAGGCCAAGTCCCTATCCCATGATGCACCTTGACTTACCTCAGATCTACTTTGCCGCTGCAGTAGATCAGAGGCTTCCTTGCACAACTTGGGCCAGTATAGATTTTTATTTATAATATCAAGCTAATTTGTTATTTTTCATAGAATTTAGAGATAGTTTTCATAGTTTTTTATAATTATAACTTTTATAGCTTATTAGTAGTATATTTCTTCTCCTTTTGGCCTTCGTTTTTCTTATAGGCGTTTAATATTCCATTTCCTTTTGGTGTGCCTTTTATAATATTATATAGCTTTGTAGTTTAAGTAGATAGTGTGTGAGTGATTTTGAATAATGATAGTTAATTCACAGTATATTCTTCAGCCCGTTTGTTGTTTAGGGCTTATTTCACTAGTTTAGCTTTACTAGTTTAACTTTACTAATTGTGTGGGTGTGTCTATTCTCGTTAAAAGTACAGTAGACTTTTTTCTTGATACTAAAGATTTGATTATGGCTGACCACTAGAAAGACAAGCATCCTAAGTCAGGCTTTAAAAAGTGTCCAAAATGTGGACAAAAGATGTCTGTGACAGACAGTCACGTTACTTGTGTATATTGTCATGGAGTCTTGCACTTACAAGAAAGCTGCTCCATTTGCCATTCTTTTTTTTCCAGAGTTCAAGAGAGAAAAAGAAAACTCATAGACAGAGGACTTCTGAAATCTTCTTTTCAGGAAGCTTTGAGTGACCAGGGTAAGTCTAGCAAGTTTTCAAAGTCTTCTAAGGCTTCTTCTTCTTCTTCTGAAGTAAAAAAAAAAAAAAAAAAAAAAAGTCTACGTCGGCTCCACAGCCCTCTGAGCAGAGCGTCCTGTCTTTTCAGACCAGTCCCCAGTCCTGGAACTGGTGTCCAAAGTATTAGTCTCCCATTCTCTAGTTAGTGCCTCCATCCATACATTCATCTCGGTCCTCGATCAACCTATCTGATTTGGATGTGGATCATGTGGTGCAGAAGTTGTTACAGACACTGGTGTTTGCTAAATTCTTATTGGCTCCGACCCAAGTGGTTTCGGAACCGAAGACTGTAATGCCATCGACTTCCTTTCCTCCTCTGAGCCAATACCGGTCCTTTGGAGCCAGAGGAGTTGGACCTGATGATTGTTGAGCCTTCGGAGCCGACGCTTGTTCCAGTGCCATCGGTTCCGTTTACTCGGGCTTCCTCTGTGCCTATCGAGTCTAGGAGCTGACACTCTCCAGTCGGGTCCGGGTAGGAACATTTAGTGTTTACATATACTATGTAATTTTCTTGAACAGGACGGTTTCACTATATTAGGTAGTTCATACACAGGTTTAACACTATTGGCATTGCTGCTTTTAATTTAATTTAATTTGATTGTGTTTCACACACTTTTTATTGGTCAATAGGCTCATTAAGCATAATTGTGCACATTATTTAAGGGATTCAGATGTAGTATGTGATCTGATGAAGTTCGTACAACGGACGAAACCTAGGTTGACGTTTTTATGTGGTTTTATTCAATAAATATATTTGGAACGTTCATGGGCCTTGGATTTATTTGGATGGTGGCAGCATTTCCATAATATTACAGCTGTTCCACGTCGGTTGTGGTGCCTTTTTCCTACACTTCAGTTTTTGCGGGTCCGGGTAGGATAGTCAGATTGACATGTCAGTTCTGACTTTGCCTCTCAGGGCCTCTGCTTGGATGAGTTCAGCTCCTACCTCTGGTTCGGAGCCCACTGTTCTGGTGCCGAGGGGATCTGTGGTTTCATTGGATCCGGTACTCCCTTTTCATCGGAGCAAAGGTGCCTTTGAAGCCATGAGGAGAGTGAAGTCTCCCAAGACATCTACAACTTCAGGTCCAACTACCTCCTCCCCAAAAGCGCCTGTGTCCATTTCTGCCTCACAGATCCTGTTGAAGCATAGAGACTCTGAGCCTCAGGAAGCCCCACTGGGTGGCCCCTGCTCTTCCGAGACCTCACCAGAAGCTCTCACTGATGAGGTTCCCAGGAAGAGAATTTGCAAGAGGAAGCACCTAATTACCCACAGGAGCCTCACACATCTGACACCGTTTTTAATTGAATCAGAAGGGTCCCCCTCTGAAGATATCTAATTTGCTGAGATATTCGAAATTCTTGGGCAGAGGGGCGGCAGGAAGTCCACCAACCCTACTGAAGATGAGTCTGTTCTCCTGAAGGTTTTTGGGTCTCAACCCTCCACCTCTTGGGTGTCTCCACCCTTCAATGAGCTCATGGAGCTGGTCTCACGAAGGGCGTGGGAGACTCTGGACACCATGGAGCCTGTCCCTAGGAGGCCCAATAAATTTATTTCTGCTCCTCAAGACAAGTCTTTCCTCACCAAGGGAGTGCCAGTTGATGCCATGGTGGTGGCGGCAGCCACTAAAAAGATGTCAGAAACTTCTTCCTCTATCCATCCTCCTAACAGAGACTCCAGAATCATGGATAGATACAGGAAGCGCATGTACAGTTCAGCGACTTTTGCCATGCGTTCATTGAAGTATCTCACATTTTATGAGATTGCAAAGAGACCTCCTAAAAGAGCTTGGAGATGCTCTTCAGGGTACGGTAGCTGCAGGAGCTTCAGACAAAGTCACCTACCAGCTTGCTACCCTCAGTTCCATAGTGAACTCGTCCATGCATCTCATTTCATATTAAGCTGATGGAACAAGTAGGACAGCAGGTACAGGAATTGCTCTCTGACATTACTGGATGCCCTTGTGTTCCTTCGCGGAGCCCTTTAAGTCATCCTTTGTCAACACCACCTTTGATGGCTCATCCCTTTTTTGGCCCAAAGTTAAGGAAACTTTGACCAGGTGTGAGCAGGAAGGAAAGACTCTTGTCTGCCGTCAGAGTCTGTTTTTCCACCCCTACCAGATCCTACCCCAAGGGTCAAAAGGGAGGAAAGATGTGGTTCTAAAAAGCCCAAGGAGCCTTTCTGGACACATGTGGTGACCCCCCCTCCAAGGGCAGAGGGGGTCCACAAAACCAGGGTGACAGAGACCAGTTCTTTGGGAAGCCCTACCAGCGCTCCTGAAAGGAGGCCCGACTGTCCTACTCTGGAGGCAGTCAGGGGTCGCTTATCTTTGTAGCCAGACGCCTGGCTCAAAATAAACTACAACTGGGTACAAAGTATAGTTTCTAGAGGATATTTAATTTCTTTCACCACTCCCCCTCCATTGACGATGAAAATCCCAGACGTTCCACCCAGTTACAGGGAACAAGCAACAGTAGAGGTCCAAACGTTGCTAAGAAAGAGTCATCCAATCATTCCTAGCAGACCAGACAGGATCCGGAACTTACTCAAGATTCTTTTTTGTACCAAAAAAGACAGGGGACTGGAGACCTGTTTTGGACCTCAGCAGACTAAACAGATCTGTCAAGAAAAAGAAGTTCCGGATGGTCATGCTTCAGTCGATACTTCCCTTCTTAGGGAAAGACGATTGGATTTGCTCGATAGATCTACAGGATGCATACTACCATATAAAAATGGCCATACCATCCAGGGATTGTCTGCGCTTCTGGCTGGGAGCCAATCATTACCAGTTTCGACCCCTACCCTTTGATCTCACTAAGCCCCCAGAGTGTTCACCAAATGTATGGCAGTGGTCACGGCTCACCTGAGGCGTTTAGGATTCCAGGTGTTTCCATACTTAGACAATTGACTCCTTACCACCACCACCAGGCATCAGCTAATACAAGCCAGGGATACCACTCTTACTCTTTGCAATCATCTGGGCATTACCATAAATTCAGAAAAATCTGCCTTGTCGCCATCGCAACATATCGTTTTTATCAGAGCAGAATTTGACACCACCACCACCACTTTAAAACTTCCAGCAGAAAGAGTTTACTACTTCGTCAACTGGTCCAGAACATCATATCCAAAGACAAGACTCCAGCATCATAAGTGCTAAAGCAGTTAGGGATGATGGCAGCTGCAGTGATAGCAATACTGTTGGGTAGCATGCACATACAAATTCTACAATGGCTACTGTTCACTCAATGGTCTTATCAAGAACTCCCAATGTCTCATCTCATAATTGTCACAAACACATGCAAAGAGGATCTTTGGTGATGGTTGACCTCTCCATGTAACTATAGGTCGTCCTTTTATCCTACCCTCAGCAGCGGCGACAGTGATGATGATGCTTCCCTGATTGGGGGGGGGGGCATTTTCAGGGAAGAACAGCCCATGGCACATGGACCGAACAAGAGACACATCTGTGAAGAAATGTATCTTTTTCTTTTCCGAAGAAATGTCACTGAAGAAATGTCCAAAAGTAGACCAGACAAACTCCTTACTGCTGTATCTGTTATTCTCTATTTGTCTCAGAACAAATTCTTGCCAAACAGTTAATTCTGTCAGAGCTATTTCAATTATTATAACACAGCTGGACAGATGAATAGACTAAGGCACACAGACGTCACCACCAAGTGAAATATACTGTCCAGTTTATATACTCTTTTCAACCAATGTTATTTTTAATGTCCTTGTGACTTGTTCTTCTGGTTTCTGTCTGTGTCATGAAAAAGTCCATGGTTATTTCATGCCCTTTTTTGGTCCTTGCTGTATCTGAAGACTTCACAAAAGTTTCTCCACATCATCTTTGCGTCACTTGACCTGTCTATATTTTATTTATTTATTTCTGCATCTGAAAGCCAAGAAAGTCAACTTCTTTTTTTTTTCTATAACAGGATGCATTTACAGTAATGCCCACAGCTATACATTATTAATATCCAAGCTGAACATAACTGTTCTTGCAAAGCAAGCATATTATTTTGAAAACTGCTGTTTGGCCTTGCACATTTCCTTTCACTGTACACACAGTATATTGGGGAAAAGCATTTTAATTTACACAATATCTGTCAATTCCCACTTTAAGACCCATGAAAATTGTAAGGCAATTTACAACAAAATATGATCTTCAGTACTTTGAATCCCTTGGTCTGTTGCAACATACGAATCCCTTGCATTCAGTGCTATCTCTTTATACAATGTTACATTACCAACGGCTGTTACTTGATTAATACTTTTATTAACACAAATCTTATAATGACGATAAGAGCAATTAATGCGGAAATTGTAGTACCCCATTATAGACAAATAGCCATTATTATTTATTTTTAACTGCATTTATGCTTTTTTAAGCAAGTTGTCAGTCTTGCAGTTGCACACAAGCATTTCAAAATCTTGTCAAGTTAACCCTTTCTTTACAAGGCAAAACCTTGTATTAGAAACAAGCATATTTCTTTTGCATTGCATAATTTCATTATTGCTTTGGGAAAAGAATATTTAAAAAAAAAAACAATTAACAGGAAAATGTGATCCTCTGTACTTAATAGCTTTTCTTCATTGTTAACAACAGTTACTTGTTTGAAAGTAGCAATCTCTGTGATACCCCCACTTGTAAAAATGTTTCTTATCCAAAAAAGACCTGCTGCCTGACAACAATATCTACTTGTTTCATGGGGAAAACATGATCAAAGTAAAAAATGAAAAGCAAACAGGAAACAAGCTCAACATACATTGCTTAAAGGATGACTGCACAGGATATGGACCACACATGATATCTTGGCATTCTGTTTAGTTTGCAGGTAAAGCCTGTAATGAGCTCTTAAAATAATGTAATCCTGTCCTTTATTACAAATACTGTCATATGCATTTCAATACCCAAGGCTTATATGTTATCTAGTTATGCTAGTATTCTCTGCATGGCAACAACAGAAAGGCTTTCAATGTTGGCAGTTCTTTAACAGTATGCTTATTAAAACTTACTTGCATCTTACAATCTCAGACAAGCGTACCAGATGGTCATTAAAGCACTGCTACTTAAACACAGAGCAACAGGCACTTTCTGAATAATAATAAGCATAAATCAGCAGTATAAAAATAAGACAAAAACCAGAACATTCTGCAAAATCAAGGACAGATGCAAAGCCATTGTAGTACTTGTGTCTACCTTGGATGGGGGGATATTCTGCACATTTACACTGCATAACTGGTCCTTGCCTTGCTTGGACACATCCAGAGTCGCTACATGGGGGAGTGGGGTGCAACAGGTATGTCACAATTTGAAATGTCTCTGGCTGACTGGGATGGTCCTGACACATTTTCATACCTCTCAACCTCAGAGCAAGAAATCTGGACAAAGCCATACATAGAAGTGGGACAAAGGCCCAAAAATAAGGACAATTTTTAAATATTGCTCTTATAAACTTAGAAAGATAATAGAATAGTAGGTCTTGCATTAGTATGAATTTTCTGAAGGGTATGAAATCTGAAACTGAAATGTCTGTCATTTATTTTCTAACTTCAGTCTTTAATGATTTGCCACTAATTTGCCAATAAAAACACAATTTTATGAAAAATGGACCAAAAATGTGATTCAAAAATATAAAATAGCCACACAATACAGCTGGGAACCTGTCAAAGAAGGGACAATTTTTAATATTAGTACTGCTAACCTGAGCAGCTGACAAAGTAAAAGAATCTACATGCATTTCTGAAATAAAAGTAATCTATAACTGATTATTACAGTTATTTATTAATTGTAAACCTTCCATGTTTTCTTCCAAAATTGCCCTTTTGCGGAGGGATTATTAGGGGGAAGAGCAGCAGTTTGAGCCAAAATTGGGGACAATTGAGAGGTTTGGATATGCCTAATTCTATAAAGCAATTTATTTGCATGTACCTCTCAACCTGTTGTGTCTTTCGGCTTTTCCCGGTTAGGGGTCGCCACAGCGGAACTCCGGTCCGCTAATGATTGGCAGTAGATTTTTACATGCAGAGTTGCCGGCCCTGATGCACAACCTTCAACGAAGGTACGCCCATTCACGCATGTCTCCACACAGAAGACACTTAATGCAGGAAATCTGGACAAGGCCAAATATATGGGGGGGAACATATAAACAGTACTAAAAATTGCTCTTGTATAAACTGAGACAGTTGATTGAATAACAGGTCTTGCTTTAGCTTGCATTTTTCTGAAGGTGATGAAGTCTGAAACTCAGTGTCTGTCATTATTTAGTGACTTCATTCCTAAATGATTTTACAGAAAACCACAAATTTTATGAGGAACAAACGAAAAATAAGAAGCAAAAATCTGGACAGTTGAGAGGTATAGTTCAGCTGGGGCTGTCTTTGAGTTTGCTGCCCTTCCCCCCTCACAAAATCATGGTCGAATGGAGCTTCCCACCTACAGCCATTCCAATGAACCATTACTTGGCTATTTCACCCCATTTACCATAAACCCTAATGTGCATACTGCTTTACTTCTGCAATGATTTGGACTTCATTTAAAAGTTTTATTTTGCATTTTACAGCGCAAACACTAATAGATGTATATCTGCTAAACAAAGCAATGCAGTCTCACAATGAGAACAGACTTAGCATTAAAACGTTTCTGCCCTTGAAAACTCACAATCACTGAAACAGCATTGAAACCCACATTCAAAGAAAATACATTTTGCCAGTGGCAGATTAACTTTAGGTTTGGGCTGTTTTCAAATCACAGGCCCCTTGCACACAAAACCTACACATGCTCTTTTGTACACCTTCCTGATTGTATTCAGTTATATTCCTTGAACAATACAGTACAGTTTTAGAGGGTGTTTTAAATTTATTGTTTTGAAAATTTTCCAGTAAACAATGAAACAAAATGCATGCACCAGTAATGAGACAACTGCCCAATTCAGAACATTTCCATCCTAAAAGTGTACTCAAACTTTTACAGTCCACCAGTATCAGTACATATGCACGATCTCTGAAGAAGTAAAAGTCATCTAAATAATTCCACATTAAAGAGATCTGTAACTAATGAAGAGGTTGCTGCTAGCAAACAACTTTGTATTTCATTGTTTCATCTACAAATAAAGTGCCTGTTACCCTCGAGGAATAAATTGCCTATCTTACACTAAAAAAATGATAAGCTAGCAATATTGCAATAGGGAATGGATGGCAAACTGATAACAGGTTCATAGTTACTAGGTAGCTTCGCCAAAAAGGACTGCAGCATCCACCCCTTTTGCAACACAGTACAGTATCAGCAATGCATCTATGTAATGTGGGTGTAGAACCCACAGCCTTCTGCATCAAAAGCAAGTATACTACCTGTTGTGCTATTAACAATGCAAGCAGACTCAGCATAAGCAGCACTAAACTTTTGCTCCCCTGCAGCTCTCAGCTCCTTGTAAAATCTACTCACTCAGTTGTATCTCTGAACTTTGCAGCACAAAGAAATCTGGAAAAAGCCAAAGTTTATTGTGGGGGGGGACAAAAGCCCAAAAACCAGGGACATATTTTAAACATTGCTTGTATAATGTTGGAAAGTTGCTAGAATAAAATGCTGTGTTACCACCATACATTTCACTGCCAAGCCTTAAACCCAGGAACCTGTGCAAAACAGTCAGAGCAACATACCACTATGCCAAATTAGCTGTTTTGTGAAAGAGGAAGACGGAAACTTAAATGGCTACCATTTAGTGAATTCAGTTCTCACCATAGCACAGCTGTCAACCTCTTAGCACAAAACACCTGAACAAAGCTAATAATGGGTTGAATACAGCCCACAAACATTCAGTGAATTCAGTTCTCACCATAGCTCTCAACCTCTTGGCAAAAAACACCCGGACAAAGCCAGTAATGGGGGAATATAGCCCCCAAACATATTCAGTGAATTCAGTTCTTACCATAGCTCTCAACCTTAGCACAAAACTCGGATGAAACCAATAATGGGGGAATACAGTCCCAAAAATAGGGACAAATTTCAAATATCCATCTTATAAAATTGCTAGAATAAAAGCTTTTGTGTTACCATGCACTTTCCGAAGAATATGAAGTCTGATATTCAAATGCGTGTCATTTTTAACATTTGTTAACCAGGAAAGTCTGACTTGGAACAAAAGCTAATTTTAGAGGCCCAGGGAGAAACACGTCTTTGTAAGATGGGAGGACACTAGAGGAAACAAAAACTGGGAGGGCATACAGACTCCACACAGAAGGTAAGGCATCCCAGCCAAGAATCAAACCAGTGAACATGTAGCTGCCAGCCAACAATGCTACCACTGTACCAATGCACTACTGGCTTTGTAAGGACACAAAAATACAGAAACCAGTGAACATGTAGCTGCCAGCCAACAATGCTACCACTGTACCAATGCACTACTGGCTTTGTAAGGACACAAAAATACAGAAACCACAGATTTTATGAGGAACAGAACAAGTATGAGGGAAAAATCTGCAACATTTTTACAAATGGTGGTGGGTAGGGAATTCAGGCTCTTGCCACCTGGGCCCAAGGTACAGGGTTCAAGCCTTATTCTCTACTGTAGCACCTGGGGCATTTTACACACACACACACACACACACACACACACACACACACACACACAATCTGGGACATGTCCATTCGTTGCAGCACTAAATCCTTCCACAGCTTCGTTCGTTGGAGCACTACAAGCCCCCGAGATGTCCTTCCCTGACGAGACTCCCAGCCTGCCGACATTGCAGTCCGCGTCCGATCCCTTTCTAGTGACAGTCTATGCAGTTACAACTGCATTGACTTCTGGGATCTCTGCACTTGAATGCTTCTTAATCTTGACTGCTGCTGAGACAGTCTGCGTATGCTCCAGACTGTCTCAGCAGCAGTCTGGATATCAGAAATGCTGCTAGTGTGCATGCGCGAAGGTCCGCTACTTGCGATCGTTTTTTTATTTTATTTTACTTACTTTCTTTTTTTACAGCTGGGGGGGGGGGGGCTGGAGTCTGGCAGTCCAATAGCACGGGCGACCCTGCTGTAATGATACTGTTTGATTATTTTTAACTTACACTGATTTTTATGAACCAACATGGTGTGCTGCTTTTGCTTGGATTAAAATACTATTTGTCTAAGTTTTTTTGTACTTTACTACCTGTATGTATTGCTGTGTATTATTACCCGGATGGCAGTTGCACCAGTTTGACTAATTATGTTTTGGCTGTACTAGTTTGTTTATAAGACTGCTGTTATATTTTATGTAATACATTCTTTTGAAAATGTCATTACAGTCACTGTTTTTTACCAGTATTGATTCTGTTTGCTGTATGCATAAGCTGCCTTTGGAGACATACTGTACTTTTAATGTGGGGGGGGGGTTGACCCTCTCTTGTTACTATAGAACATTTTGTCATTTAGGATCTGTCATAGGTATTGCCTTAAATGTTACTCCATTTCCAGACGTAGATGTGGACTTGCATACCCAACATTTAATTGCATTGTTTAGTTTTGCATATATTATTTGCACTACTGTAAATGTATTTACTGTATTTGTATTAACTTTACACTGTATCTGTATTAACTTTAACTTTATGTCTGTAGGTTATTTCTGTGTTTACTCTGAATCTGTCCTGGCTTATTAAACCAGTAAAGTATTTTTCTGTCCCCTTTAATTAATATTGAGTTTTGTATACTGACATTGTCTTCCATTGCTTTAAAGGATCCCTGTACTTTGCTGTCAACTGATAACCTGCATTTTGTTAATTTATTGCTTTAATGATTATTGCCTGCCATGATATGGTATTTCATAGGGTATACTTTATTTTTTCTGTATCCCTCTGTGTTTGTTCCTGTGACTGATTGATTGTCCCTTAATGTATTTTTTTATCTTGATTTCTTTCCCTATTTTTGGGTTTGGAAGAAGCACTGTTATCTGCATAGATACCCTTTTGTAGACAATTCTGTTTAATGTGGCCTATTTTCTTACAAGTAAAACATATTACCTGTTTTCTGAGCTTTGTGTATCTGTCTTTAACCCTGGTGAAGCAGAAGCTGCTCGTGTATATCAGACCGTGTATATCAGACCATGTATTACAACTCCTTCCTTTCACCATGTAGTCTACAAGCTGTTTGCGTACATTTGCTATGTGCATCTGCAATACTGCATACTTTTTTTAAACTGTCTAGCACTCTGGCTTAATCTCCGAGTCTGTATCTGTCTGTCAGGCAGAAACTGATTTTAAAGCTGCATCTGCATTTTGCAGAATGTCATTAACTGTCTGACGGAACTATGTTAACATAACATTTTGCCTGACCAAAACATTATCTTGTTTTTTTCTGTCATGCTATTTAGACTGTCTGTAAAACAGTTACGTAAGTCTAGACACCTGCTTTAGCTGCTTGCTTTGCTTTGCCATTTGCCAAAGCATTTACTGTAGCCTTTCCTGTATATGTTTTTATGTGGTTTGATTTTGACAATACTAAACTTTCCCTGTAAATCATTTTGGGAATGAAGGTTCATAACTCTCGTACTGGAGCATGTTTTAGGGGTTTGCCAACACTGTAGATGATTCCCCTTTCCCCTTCTGACCCAAACTGGCATGTGTAAATGCAAAAAAAAAACAAAAATTAAAGCATTATTTGAAATAGACCACACAGTATATGTCAACCAGTGTTTAAATGCCAACATATTGAAACAAAATTATTTTTTTACTTTAGAGTCTGTAATAAACTAGACTATTGAGATATATCAGCAGGAGAAATAACTGTTATTTCTGCTGAATCCTGCCCATTGTAAACCTTGCTGGGCTTCTTATAACTGTCTTGTCAGGTTAACCTCTGTAGTTTGTGCCCTTAGTAAATGTTGTTGGGCTCCATCTGATTGTTGCTTTAAACCAGAAATGTCATTATGTAAAGTCTGAATGCTATGCTGAGTCTGTTTCTCTAAATGGCATTAGTGTACCTTACTACTGTCTCTAGGGAAATTTTGAAAAGCTGTGAAAACATTTTATTTAAAAGGTTAATATTGATAGCACACTGTACTATGTTAGAACTTTCTTCTGTTTGTGCATTTGCAATATTTACTATAAATAACATTTTTATGCAGTCTATTACATTACTAACAATAATTGCATATACTAGCGTTGTCGCCTCACAGTAAGACGTCCTGTTCGATTCTCAGCTAGAGCGTCTTCTGTGTGGAGACATGCGTGAATGGGCTTACCTTCATTGAAGGTTGTGCGTCAGGGCCGGCAACTCGGCACGTAAAAATCTACTGCCAATCATTAGCGGACCGGAGTTCCGCTGTGGTGACCCCTAACCGGGAAAAACCGAAAGACAGAACAACAACAACTTGTACTGTATGAGATTTAGGTGAATGCAGAAGGTACATTTAACTATTGTATATGTGAAGAACTAACAAAGCTAGACTCAAACAGATTATCAGAATAGGATATATATTATGGTATGGCTTGCATACTAGACTCCTGTGACAAGATAGACAGAAGTTTGGAAAGTTATTTCCACATAAAGTCTTTATGAATTGGTGTACATTTTATGTATGGATTATAGGCATTTATATATTTACAAATAACTGTTATCTAATGTCTGAACATCAAACATTTTAGATTTACATTTAATGTCTGACACACAAGGTTTAAACCATGTAAATTTATATATACAATATGTGGGCACTGTAAAGTTAACTGTCTGTACTTGCATCCATGTTATAACTGTGAAGAAAGTACCGTAATTTATGCAGAAGACAAGCAGGTGATCAGGCTGAAGTCAATCTGGAAAAGGACGGAGTTTCTCCACAGACAAATTGTAGGTGGTATGACGCAGGACAGCTTCCACGGCGGTGCTCTGTGAAAACAAACTAAGTACTGGAACTGTTTCTCTGTTAAAGCACTGGAACTGTCAGTCTGTTGAACTAAAGTAGTAAGTAGCGGGGATCCCTCTGTAATATTAACTGCTGGTAACAGATATATAGTCACAGTCACTGGCCAAGGCTCGCCACTGAAGAAATGTATCTCTTTCTTTTCTGAAAAAATGTCCAAAAGTAGACCAGACAAACTCCGTACTGCTGTATCTGTTATTCTTTATTTGTCTCAGAACAAATTCTTGCCAAACAGTTAATCAGAGCTATTTCAATTCTGTTATAACACAGCTAGACAGATGAATAGACTAAGGCATACTTAGTCTAAGACTTCACCAACAAGTGAAACATACTGTCCAGTTTATATTACTCTTTTCAACCAATGTTATTTTTAATGTCCTTGTGACTTGTTCTAGTTTCTGTCTGTGTCATGAAAAAGTCCATGGTTATTGTATTGCCTTTTTTTGGTCCTTGCTGTATCTGAAGACTTCACAAAAGTTTCTCCACATCATCTTTTCATCACTTGACCTGTCTGTATTTTATTTATTTATTTCTGCATCTGAAAGCCAAGAAAGTCAATTTCCTTTTTTTTTCTATAACAGGATGCATTTACAGTAATGCCCACAGCTATATGTTATTAATATCTAAGCTGAACATAACTGTACTTGCAAAGCAAGCATATTATTTTGAAAACTGCTGTTTGGCCTTGCACATTTCCTTTCACTGTACACACAGTATATTGGGGAAAAGCATTTTAATTTACACAATATCTATCAATCTGCATATCAGTGTCCTGGAGGTGAGAGCGGTACTTTTGGCATTGCAGTATTTTCAGGACTCTCTCTCTCTGGGGACAATTGCGATTCAGACGGACAACAAGTCAGTGGTCTGGTACTTGAACAAACTAGGAGGAACCAGGTCCTACCACCTTTGTCGCAAGGCTCTAAGAGTATGGCAGTGGACTACATCCACCCAACGCTTTGAGAGCAACGCACATTCGGGGGAAATCCAACGTGATTGCAGACAGACTGAGCAGAGCAATTTTGTTG